>NC_137541.1:28517333-29089833 GCF_963082525.1 Nesoenas mayeri | reverse complement strand
CACAACCACATCTTTTGAAGGCTTGGTTTAACAGCTCTGAAGATAAAAGGCACAGCACTTTTTAGAAACAGTACAAAGGCTTGTAAAAGGCTTTCAGTGCCTTTTAATCCTACTTTTGTGTTCTGACAATCTTACTCAATTAAACACTTCCTCAGCATCAAAGATGCCCTCAGCTCTGACATGAACTCCCTATGGCACTTCTCCTTCCCAGAATGTCCGTAGTCTTGCCTACATCTCAGGGTGGGTTTCTCTGCTGAATCCTGTGGTTTTGCTCGGAGGAGGAGAGAGGTGTGAGGAACAGGCTTTGCTTTTGTTTGTTTTAAGATTTTCAGGCATCAGAACACCCTACAGGTAATTTTTCCTGCAGATTTCAGCCTCCCCTTTGGTATCTGTTTGGCTGACGGTCACTAGTGTTTCTCACCATCATTCCTCCTTTTACCTGTGCTATCCACAACCAATTTCATAAACAAACTGCCAACACAGAAGTGCCTAACATTTTTTTTTTTTTTCTAAAGTGCTTTTGTTTCCCTCTTTTAGTCCCACAGCAAGTTTTGCTGACTGTGGTTGGTTGCACAGTAGGGCAAAAAACAGTAGGAAAGGTCTGTGACCCCAGGAGATATGGGGGGAGACAACAGTAACTCCCCTATACGGCTTCTTTCTGCTTCAGGCAGAGCACAGAGCCTGGGCAAACAGGCAGCTGAAGATAAGTTAGAGGAGAAAAGGAAGCTGGATTACAAAAATAAAGCCAGTTTCTCCTTGGTGAACTCTCACTTCCTTGTCCTTTGTCTTCTGCTTGTTGTTACCAATGTTGTCACACAGGAGTCAGGAAGGAAACAGAACAAAACAATATTAGGGAGATAATGTTATTTGCAAATATCTGAGAGTGCTAGTAGGAAATATCGTTCTCCTTCTCTGTGAAGATGTTTTTAACAGTGTGTTCTTTGCATAACCTAAAAGTGAAAGAAATACCTGAGGAAGGCTGGGTTCCTTGTGCTTGTTTAAAAGGAGCAATAGAGACTCATCTCCGAGCAGCTATTTCACTGGACTGACTTCACACAAAGGAGATGCTTCTCAGCTTCTGTCAAAACCAGACCTAAAGCTATAGACTTGGGACTGTTTTTTCAAGGCTCGGTACCTGCAGCTTGCTCTGGCTGTGGTGGCACCTGCCCCACTAGTGGCTCCCCAAGCCCCTCTGTGAGTGTGAGCAGAGATACAAGTGGGCTGCACAAGGGGAGAGCTGATCTTCAGCATCTGTGCACAAATCAAATGCACCAGCTGCTGGCAAAACAGGGAAGGAAGATCTCCTTCTCCAAAGTAGAAACCTTTGTAGCAAAAAAAACACCATTTCACAGCTGTGAGAGAAGCCCCAGGTACACAGTTATATACAGCTTCTTGTGCATCACATCTCACAGCTGTGAGATGGTTTTTTGCTACAAAGCTTTCTACTTTGGAGAAGTAGGAAGAGGTGGAGAAGGTGCTTTGTCAGAGTTTTCTACATCCCCCTCTCCCCACGGGGTCCTGGGGAACCCCCAGGAGCATCACTCCCAGGCGTGCGGCAGCACTGCGCTGCATGCAGGGACCAGCAAGGACTGGGAGCTCTGGGGCTCTGGTCCAGGAGGCAGCGGTGTGTGCAAGCCCTGCTGCCCTCACTGCTGCAGGGCTCCCCACTTGCCTCAGAAATAATGAGTGTTCCCCTTAAAAATACAACCCCAAACTCCTGGTATTTCTGCATATACCCCCACAGGGGATGTATAAGTAATTTTAGTCTTCAGAATTTGGACGATGAATTTTTTTTTTTAAAAAAAAAAAGAAATTAGATTCTAGATAACTCACACACAGGCTGCCGGGCTGTTTCCTCTCATTCTTAACGGAAACTGAAATGCCTTCAGACTGAAAACTAAAGAATGCAGCCATGCCAAGCAGATTATAGCATGGCCATGAACAGAGAGCAGTGCTTTGGTTTACAGGACAGGTTTTCTTTGCTTTTCAGTGGACCCACGCCATTTCACAGCAGCCAAAGGCCCTGCTCCACAGCACCCTGTAATGAAAATGACAAACACAAGTTTGCAGCTCCTCTAATTTTTAGGCAGCCGTATTAGTTGAGCTGGAAGATTGAAGTGGCAAACCATGAATGAAATTAGTGTCCTGTGTTAGAGGAAAAGCATTCAGGCTGACTGCAAGTGCCATGCAATAAGACACCATTCTATCTTCCTGCTTAGCAATTCTTTTTCTTCATCCTCCATTTATGCTATATTAACTATTTATAAGAGATCACTTTAAATCCCCTTTGCAGTCAGCATGTGTACATCTTATTTGAAGACTTGTGGCTATTTGCCGGGGCTCCATAGCCATGAAAACACACTGTGGGTAATCATTACATTGAGGGTTTCAACTAAACAGGTAAAAAGTGTTTGTTAAGTGGCTTTACAAAAAAAGCACCATTTTCCCATCTGCACTCTCATTTATGCTCAACCCAAATTCATTCAGGAAAGAACGTTAGCATGTGCCTCAGAAATAGATGGTAAGCTGGGACGAATTAACTGAATTTCATGTTTTGGAACTGAGAAACTACTTTTTGCCCATATGAAGAGAGAAGGCATGTGCTGTGTCTGCGAGGAGCTGGGCGCAGTGTGGTACTGCACCCTGTTGGTCTGCTGCGTTATGGAAGCCCAAGCGCATTCTCAATACAACACAGGACAATTCCTTCTATATTAAACCTTTATTTCAGTGAAGGCATCTCCAAATGCCATGTGGAGACAGGTGGGAAAGAAAGAGAAAGAAACTCACATCCTTGCAGAAACAGTGTGACACAGCTGAAAACAAAAAGCTGGATAAGGAAAGCAGCTGAGATTGAAGTGTCCTCACTCACTAGTTACTGGGTAAAAGCAACAGTAAAATAATGAGCGAGCAAGGAAAAGGGAAGAATGTTTTCATGCCTCTTGTATGGAAGCAAGAGGAACGTTTTAAATAGTTAAAAAAGAGTGACTCAAAAGCATGACTGACATTGTTCAGACATCTACAAAAGAGTGAGTTCAGGACAACCTGAAAGACATTTTGGGAAGCTGGTGCAAAAACCCAAATTCCAGAAAAAGTGATGAACGTGTCTTATGAACAAGGTGTCTCATTCAGTTTTATTGCCTGAGTACATGGCCACTGAACTCTTTTTAACTCAGAAAAATTACATCAGAGTGTCCTCCCAGCAAAAGGGGAAGAACAGGCTCCCAGGAAGGGGGCCAAGGCAAAGGACCCAAATGCCAAGGGGCTGGCAAGCTGTAGAATAAGTTGCATATAGAGAGTCAGAGTGCCACTGTGAAGTAGAGAGCAGGATCAGAGAGATCATGCATCTTATAAAACCAACCAGGCAGACCCTTGGTTCGGGCACTTCTCCAGAGAGGAGTTTTGCCAGCACTCCCCACCGATCATTTGGTCACATGCTCTTATGCCATCAACACTGTTTTACAGCTGAGTCAGGAAACAGCACATACTTATCAGGTAGTGTTTCCCCAAGCAGTCTGTAAAAACAAACTCATCCTGTTGGAGCCACCGATTCAGTGATTGCACACGACTGTAACAACTCCTTCCCAAACCAGCCATACTGGTTATCTGTGTTCTGCCACCGCCTGCTTGGTGGGGACCTCACAGTCATGATGAGATCAGCCGTGGTTGTTACATCCTTGCTTGCTCCCATGTTGATGCCCTCTCTTCCCACCTACAGGGAACTATCAGAGCTCCTGGTCCTGCCTGGCCTTTGCTTTAATCAGTCTTGGCCTGAATGACTTGCCCTAAGGCTAAATAGGACAAAAATAAATGCCAAAGAGAAGCAGCTGGCTACAGGTGCTTCTGAACTAGCACCTTAGGGGAATAGCTTTTAGGATGTTCATTTGGTTAAACCAGTCTTTTAATAGTTGTTGACAGTGGTATTTTAAATCTGCTGCATTGTAACAACTTCAAAAGGACCTGGAGGTACGATTGTTATTTTGTTCTCCTTAAGACACAAGTTCCCTTGTCTCTTTGTCTCATGACTTACTTGGAATTTAAACTAGGATGCAGTACAAGCTGCATATGCCGGAGCTTCCAGGTGCCTCTTTCTCACATAACCACATAATCTGTGATGATCTGCTATGACTTAGTTCATGCATGAGACTAAATCAAAGATGAACTGCTATAAAAAAGGAGGAATGGGTTGGCATGGGATGGGTTGGGATGGGATAAGGGAATATCCACCACTCAAATCGCATTGATATTGATGCTTAAGCAGGGTTTTCAGGTATCCCATTGCAGCTTTTCCCACAACTAATGTTGTTGGCCATTTAGGTTACACATTTGGTGGTCATGGAGGCTGTAAATGGGTGGACTCAGGAGCCCATTTTAGTTTCCTTATTAATAACACATTCATTTTCCTGAGATATGTTTTTCTTACAGCTGCAAACCCCTTTCTAACTTGTATAAACACCAACAGCTTCCATGGCTTCCTCTTGGAATCGCACTGCTCCTCTGACTGTGGCATTTCCTTCCCCCATCCCTGCCTGCTTGCCCTTGTGTCCATCACTGGTATCCAGGAACACCTCCCTGGGTGGGGCTCAGGTTTTCTTTGGGTGTTGCATTTTGGGCAGGGCTCCTACTAACATAGCTCTTGTCCTGTAACAGACCCAGCTACTTCACTTCACACCTTGAATGCAAAGCCACCCTCAGACTAAGCAGCTTTATGGAGTTTAAGCCAGCCTAGAGGAGGGTTTCACGTCAGCAGCTGTGATGTGCCATTCTGCAAAGGCTGACAGAGCTCAGCACGTGCATACAGGCAGGAGCCATGCTTCAAGGGTGGTATGTTTAATTACTAATTGCTATGAGAAACAGCATTCTCGTGCTCTCATTTTCTCTGGCACTTGCATGTAGCCTGCAGCAGGACACAGCTTTATCCCAGCAGCCATTTGTGACACAGTGAAAGAGAGAGCCGCCACCACCTCAGAAAAGAGGTGCCCCAGCCCTGGCACCATGCACCCAGTGACAGTGACTCACTTGGGAACACTACAGGCGATACACAAAGAAAGCCAGCATAGCAAGGCCACAGATGTTGTTGTAGTCTTCAGAATCAATCCACCTATATCTGCAGGGAGGAAAGGAAAATTGGTACAAGGTAGAGCAACCCATGGTGGGGTTAGCCTATGTTACTGGGATAGGAGGGCACCACAGACACTCAGGGAAGGGGGAAGGCACAGTTCAAGCTGCAGCCCCAGAAATAAAGCACCTCAACAGTCCACTTGCCAAAGCAGCGCTGACTGAAAGCCACTGGATATGGCAGGACTGGCCATGTGCTGTGAGCAGAGACTGACACACAGGCATATGAGGAGAGTGGGTAGCAGGGTGGCCATAGTGTACCAGTGCCTCTGGGCAGTCCTGTGGGCTGCTGAGCTCTCACACCAGCTCAACATAAATCTCCACCACACAACACCTCTTCTTCTCCCTGAGAGTATGGTCTGTTGCAAAGTGACAGAAACACGGAGCCCGTTGATACTCCAGGGGCCTCCTCCTCCTGGCCTCACGGTTGGGTGCAGAAAGCAAAAGCAACCATCACTGCCAAACCCAGCCCCAAGCAAACAGCACCATTTTCATTGTGCTCCCCTTCACCTTCACAGCCCTCACATCCACGTCTCTCTGCTGCATGCGACCCTGCCGGAATGTTTCTTAAGAAGCCCCTCTTGTCCGCAGTCAGCAAAGAGTGAGATATCTCTCCCCACCCTCTGTAATTAACAGCCAGATGTGATTTTACATCTTGGAGCACTAGGAGGTAGCTCAAGGCAGAGCATCAGTGCCCTGCTGGGGTCACGTATAGGCAATGGGATTTTCCTCAGGGGGTTCCAGCTGAGCCCGGGTCAGGTTTGATGTTCACAGTCTCTCTGTTTCCTAGGACAACTTTACAAGGGCCAATGCCAACTAATGCCACACAGTCAGACGGCTGAGGCCTTGGACCCTTCTCTATCTGTTTCTGTGCCCTGCCAAACATTGTATTTATTGGGTTCAAGCTAAAGGTAACAGCATGTATCCAAAGTGTGTATAACCAGAAGCAGAGCCTCTTGGAAACTCTCCAGCTCCAGTTCGCTTCTGCTTTAGCAGGTGCTAAAACTCAACAATATTCTCCATCACCTGAGGGGCAGATTACGAGCAGAGCCAAACAACAGTTGTGTTGTGGTGTTGAGGAGTGGTTTAATGTGCAAGGCGCAGGAAAGACTTTCAACACAGGAACATAAGAGCAGAAATGGTGATCTGGCATCATAGCTCTTGTCTACTCCTTCTGAAAAAGACAAGAGACATTTTAATCTTTATTTGACACCTACCTGAGGCAGGCAAATGTGATGTATAACCTGCAGATACTGGTCATAAATATTGCCATATTTCAAACAACGGAGAATGGGCTTCTATCTGTTTTCAGTGTTTTTTCATTTATTCATCTTGGTTAGATATTTAATATTGTCTTTTCTTCCCATGTGAGCTAACCTCCATCCTTCTACTCCCTCCATGACAAGCATGAATACCAATCACTTATCCTACTGTTCAAACTAACAAGGAAGAAAATTTAACTATATTAAGCTGATTCATTATTTTATGATGTGCTTCACCCCCCTGCTCTTGGCACTGAATATCAAAGCAAGGTTTTGATCATTCCATCTTGCTTCAGACTGCCCCAGAAATGTTATTAGCACAAGATGAACACAATCCCTCTTGCTATATTATTTCATTATAACTCCTAAAGCTGTGGCAGTGCAGGCAGCCAGCAGGTGACCTCCTGTGATTAGCCTGCAGATTTCCAGGGAAATATGGACAAATCTTGGTGCTTTTAAGAATTCAGAGTTTGTTTCCCCACATTAAGTTCAACACACAAGGGCCAATGGTGCCAGTAGACTTGACAAGCCGTGTGGCGTGCAGACCTTGCTGGGGACCATGGTTTTTTTGGGAACCGGTGCAGTTTTGCTCAGGACTTGTCACTCAGATGGCTGAGAGAAGTACGCTCTCTCCTGGGAGTGCTGGCCCAAATCTCCATGACAACAGATTTGGGATGGACACTTGGCATACTGGGTGTCAGGAGGTCACAGCAGCGAAAAAAAATGTATTGGGGGTAAAAGAGCAGCTGGGAAGAGGTTAAGGGGCAGCTTGCAGCACTTTCAATCATACCGACGTTTGAGTTCACTGGCTCCATGTGCTGGGGCTTTTAAAACAATTTTGCCAGAAGTGATGGCCATAGAGAACGAATCTAGTCAGATCCTGTGTATTTCTATCTGTTATTACCTTTTTATTACTGAAATGGAGAATACAGAGAGCAAAAATACATTTTTTGCCCCACAGACCTTGTGATCTAAATTTAGGATGAGAGACAAGAAGAAGCCTGGTAGACAGGCAAAAGACAACAGCACCGAGTCCAGCTCCTTAGGATCCATTTTCCAAAGTAATTAATTTTTAGCTTGGTTTTCTAAGGAACGGAGGCTGTGTCATTGCAGCGGCTGCCTGTCCTCCTGTCTGCCTCCCCACCCTGCAAAGGCTCCTGAAGCTGTCAGGCTATTTTTACCCAATCTACTACAGAAGTAGCAGTCTCAAAGATATTTAACTCCTAAATAAAATGCTGGTGAATGGGCAGGGCTGGGAGTACTGCAGGGGTGCCCTGAAGGAGGGGAGGAAAGGGTAGCTCAGCCCTGCATTGCTCTGCTGCCTGAACAGCATGTGCATGCTGTCATCGGGCAGCACACACGGAGCTCTGAACCCGCTGGAGCATATGCTGCCTCTTGAACTGCCAAAAATACAGAGGCATGAGAGGAAGATGAAGCACTGCAGTGAGGAATTAGTGAAAAGGTGAGGTACAGCTGAAGGAAATGAGGGAAGGAGTAAGGGAAAGGGAGGGGATTGGCCAGCGTTGGATGAGAGCAAGGGCAGAGGTGATGAGGAGGTGACTGGGATGATTGCGTGTGGGAGGATATGGGGGGACACATGAAATGATCCATGAGGACCTAGATTCTGTCCACAGAACACCTAGCTGGAAATAACATTTTTTGCACGTGACACAACTGTGTGCCTGGGAAAGCTGCTGGGCTGAAAAACATGGCAAGCAGGTCCCTAATTTGTGCAGAGGACAGGCACAACAGAGTGAACAGTAAATCAACACCCGCCCTGTTGGTAAGGAAAACCTTCAAGGAAAGGTGAGCCTGTTGTTCATGGAAACTCTCCATCTCCCTCCTGGGGTCTATGATAAAACTGCTGAGCAGCATAAGTGCAGTGGAAGCATTCTGGAAAGTGCACCGAGCACTCTCTGCAAAGCTGCCACACCTGGGAACGTGTGCTCCCAGCTTTCCTCCTGCTCCACGTGCACACACGCAGCTCCCTGACACGCTCGTCCAGGCTGCGAATGCTCCCGGGCATCTGCTTCTGCCAAAGATAAGGGGAGATTTCCCACAGGTATGTCAGCTACATTTAGCAGTTATGAAAAGACAAATCATAAATATTTTATATTGTATTCCAAGCGCCTTTGTTCTCACACGTTCTACAAGAAAGCAGTCAGTGTGATGCTCGTTGCTGTAAGGCAGCCTTGAATCGTGACAGACACCTGCCTGTCACCACGGATGTCACTGTGCAGTCCCTGCTCATCCTGCCATTCCCTGTGCATTCGTCATTAGGCCACGCTTGCGTCTAATAAGTGCTAATTCTTTTTATTTTACACATCTGCTTAACATGACATATGGACTAGGAAAAGCATAAGAACAGCAAAGAGAAGTGCATCTTTGTTTAGCTGAATTTGAACAGCAGTGATATTGTATACAAAGTAAGTCCAAATTCACAGTTATTTTCAGCAATGTCGTGAAGCCGTTGTATTTCACACGAATAATTGGTAGTGGGATTAAAAATAGAGAATGACAGGTAAAAATTACTTAGTTAATTGCATAGGGTAGTGCTTCATAGAGAACATCTTATTCAAGACTATTGCTTTACTACATCATGAAAGAAAAATAGCTCTGTCTAAGGTTAAGTTTTACGTTTCTGGGTTTTGCGTTCATTTTTGCACGCAAAATACTTGTCAGGCACAGATGACTATGCTCCAGAGAGTGCCATGCACTGTCAAATCATTTATTATCCCCAAATAATTTAATCTGATCATATGGAAACCATGCTGAACTCCAGAAACCTGGATGCCATACAAGCAGGCTGCCAGCCAGGGTAAACCAAAGACATTCTGTCCTTGGGGTGGGAAAGGTACACGGTTGCCAGGAGCCCTAAAAAAAATAATTAAAAAAATCAGCATCAGGAAGTATCTTGGCCAAGAGGAACTTGGCAGAACAGTATTTTAGCTTTGCTGAGGGACTGTGTATGCCCATTGAAATGGTAACAGCTGTGGAGGAAGGGCAGAACGCGCGGATAGAATGCAGTTTTATGGCAGCGCTGCTTAGTCAGGGAAAGGGACTCCAAAGGGAGCTGATGCAGCCAGCTGGCTGGCTGATGAATGAAGTAACGATTGTGGGAGAGATCAAAAAGCTAACGAGGGCTCCATAACGGCAGCAGTAGGAATTTCTGGGGATTAGGGAAGCTCACAGTTGAAGAAAATAGGTGTGATTTCAGGAAATATTGAGAGCTTTTTGGATTCTTGATCATTAAAAATTAATTTGATCTCACAAGCAAGCCAACGTAATGACAAAACTAACAAAAAATCTGAAATCCAGCAGGAGTTAACGGGAAACAGACAGAATACTGTGCTCTTTTGCACAAAATGAGGGCAGAAATATTTTGTACTGGTATGATGGATTCCCACTGGGTTCAGCTGTGCACCTTATGGAGTTGCTCTCTGTGCAGAGCACAACAAAGGCTACTTTTACTCTGAAATGTGGTGTGGTGTGCAGCAAAAATAGCTCTTAAAGAAATGTATTTATTCTTTGCTCAGGTTACTGTATTTTCTGTTTCACCTCTACTGAACTTCAGGAAATTTACTCATTTTTCCTTTACTTATCACAGTTACTGAATCACAGTAACTATAGAAATGTTGTCAGCTGATCAATTACAAAAAGTAAATTAAAGTAATTTCAAACCCTGTACCTCTCCTTGAACTCTTCTGGGTAATTTCCATCGTTTTACCCACTTAAAACCCAAAAATGTTCTCCTTTTTCCCAGTCTTTGAAAAAGCTGTACAAACAGCGGGTAAATGACTTCAGCAAAGCCATAAAATTGATTGTAGAGTCGCTATATCAAACACCTTCCAAAACACAGAGAAATACATTTTTTCTCTTATGTTTTCTAATATCGTCACGGGTGTTACATCGGTACTACAACAACGGGCAAGGCAGTTCCAGGGAACATGGCAATTTTCAGCTGGCAATGGTCCTTCTGGTGTGTATTACCTTTTGAGATGCTTTTCTGGCATCTAACAGCTGCCTTCAAGAGGATTTATATGCTATTTTAGTTTGTTTAATTTCTCTCCCCAGTTAATGTGCCTTTGTAATTGCCGTGTGGAGTTCATTAACTGCACCAGAAGATGGCAGCAATGGAAACTGCTTTCGTGCCCTCCATTCATAAATTATGTTTCATGCTGAGCAGCAATCAGTGATATGATGGCATCAGTCAATGTTTAAAAATTGCTTTAAAAAACAAAACAAAACAAAACAAAACAAGAAAGAGTTTTCAAAGCAGCAGTCTTCACTGTTGTAGACACTGAAAGATGTTAAAAAAGATTGGAAAGATGGGAGGAGCTACGTAATCTCTTCCCAGGACTTAAGGTCATTTTTCCAATGTCTCAGTTACAAAGATCAGCGATAGAGATGTCAATAAATAAAATCATTGCAAGGCGTGACTTTCCCAGGCTACGATGAACGGAAGAGTCTTAAAGTAGCCTAAACTGATTTGATCTTCATGGCATGAAACAAAAAGCATTTGACTCTGGAGCAGAGGAGGACAGGGGAGATTCTTCAGAGAAATCATAAAGATCAGAAATATGTTTTGGGGTTGCTGGGTCTTGACTCCTGTCACTGGTTCAGAGAGAAAAGGCACTGGGAGTAAGTTGTTTATTTAACTGTTTTTATAACACCTGTGAAGGAACATGTAGAGCCAGGCAGAGTGTTTCCTTAGGAGGAATGAGTGTTTATACAGGCAAATTAACATACATATTTCCCACAGGACACAAGCATTATTAGACGTGTTATGAGCTTTGTCAGCAACCACTGAGGAAGAAAATAATCTTATTTACCCTTCTCAATATGGACCAGTCTTCAGGGCAATACAGCTGCTAGATTTATTTACACGGGTGCTTGTGTTACAGCCAGGATTTATAATGCATGATAAATGCAAAAGTATCTCAGCTTCAGTTAGAAGCTTTTGCTCCCAGAATATTAGCGTGTTTTGTTGTTGTTGTTGTTGTTTTTATTGCCCAGAATAAAATGACCTTCCCTGCTGGGGGTGGTGTTTATGTGCCGCTGAGCAGAAGCAGCAGTGAAGCTGAGGGCCACGGCAAAGCCCCAGTGCTGCACTGGGCTCCACAGGACAGCGATGGCAGCACCAGCACCGGGACACTCCGGATGGCAAAGGTGCTCTGATATGTCCACAGCTTTCAGCACAGCTGTGACAACCCCAGGCACGTGTCCCCCAGGTTAGGAGGCAAAGGTCGCTGGTTCTGTGCTCTCCTGAAAAGGAATTTGTGCAGTGAGAAAAGACACGGCCCATCGTCACGTTTCTTGTTGAATTTGGGGGTGTAAGTTGTCTTGTTGTCTTTGTGAATGAACAGGAACTCTTGTCTTGGAGAAACATCTCCTTCCATCATCAATGTATCCTGAGCAGAAAAGTCTATAACACCTGAAGCTTTGGTTAATTGCTTGTTTTAATGAGATGACAAAGTTTATGGAAGTAAAGCTGTCCTGCGTCGCACTGCCTTCATTAGTGAGAAATTAGTTGTGACTACTGGAAACAAATGATGTTGTGAGGTTTTATGGGGCTTGCTTGAGCTAGAAAGGCTAATATTTCCAGGAGTACATGAGGTTTGTAGCTACAAGCACTTCAATCATGGCAGAGAATTCAGAGCAATTTTGTTTTCTGAAAATTAAAGATCTACAACCCTCAAGGTATAATGAGTTCCACTGCAAGAAAATATCACTAATACTGCTTGGAGACGTCCCCTGTGCAAACCAGGTCAGTGATTATTTTGATGTAAAGCAACCTGGTCTTAAAGAAGTGCAGATCAAAAGAAACCTCCTTAAGTTATACAAAACCCTGTAATTATGAGGTTAGTTAATTTGCAGAACAAAAGATCACAACCTCTGGGTTTGTTCATAGTTTAATATATTCTGTGTCTCAGAGCACATCAGCAAGATGTACTTTTGCACCTCTAATTGTTCCTGTGGTTAGCCTGTAAGAGAAATGCGTTGTCTTAAACACCTCAAATGTAATCATGTCCTATTACTACCTGTGTCAAAAATTTTATTACAAGCTACAGTGAGTATTCATCCTACCTGGTCTGTAATAGTCTAATATGTTAATCTGTTTCTCTTATTTCTAGTTACTTAGCTGCACTGAAAGGCAGCCAGATTTACATTTTCAGCATGTTAATCTACTGCTCGTAAGATGGTTTCAAATAAAAAATGGAAGGAATGGTACATGCAGCACCACTGGTGTGTTGTTAATCTATAGGGTATGCCTCATTCCTCTAGCCCTATTTATTTAACATATAAATAAACCAGAGACATTTAAAGACATTTTAATAATCCTAGGTACAATTATGAATAGACAAATTCTGTGATGCAGGAAGAAACAGTGTTTAACTGTCCTCTGAGCAGATTTTCTTAACGCTGATAAAAAGGGCACACAGCAGTGTGGTGTCACACAGAAGCACAGAGGTCCTGGGCAGCAGCAGCCACAAGGGGCCTGTTCTGGTTTTATTTGCTCCATAGGCTTTGCCCTGCAAGAGGAGGAAAGGGCACCTGAAGGCTTGTGAGCTCCAGCCCTGCCCCTGCTGCAGGCTGGGTGCCGCCTGCCTTTTCAAACTGTAGTACAGAGTCTCCTTGAAAAATGAGATGCCTTCTGAAATGCCTGAATTTAGATGCAGATTTATTATTCAGGTTGGAATAGCAATTAGCTCTTGCTAATGTCACCAGACAAAAGGGTGCTTTCTCTAGATTTAGTAGTGGAATCTAAAAAAGCCCCCAGAAACCACACCAAAAACCACACAAATGGAAAACAATACAAAAGAATTATCTTGCCCTTCCTTGTCACTTGACCCAAGCAGAGTTCTCATAACCACAGCAGTCATATCTTCTACAATACTGCATTGTATTATATCTTGTGATATCTTACCTTTACCATCATTGCTTTGCTCATACTGTTTCCTGTTATGAGCCCACTGACCCTGTCCTAGAAATAGCAGGGACAGTAGTGGAGTGGAGCTGTCAGATGTCAGGAGACCCCTCACCAGGCCTGATCCTGACCCCCACCCACATGCAGGCTGATGTCCCAACCTGGCCTTGGCCCATCCTCATCCCCATGGAGGTGCCTGATGGTTCCTCCTGCCAAAAAGGCAGTAAAAGACTGAACGGAGCTTTGGTGCCAACTTCTTGGAGAAGAGGATTCGGCTTCTAGTGACTGGGAGGTGTGGTGAGGTGCTGACATCAGTCTGACTGGTTTGGGATGCTGACCTCAAGGCAGAGGAATGCTGCCTGTGCTACACGCTGTGATTATCGCCTCCGCTGAGACAGCTCATGAGGCACTGCGTCCATGGACACTTCCACCACGTCTCTGCTATGATATTTGTGACAGCTCCCATTGGATGTGCATTTATGGGGCATTTCCAAAGCCCTCAGGGGATGTGGGGGCAGTCCCTTCTGTGCTGCCGCCTGTAGGGACACTCATCAGAGGTGATGGCACAGAGGCTGCAGGGGAATTCCTCAGTCTACAGACATGCAGTTTGTTTGAGAGACGCCATGTCCACGTTCCCCTGTACATGGCAAGGGTCAGGCAGGAAGTATTTTCCAGCTTCCATGGAAGTTTTTCCATTTATATCTCCAGCTTCTGTGACAAAGTGAGCTGCTGGAGATGGATCACCCATGTGGAGTCTTACACATCCAAACACTCAATACGAAACTGACTGAAACAGGGCCACCTGTTTCCTTCTCTTCTTCTTCTTCTTTTTTTTTTTTTTAATAGATTTTTCTTCCTCATTCTTAATATCGTTTTGCTGGGAATACTGAAATATCACAGAGACAGCATGTTTTCACCCACAGACCTCAACCCCAATGTGATTATATATGTCCAACAGCATGCATATGTGCATTTTCCAACATTTTCCATCTTGGGAAAGGGTGTTTACACATCACTTCTCATGATAAAATTCTGTTTTTCCTAAATGTGCAAAAATTACTTGCGTGCCATAGGAAAACCTTGAAAGGATGGGGAGAGCAGATGTGCAATTAGACTGAGAGTCTGTACTGCCACGTCCTGGGGGCTGAAACACGCTTGGGAGCGGATGAGAGTTATGTGGCAGCCCAACAGGTCGGTATGACAGGGCTGCTGAGCACGGGCCCAGACACAGGTGACAGAGCTGGGACACGCAGCACAGGCCACTGATGTGGCAAGAGTACTGTGGCTTGTCACGTGTCACTGAGTAGCTGGTTGTGAAAGAGACTGTTTAAACAAACTGTTGTGTATATTTCCATGCCAGTACCTGTCTGCCTGGATTCTTATTTTCAAACTGCAGCTCTTAAGCGTGTTTGAATGAGTCATTATTTTTGACCAGCATTGACGGCAACTGGAAAATCTAAACATTATTGCCCTGTATATCCCCTGCGCTCCGTAGATTTCACAGAAGAGCTCTGCATGGGTTGCATCCTACTTCTGTTCTGTTTACATCCTCTTTTCTCTATTTTCATGTGAAAGCATTCTTGTTCTGCCAAGAAGGACTCTCTGATTCCTGCTAGATGCATACATTACTCCCCTCAATGTAAAAAGCACCTCCTAATATATGCTTGTTGAACATATGGTGACTACTTAGCATCAGCAAGTTGATTCTTATTATTTTATTCATCGGTACCTGAAATGTTAAAGCAGCGTTTGCATCCAGGGGTGAGTCCTTGCCTTTGGGAGCTGAAGCTAAGGCCCATAAAAAAAAAATCTTAATACCCATGTCTGCTGTTTATATTTGCCTGTAATAGGGTAATTTGCAACATTGCATTCAATCATCTCCAGAACATTGGAGGAATGTTACAGACACCCTTGAGCAGAAACTGCCTCTTTTTGATGCAAATCAACCAGAGAGCAGTGATTGGAGCCTCTAGGTAGCATGTCCAGCACTTCCAACACCATTTGGAACTGATCACCTCTCAGAAAACAAGTTGATAAAATCTTCCAGCATTGCGAAGATCTCAGCTCTTCTCAGTGTTTGATTAAATCTGTGAAAGAGTAGGGCAGGAGGATGAGAGAGAGGGGAATCATGGTGGCTGTGGTGAGGGAAAAGGACATTGAACCCCTTGAGGGAGGAAAGGTTTACCTGGATACGATGACAGCTGTGGAGTGAGGGAAGACTTGGAGACGATGAATAGAGATGGGAAGGGAGACCACAGACATCCTGTGGGGAAGAGAAAGGCAGGAACACAGAAGTATTTGGGATGTGCCAGGACTTTGACCTTGAGGTACCACAAGGTGTACAGCCTGGTGTTTCCTTGCTTTGGCTTGGGAAGAATAAAAGCCATGTAGCTGTCAGCTGTCTTAATATCACTGAACAAGACCAACTCTCCCTTCTTTGGAAATGACTTCTGCCACCCCTCTTGCTCAACCAGCTCTCTGTAAACCAGCAGCTGAAACAATCTTTCCCTTCAAACAATTAACCACTCTTCATATTTCCAGTTTTCAATGTAAAGAGAAGTATGAAGTCTGCATCTTATTCAGACTATGGAGCATGGGCTTTGGCAGGTCTCAGCAGCTCCAGTGTGATGTGTAATGAGAAATCACTTTTCAAATAAGCAGCAATCAAGCAACAATCAAATAATCATCTTTCAAATAAGTAGCAGTTTCCACTGACAAAATGGAAATAGGGCTGCAATTACATGAGAGCTGATAACAGCTTTATTGTTATGTTTCCCTCCATTTCAAAACCAAATTTATTATTAAGAAATTACACCTTCTGACATTCACTATTTGGGCAGCCTGGCAAATATGTAAGCAGCAAGTGGGTGACTAATGAACACAAAATTCGGATTTCCGACAGGAATTTCTTGTTCTTGGGAACAAGCTGCCTAATGTTGCCACTAATTACCAGGACACGAGAAACAAGGGGGTATTAATTAAATTTAAAATTGCTATGTGAAGTGGGAGGTGAAGTCTTTATAAAGGAGGTTTTAAATATTGCCTGGGAAGAACTGACCATGAGGTTTAAGCCAACAGAAATAAAGCAAAATTTAATAACCCACAGCAAAAGATCATGGACTTAGGACTAACATGAATTTCAAGTCTAAGCTAGGGAGCTAATGAACTGTAAATCACAGGGAGGAAGGAGATGTAGTAGAGAATTAAGTAAACAAACTATTTCAGACAGGGTATTTCCAATTGACAGAGAAGCAGGAAAGCTATTGACACCAGTGATGAGACTTCATCTGGAATACTGGTCACCTATGCTCAAAAAAGATGAATTCCCAGGGGAACCAGTGTAAAGGAAGACTTCAGGGCTGGTCAGGAGATAAAAACCAATGGTATTAATGCCCCAATTCATGCTCCCCAACTTCAGGTACTTCACAAAGATGTCTGCATGAGGAACACAGTCACCAGGGCTCCTGTAGACAATGGAAAGAGATGGGCATTTCCAGTCATTCAGCCTACCTGAGTTCTGACTTGGCTCCTAAATTAGTTGTTTTGTTTGAATACTTTAAGCTACACAGGAAGAATATTGCCCTAGGGAATTCGCAGGGTGCCCTGAAAAACAAAGCCTGAGAAAGGAACCAGCTGCTCCAAGAGTGTAAACACCACAGAAGGGGTGAAGGTCAGGTTCATCAGCAGGACAAACTGACAAACACTGGGCACAAATAAATTGTTCTGACAAACAGAGGGCCAATCTTTGGAAACAGCCTTCCATATGTAGATGGGGGAATAAGAAACTTGACTAGAATTAAATTGCAGCTGAACGAGTTAATTTAAGAGGTTATATGACGAACATACCTAGAATAGCAAATATTTGGACTGGCAAATATAAAAAGATCCCTTCTGCTCTTTTGTGCTACACTGTTTTATTTGGATTTTTGTTACCAAATACAAATGGGACTAATCCTTTATATCAGCATCAAAAGGTACGTCTTGCAAAATGATGTCTGTTTTGGCAAATAATTATTGGAAGGTGCTGCTGCTTTGTGGTTGTCCATCTGCATCAAGGGGAAGGATGGCAAAAATCTATTTCCTGAGACCAGAATTGCACAAGAGGAAAACAACCAAGAACAGCGCCAGCACTGAGCGTCTGAGCTACCCCTGTGTTACAGCATATCCCGGCAAACTGGGTGAAACGCTTGTGCTCCCCAAGTCGAGGGAGGCCCCTCTCTGAGAGATGGACAGATGCACAGCCAGGTACTATTCAGCAGGAACACAAACACTATGAACATGCTTCCAGTTGCCACTGGCACACATGGTGTGTGCCACCGTGCACACAGCTGATGGCAAAATGGGTCAGGTTACTGTCCTTCCACTTTGTGACTGCTGCAGTAGTGGAAGATCATCGCCCACGGGCCAGCCCCATGTGCAAACCTGAAGTGCTTGGGACATGCAGTTAAAAATGTCCTAGCAAATACAAACATGGACTATTGATTGCAGCTGTGTATTGCCAAATGCGGTGGCAGAGCACAGCCAAGTGCCTGGCACACGGCTAGAAAAGAACATGGAAATTTGAGTGTGGAGGGGTTTTGGCTAATGCATTGGCAGAAATGAGATTTGGAGTATCATCTCCTGCTATTTAATCCTTCTGAATTTTCAGTGGAATGAGCCTTTATACACATTGCCCAAAAATAATGGGACAGAAAGAGAAATATCTGATTCTTCTACCACTGACACTGAATATTGGCTAACCCGTTGGGTCAACAGTGTTATAATTCAATATAAACAAGTTTGCTAAGAGGAACAAGATGTGGACTCCTGATTATTGTATCACATGCTAGGGGAAAGGCTGTGCCATCTAATCCTGATATTTTGAAATATCAGGGGATAGAAGTAATTTAGAATTTTAGGTTTAAACTTGAACCTGGGTCTAAAAAAAACCCATGAAACAAAAATATTTTTAAAAACCACTTCATTTCAGAATAGCAGAAAATTGCTGATTTTCCTTGGTAACACTTGGTATTAACTTAGTGGTTGATATTAGGAAACCCAAAATTTTGCAAAACAGACGGAGAATCAAGTGAAGCAAGATGCAAAGTGACAACTTGCAAGACCTTAAGAGGCACGAAATACTTACTTTTACAACACAGTTTTACAACAGCATGGACGTTCATTGCTCAATACAGACAATAAACTAGAGACAAATCTAGAGTTCCATACATTTATTCAACAAATTTATTCACACTTATTCCAGCAAAATCTTATTAGGTATTGCAAAATGTTTCAAGGGCTTTAGGTTTGACAAAGAGTCTTATCTTTTTTTTTTACATGTGTGCATGGTTGCTCTGCAATGCTGTTATTGTTAGGAATAATGTTTGTGGTCAGTTGCTATTGACAGTGACAGTCAAAGTTCAGGCAGCCAAATTTAGACATGAAATTAATAATGGCATATGTACCAGAGAGCTTAAGTGCACATTGTTTCTTCATGACTTACCAGGAAAAATTCTTGCAGAGGTCCAAGAAAGTTTGGCACGAGTAAGTCATAAACATGGAGTGAAGGATCTGCCTCAAGAAAAAGAGGTAAATACCAGCAGAATATGGATAAAGTCAGCCAAAATATCTGGACTAGAAATGCATCTGAACCCCACAGCTGTGGAAAGTCGGTGTAATGTGTCACTGAGGATGTGCTCAGATGCATAAAACAGTGTTTGATAAAGTCGACATATATTGTACTGAATAAATGGTTAAAGAGGACTGTAAATTTGAAAGAGCATGAGCCACCTTTCTTTTTATGTACAGAGTGCAATATATGCCTCTAGCACTGTATATATTATACAATATAAACACCATCGAGACTGTGAGAGGATGGTATCTGTGACCATTAACCGCTTAGCTGATTTGCATGATCGTGTCTCTGTCTCAGCAGCCACGCTTGCTAAATCCATCTGCTCACCATAAATAATTGAACTTCTTTCCTGATCGCTTTCTTTTCCCTTCAAAATGTCATCTACATGTCCATACACACAGGGCTGCTGAAATTAGGGAAAAGAGTATGGGCTGCTTTTGCATCACTTTACAGCTCTGGACTTACAGCTGTAGACATCAGGAGCTTCCATCAGAGTCTGAAGTTACTCCTTCAGGGAAGGCCAAAAATCCCTCAGGCTCTAATAATAGTGGCTCCAATAGTGAGCCTGCTGTCATGTTTAATTTTATTCTGGACATGGGGTTCTTGGACATGCTTGGATCACAGCTGGTCAGGCTTCCAAAATACAAATACAAAGACAGGAGGTAAATGATGTAGGAAAACTGAAAGTACCTCCAACCTGGATGCTGTACAACTTTTGCTGCAATTTAATACCCTTGAAATATTATAGTGGGAACTGTTGAGCCCTTCAACATGTGTTCAGCATTCAAAGGGAAAAAAGCTGCAGCTCTTGGCTCTACCTCTCTATATTTTTATTTGAAGTTTTTATCTTATCGTTGTTCATTAAAAAGTCACATCATTTACAATTGCTATCACAGAAATGCCATCAATCACTCTGTAAGAACTGATCAGATACATCTTGCCTGCAGGCCTGGAAGGACATGTCTATCCAAGCATCTTCCCAGTGAAGACCTGACATGAGCTTTCCCTTCCAATTCCTACTTTTTCTCCCCAGATACAAACCAGGTGCCCCACTTATGTGAAGGAAACAAAGAGTTGCCTTTGCCTACAGACTCACATCTCAATCAAGCGCATCACTGTAGAAAAAGCAGCTGAAACTGAAATGGGCTGTGGCTGTAATTTGTTATGGGTGGATTTGTTTTGGGCAGTGGATCTACACATCAATGGTGACAGCATTTGGTGTGTTAAATGTTCCAGAGTGAGGAGTGTGACACTGATAACAGATTCACGCTCTGAAGGCACGTCAGTCTCGGCAGGTCACTGGAAACACGGGCATTTTGGAGTATTCATCCAGGGATTGCCTTAGCATGGGCCATCTTCCAGCTTTGGACTCTCTTTGTGGTTCTGAGATCTTTTATGATTCTGAGAAAGTCAATCGTGCAATGCAAGACAACCAGCATGAGGCTGGGATTCTGTGTCTGAAGAGAGTTGTATTCTAAGGAACAGCAGAAAGAAAGAAAAGAAAACCCAAAGGATTTTGCCTGCAAAGATAGCAGAAGCATTGTGTCAAAAGAGGAGGAGAACATACCCACAGGAATCAAGAATCCATGTCATTTCTGGCTTCTTTACAGCATTTAATGGTGTAAAGATCAAACTAGGCAGTGATGCGCAATCCCTGTTGTGTGATCTCACTGAACTGTTGGTCAGTTAACCAGGGAATCTCAGTAGCCTGGAGAAGGCGCATTATGGAAGCCCTAGTAATATTCCAAGTAGTCGTAAGTTGTTTCTGTCACCTGTTGTAATTTATTTTGGATGTCTGAGTCTGGCAACACCTCTGTGTCTCTTAGCAGTTGCTTTTCCTACCTCAGTTTCCTACCTTTCCCTCTCCAGGGCTTTACCTCCACCCGTCCTGGTGAGACCCTCCTCAAACATAAAAGGTCTATGACATTTCTCTTCATTCTTCCAGTTCCATGAGGCACTACTGCTGTCGTGCCTGCCCACCACAGGACACCTGGACTACCCTGTGTACACACACAGTCCTGCATGTTGTCCAGACTCTGTCACACCTGCAAGGAATTCATGATTAAACCTAATCATCGCCAGCAGCCTCAGACAGCATTGCTGTGAGATGGAGCTACCGGCATGAAGGTGACCATTTCAGCAAAGTCTAGGCCAGCCATGCTGCACCTCCAAGACTAATTTATGTATTAAGAGAGCCAGCACACAGGAAGTTGTTAGGACGTGGCTGACCTCACTAAAAAGGTATCGGCATCTTGCATCTCAAATACTCCCACTGTACAAGTTTGCTTGGCTGCTATTAGGTGTTGTAGCTTATCCAGCATGGATCCCTTGCTCTGAGTCTCATATAGCCAATGGCACAGTTATGCTTTCTGTATTTAACTACAACTCCTTCAGCTACTTACTTGGAAAGCTGTCCTCTGCTCTAACATTTCATCCTGAAAAAATGATGCCTCTGAGACACTCCTGTGTTGTCCTGTGTACATTCAATATGTACTGACTTTTATCTCTTTTCTGTTCTTCTTAAATAGGATGCTAAAAGAGCTGGACAGAACTTTTCAGAAATTGGGCTCTCCCATGATCAAGGAACTATTCACGAGAAGGCTCACACTGCACAGCAATGCGAAACATTAGGCTCTACCAGCACCCACACGTATCACAACCGACAGCTACACTTTTCTAGAAATAGACACTACTAGCATTTCCTTACTCAACATGCACATATGGGTAAACAAACCCTGTTTCCTTTTTTTGTTTGTTTGTTTGTTTTGGTTTGGTTTTTTTAAATGTAGAATTGTTATTGAGGTTTACCTTTCTGGAAGTCAGTGTAAACACATTTGGTATGCAAAGGAATTTAAATAGTGTAACCATTGCTATGTCTTACGTAACTTTTCAGCATGTTCTGCAAACTTGCCTTCCATCCCTCAAATATGGCATAACTGTTACAGCCCACCAGTGAGATTTCACAAACACTCACGTTTCAGAAACATTACAATCCAATCTCTTTTTGGTGCGTAGAAATGCTATACTTTTCATTATTTGAAGTTCAGCAGGAAACATAAAAAAATGGATTAAAAATGAAAACATACAGGCTTGCAGTACAAAAATGTGACAACAAAACCCATTCTTGTGCGTGGAAGAAAATCTGTTTTGAAGAAGTAAGCCATCCGCCCCGTACCGGCTCGTTTTGAAACGAGAGGAGCACGATCGAACCCTTCTGGCGCTTCCCTTGGGCTGCAACCAGCGCCCGTACACTGACTCCACTGCACAGCACGCAACCACACCAGCATCTGCCACGGCCAGTGACGAGCGCGGCCCAGGGCCCGATTTAAAGCAGCACCACGTGGAGCTCCGCACGGCCACAGCCGCCGCGCCGAGCCCGGGCTCCTCCCCGCCCGACACGGCCTCAGATGCCCCCGCGCGGCGCCGCCCCCCGCACGGCCCGGCGGCAGCGCGGTGTTTCCAGACGCCCCGAGGAGACCCCGCCGGTGAGAAGCGGCACCGCACACGGTGCGGGCTCCGGGGACCCCTGCCAGACCCACGGTCGGGTCAAGCCGGGCCGGGCCGCTGCCGCTCCCGCCCCCACCGCGCCCCGCCCGCAGGCTGGCGGCCAGGCCCGCCGCTCCCAGCGTGCACCGCGGCGTGGCGCGCGAAGCGGCGATGACGTCCAGCGCCACCGCTGGATCGCAGCGCGGTGGCGTCACGGGCTCACGCGACTGAGTCACCCGCTCGCTATCACAATGCCTGGCCATTGGTCGCGGCGACGGCGCGTCGGTAAGCCCCGCCCCCGCAGCCCGGCGGCCTATAAAAGCGGCGCCGGCGCGCCCTCCGCGCCTTTAGTCCCAGGTGTCTGAGAGGAGAAAGATGCATCGACTCCGCTCACGGGCCTTCACGGGGATTTCTGCCTTCGCCGCCGGTTCGTCCTCCGCCTGCTTTCGCCAATCACCTCCGCTGCCCCGGACCGGGAAATCGGCCTCGCAGAGGCGTTGGAGTAAAAAGCGGTCCTGCTCTTCCATCGGCTGATTGTCGCTGATTCCCGGGCCGGGGGGAGCAGAGAGACCGAGACCCGGAGAGGGGCCGCGGGAGCCGAGCCGAGCGCCGCTGCGACCATGCCCAAGCCTAAGAAGCGGGGGAGCAACCACCAGCGCGGAGCCGGTGAGCGCGGGCGGGGGCTCGGAGCGGGCGGCCTCGCTGGGCGCGAAGGTCGCCCGACGTTTCCCGTGGCCGCTTGAGCTGCCCGAGGCGGGGCGGCTTTTCGCCGGCGAGAGAGGCCGCGACCGGGCGGGCCAGCCCTGGCTGGCTGCACCCAGGCTCCCTGCGGGGCTGGTGGGAAAGCGGCAGGACGGACAGGGGCGGCCGCGGAGCTCCCCGCGGGGCCGGGCAGCCGGAGCCGGGCACGGGCCGGGCGGCGCCGCCGGGCTGGCAGGAGCCGGCCCCGAAACCGCCACCTCACGCCGTCCGCGCGCATGCGCCCGGCGGCGCGGGTGGCCCCGGGAAGGCTGCGGCCGTGCCTGGCGCCGCCGGCGGCGACGAGCAGCGCCCCGAGGGCAGCGGCCGGCGCCGGCCCCGCCGGGCCTCCTGGCCGCCGCGCCGGTGGGTGCCGCCCGGCTGCGGCGGCGGAGGCCGGGCCCGCGGGGTGCCGGGAGCAGCGGGAGGCGCGTCCCCGACACGCACAGCTCCTCGTGTCCCCGCTGTGCCCGCCGCCAGCCCGGACCCTTGCAGGGCGGAGAGGACGGCTACTGCTGTCACTCCGGTGTCTCTGATGGCCGGTGGAGCGGTGTGTCAGCGCGTTGTGCTGCGAAAGGCTGCAGTCTCTTTAAAAATACTCGCTTAGCCTAAAAGAGGATGCTATGAAATAAACAGTCTCAATCCAGATCCAGACTGTGTGTGGCTGAGGTGCTGATGCCAGGGCAGAGGGAAGGTTTTGTGGGGTGGTGAGAAATTCCATTTCAGGCTCCAGTAGCAGTGAGCAGAGCCTGTCTCTTTAGTATCGAATGTTCAGGAAGTGAGCAATTATCTGGGGCTTTCTGCAGCTGCTTTTATTTCAGCTTGTAAAAGGCTGGCAGTCATTCTTGCCACTTCTCCCATTGAACTTTCCTGCTTGACATCACTTGAAGCCAGAAGGTGGCCATGCCAGAGCTCTGAGCCTCCAGGTTTCTTGGTCTGTACATTAACTGATGTTTGTCCTTTGTAACTATAGGAAACACAAAGGTTTATGGCCAGTGATGCAAGTAAATGGTTTATAGCTAGGAGTTGCAAAACCTCTGAAGTGCGAGTTTGACTTTATTGGAAAGCACTTGGACAGTGATCAACTCAAGGTCGATTCTGGGTATTTTGGTAGCCAGGAAGCCTGCCTGAAGCTGCCAAGCACTGTGCACAGCCTTCTTCAATAATGTAGAATAAATTGTACCACAAAAAATATGTGAAAGAGCAGAATTCAAGGTTCTGTAAATGACATTTGGGAGCTGTTGGAGAAATAAAAGTGAAAATATCCTTTTGTTAATTGACTTTAGTAGACACAAATTAAGGACTAGGGTAGGAGAGCAGTAGAAATTACAGTATTATCAGATCAAACTCCACCAACTCAGTACTGTAACAATAAGATACAGGTATGAAAACTTTGTAAAGGTGACCACTGGTGAAAATTACACTGCTTTCTTCAAAAAGACTTGAGTTACTGAACTGAGGCCTTCTTCATGCTGAGAGGTTAAAACTACTTTCCCCTGCTTAAGCATTTGACATTCTGGCTTGTATTTGTAATTCAGTATTAAAACAGGGTTGGACATTGCTGATACTGCACATACTATACTTAATCCTGTAAGCCCTGCATTGAACTGGGTAATGTATGTTTGCCTAAATGTATAACCTATCCTGGCCTGAAGTCCCTCAAAACTGAAAAATAAAGTTTGTATGGGAATTATTTTTGGTAGCTTGTCTCAACAGTTAAATTAATATAGAGCTATTTTTAAAGCACAGTCACAGGAAAGTGCATTCACTTGAAGTGGGTTGTAGAAAGATCCTAAAGCTAGAGCTAGGAATTCTACCAACGCTTTGAAAACTAGGTGGGCTCTTCCCCACCATTCACAAACGATATTCCAGAACAGAGCCAACTAAGTCTTCAGAACAAGTGGGAGTAAAGGAACCAACCAGCAAAGGAAGAAATGTACTTTGTGTCTGGGTCAGGGAGAGTGAATTTATTTGGAGAATTCCGCTTTTGGTGTTCAGATCTTCCTTTTCCTTATGAAAACTGACCAGACTATTGTTTCCATCTTTCCTTAAGGTGGTCAGCCCAGAAACGTGCAGCCTTTTAGTGACGAAGATGCTTCAATTGAAACAATGAGCCACTGCAGTGGCTTCAGTGATCCTGCTAGCTTCACTGAGGATGGTATGTTCTTTCATTTTTACCTGTTTATCTTTTTAAAAATATAAAGCCTGAGTTGACTTAGGAATCTAAGTACTACACTGTAAGTAGCAGTAGCAAAATAGTGACATTCTGTTAAGCACTATGTGATTATTAATCTAGTTGCTATTGTTTTTGTTTGGTAAGAAGTGCTCCAGGTTTCATGAGCTTCTCATTAAATAAACTATTAGGCTTCTTTTTTCTTACAGAATGTTAACTTTTGGAGACAATAAGATTTTTAAGGTGCATTATAAAATGTGGAGTTTCATAACACATAATTGAGGTGGTAGGAACTGCAGAAGAGTTTGAGTTAGAAGGAGTCACGTTTGCCTGTTTTGAACTAGATTTCTGCTTTTTCTCCTCTGCCCTCTGCTCTATTGTCATTTTGTTGGAAGGAAGGGTCCTGAAAGCCTGCTGCGGGGGGGATAAGGCAGGGTGACTTCCCCATGAATACCTGCAGCTCTTGACTGAGCTGCTGTTGCAGAGGCATCTGAAGTGCTGCCAGGTGGGACAGGCTGCTTGGACTGTGAACACTCCACTGTGCTGCAGGAGTATATGTAGTGGACTGGATGAAAATATATTACTGACAGGGTTGGCTGATGGATGTCATTTTTAGCAAATTAATGAAAGACCTGATGAGCTCCCTCATTCTTGACATGTGTAAGAAGCAGGTATAGAAACAGCACAGATGTATTGGTATGTCGATTTTTATAAAAGTATTTTAAGGGGCAGTTTGATGTAGTAGGCTTAACACCATTCTGTTGCTGTAGTACCGAACAATTCTGTAGCTATAGTCTTTGTTAAAGTGCTTTCTTCTTAGTATTAAAAACATTAAGTGTTGGATACTACTGGGTCTGCTAATAAAACGTGTATCAGTAGGACTAAATTGTTTTCCCTGGATTAGGGCCTGAAGTTGATGAAGAAGCCACTCAAGAAGACTTAGAATACAAACTGAAGGGATTTATTGATCTTACATTGGACAAGAGGTATGGTAAGCTTTGAAGAAATGCTTTGATATCTGATATAATAAGGGAAATATGCATCCAAATTCTTTAGATGCTTACTGAAATTACAGTTATTTATCACTTGGGAGGACTTGCTTTCCTTCTGGATCTGAAAAGACCTCTCTGCCTCCACCACATTTTTGGATAAGGGAGAATCAGGCTTTCCTTTCCTAATAGCTTGAGGTAGGGCGACTTTATTTCTAGTCTGGCGTATTATTGTGAACTCAATCCCTAAGTTTTTCTGTCCATGAGGAAGGAGGCAATTCATAGCATTTCATACTTCATGGTATGTCTGTGGATTACTCTTCTGTTGGGTGCAGACAAATATAAACTACCATGAAAGCAAAGACTGAGCTTTAACTGATGTGTGTGGATTTCAGGAGGTCTTTCTTCTCTCTTCTAACAGTGCGAAGACAAGACAAGCAGCTCTTGAAAGTCTGAAAAGTGCTTTTTCTTCTAAAATACTATATGAATTTGTCATGGAAAGGAGAATGACACTAACTGATAGCATTGAACGCTGCATAAAGAAAGGTAATTAGCATGCTTGCTAGTAGAAAGCAATAATCCCTATGAAATAGCTCATTGTATAAAAGGAATTAAGACTGAGACTTCTCTAGTACTTTATAGAGCGTTTAATAATTTAGTTATGTTAACAACATCCGTTTTTTAATTTAAATGTCATGTTTTAACTGACTTAGCAAATCAACTAAAATTGTCTTGTGTTTATTGGTTTCTGAATTTCCACTCACAAGTTTTCAGACCACTATCTTTGAAGGAGAGAAGCAATGCACAAAGTGATTACTCATCATATGTTAACCTTTAGGTAAGAGTGACGAACAGTGTGCAGCTGCCGGACTGGCATGTCTTCTGTGTGTGCAGATGGGGTCTGGAATTGAAAGTGAAGAGATTTTTAAGACCCTTGGTCCAGTTCTGAAGAAGATTGTCTGTGATGGAACAGCCAGTATCCAAGCCAGACAGGCTGTAAGTATAAAATGTTTATTTCCTAGGCAGGGACAGAGGGCAGTTTTTGACCAGCTCACGATTGAGTAATCCAGAACTAAAGGTTACTACTATACCTTACAAGGTGATGTAAGCTTGGAATGATGCATAGTGATTTTCACTGGCTTAAAAAGTTTCACGTAAAGGCTAAACATCATTCTCTTTTTCAGCCTGGGAACTTCCTTAAAGAGCTGTCACATCTAGTACTTTGCCAAGTGTCTTAACTCACTACATTGCAGTCTCCTTAGTGCGGTTCTGAAGGCTTGTGTTGAAGTCCTATAGAAAAAAAAGTATCATTCCTGTATTAATTTTAACTTCTTTAACAACAGAGGAATGTTGTGTATACAAATATATATGGTAAAATGATATATAGGAGATCTAGAACTACATACCTAATACATTCTTACTACCAAAAGTATTCTAAGTTTTTCACCCATTAATCTCATTTACACATCAGTGGTATACTTGAAATATTGACTGAAGACAGTCTAAAGCTCTTGCCAAGACTTTTTTAAACTTCAGAGTTTTAACTAATATACTTCAGCTTGCTGTTATCATTACAGAGCTGGCTACTTCTGTTGTACTCAAGCTGTGTTACAATAGATACTATCAGTTGGAAGAGGAGGTGGTATTAGTTCAACAACAGTTTTCTTTCTACAAACAAACAAGCTATTGAAGCTTGTCCAGTTTAACTGTAGTTTTCAGTCCTGTATGATTAGTGCTGGTGTCACTTACAGACATCTTTTTTTCTTGCTCTTTGTGAGACTGAGTACAATATGGAGGGTAGGGAAGAGATCTGTAGGACCTGTAGTAAAAGTTGGAGAAAGGCTGCTGAAGTCCAGTGTCTTCATGTTTTTCAATTGTAATAGTGGGCAGAGAGGGGAAAATATTTCCCACAGCTGTGAATAAATCTCATATGTCCATTACTGTTTATCAACATGATTTCTGCTAGTGAATCCTAGTGGGATTGAAAGTAATTGGGTGAAAGGAGTTCTGTGTGTAGCTTTTTGGAAGGGCTTTGTAAGCTATATTAAATACTACAGCATGAAAAATCAGTGCTTGCAACCTGCATGTGTTGTGGAATCAACCTGAGAGTACATGGGAACTGAGAGCTAACTATTAGAAAGGAGCTGAATTAAACAGTGTTGGAAACTTCTCCTCTGCTGAGGTCTTAGTCTGAAGTTCCCATTACTCCAGGTGTTAGATTTCAAAGGTCAAAGATTGAAGGTTTTGTCAACAGTAACATTACTGTCAAAGACTGACACTTTTTTCTTTTCTATCTAGTGTGCAACCTGCTTAGGGATTTGCTGTTTCATTGTCACTGATGACATTACGGTGAGGATAAAGAATACGTTTTTCAAAAAATAAATTTGCAATATGAGAATGTATGAAACTTAAGCACTTCCATGGTTTTTTTTGCCCTGTTCAGGAACTGTACTCTACTATGGAATGCCTTGAAACCATCTTCACAAAGGCCTATCCGCGAGATAGAGACACTAATGGTGTATCGAGTACCCATAATACTGTGCTTCACATCAGTGCTCTTTTAGCATGGACACTGTTGCTGACCGTTTGTCCAATGAATGAAGTGAAGAAGAAAATTGAAATGTGAGTATTTTTCTTGGACAACAAAATTTGTAATGATTGTTTATATAAGCAATGAAGCAGGGTCAACAAAATTTACAACTTAAAGAAATATGACTTACTCCATAGGCACTTGCATAAACTTCCAAGTCTGCTGTCTTGTGATGATCTCAACATGAGAATAGCTGCTGGAGAAACACTAGCACTTCTGTTTGAACTGGCACGCGAAACAGATGCTGTAAGTAGATGTCAGCAGCTCAATTTTCTTGCACTGGCATGATGACAAGACAAATGATTTAACCTGTGTAGTATAGCAATCTGGATCTCAACAAGCAGCCCATTATTCACTGGGTTATGTTCTTTGTAGTGAGTATGCCCCAGTCTAATTAGGTGTAGCAATGATTCACAGTAGTTGAGCTATCATTTTTACATTGTTTTCCATATTGCAAAACAGGACCAGTATAACAAAACACATCAAACAGTAATTGAGAGTAACTAGAAATGTAGTGTGCAAGCTTTAAAATTTGAGAGATCCATTTTCCTTTTTGCAGGGAAAGATGTTAAGGCCAGAAACTAAAAAAAAAAAAAAAAATTCTTTTTTTGGACTAGGATTTTTTTTATGAAGATATGGAACTTCTAACAGAGAAACTAAGAGCTCTGGCTACAGATGGAAACAAGCACCGAGCCAAAGTAGATAAAAGAAAGCAGCGATCTGTCTTCAGAGATGTTCTACGAGCTGTTGAGGTAATTGTTTTGTCTTACTGTGGATGTCTGGATTGTAACTATGTAGTGTACAATTCTATGAAAATGGTTTTATTATTAAATAGAATTACTGTTTCAGTGAAAACAACAGGGAAAAAAACTACTTAAATGAGATGTCAAATTCTGATCACTTATGCAAAATATAACTGCTTTTTTAGGAATACAGAGCAAAGAAAGTCAAACATTACTTATTTTGATCTATACCTCCATATTGAAGAGTATTTTTTTCTTTATAGAAGGCTAAGCATTGCACTGTAAATACTGAATTATTTTTATTTTATACAATGAGGAGGTTTTTTTCATAGAAAACTTTGTAGGACATCCAAATTAGTGTCCCGAATTCTGTGAAAAGGTTTCTTATAAGATCTCTTATTGAACTGCTGTGCATAACAAACAGAAAGCAACTTAGTAGTAAGGTACATTTGCAAATAGCACCTTTGTCAGGGACTGAAGAAGTATTTGGGTGGGCAGGGGAGGTTGCTTCCCTGATTGTTGTGCTCTGTTTTCCATATCCAGATTAAGAGAACAGAACACAAATCAGGACTCTAAAGATACTTGGTTAGTGACATAACTTCTGAGTAAAGCATCTAAGACAAATGTCAAACTTCTATCACTTTAATTGATTGTTATTTTACACCTCTCAAACTAGATATTTTACTTGTCAGGTAATTTCTTTTTACATTACCGTATGGGTAAAACCAACTATGTATTAGTTGACATTCAGAACAGTTGAAATCCTTGAAACAAAGGAGAAGGCTTTGAAGTGATTTGAAGTCACCTTTGAGGTTCTGCCCATAGAAGAACCTGAGTCACTTAATAGCACTTGCTACATTCCATTGTCACAAATGTAGCTCACTGCACTTGAAAGTTGGGGACTAAATAAGGTTACAAACTTACAAAGGTGACTCCTGCACTCAGAACTGTTTTTTCTGAAGATAAGTTCAATTCTTAGTAATTTTAAAGATGAAAGTTGTGTTCCTTTTCTGAAATGCTTTCTGACTTGAAGAATGTCAGCTTCAAGTCTTACATGAGATTTAACTTTAGGTGTTTATGAACAAATAAAGTCTGTAATATATGCATATTATATTCTTTGGAAGGTTTTGATATGCCAAATTTATTAATGAAAATAAATAAATACAATTCCCAATGCAAAAGACTGTTTAAATTAAAGTTCTATATGTTGTTTCCTTTAACTATGTATAGGAGCGTGACTTTCCTGCAGAGATGGTTAAGTTTGGACCTGAGCGCATGTATATTGACTGCTGGGTTAAAAAACAGACTTACGATACCTTCAAGGAGATTCTGGGGTCGGGGATGCAATATCATTTGCAGGTGAGCTGCTGTTTGATACGTGCTCAGACTGTTGTTCCCTGCCTTGTTTCCTTGTAGTAGATGAGTCTGAATCACAAAGCCTTGAGTAGAATTTGGTGTTAAAAGGCAGCACTTGCAACATGAACCACAGTGAGCTGGAACTGTCTGGGTGAGCTGCCTTCAAGTTGTAGCCTGGGTGTGCTGGGTTAGCAGTTAGAAGACTTCTCCAGGAAATCAGAAGTCCAAGCTGAATACTGTCTTAGCTTCAGAGTTTTTCCTGAAGCCTTATGCTCTCTTTCAGCAGAGCGGTGTAGTCATCTGACTGCTGTAAAGTTGTGTGCCTCCACCCTTCCTGCTCAAGCCTATAAAAAGGAATGCAAAGTTTTAATTAAATGTAAAGAACGTGACTTGCAGCCCAGTGATGACAGCATTGCAGGAGGCAAGGGATAAGTCCTTATCTCTGTTCCAGGAACTCCTTGTGCACTAGTCATCTGTTAGATAAATAGCAGAAAAGGGAACTCCAGCTATGGCGTATATGCTCCCAAATTGCTACAGTAATCATGGGGTTAAAATCTTCAGTGTCAATTGTATTTCTGCGTAACTGTGGCAGCCCAGGCACGTAGCAGCTTTTCCAGATCTTTCAAATACGGGGTGTTTCAAAAAGACTTGCCCAGTTTGAAATCACTTTGCTTTGAAATTTGGTCCATCCTTTTAAAACATCCTGTAGTACTTTTACAGCCAAATATTTAAAAATTGGTGTGTTGTGAAACCATATGGGTCTGTGTCCAGCTGCCTAATCTTGTGCAGAGGATGTAATAGAACAGTGTCTAATTTGCTGCGACAAAAATATCAATGTGGGGTGGGGAGCTGTCTCCTCAAGAGGGCAGTTTTAGTTCTTAGCTTTATTCTGATTAAAGGAAGAAGTGTTCCCTGTCTTAATTGCAAAAGATACTAAGATTTGTGTCAAATTGCTGCTATATCTTACTGGAATGCTTGATAATTAACAGTAGTCATCTATGGAGACTTGACAATCAGAGGAGAAACTGATAATTTTGTGTGTTTCTGGTTTAGTCAAATGACTTTCTTCGGAATGTGTTTGAGCTTGGTCCACCAGTAATGCTAGATGCTGCAACTCTTAAAACAATGAAGATCTCCCGTTTTGAAAGGGTAGGTTATCACAACTTAATTTGTTTTCTTTACTTCATACACTAATATATTTCTACTGAATTAAATATTATTCTAAACATGAATTTAAGAAGCTGTCATCTTTAAACTTGTCACTTTAAGAGCCCCATATTATCCTGAATGAAACAAAACTTTGCTTGTGTGTGTCTTTGAGCTCATATTTTAGATTTTCCACTGGGCACATTGCTGCTATTGGATTCTTCCGGGGGGCGGGGGGTGTGTGTTTGCTGATTGTTACCAAATTTGTTCTCCATAGATGTGAAACTTGCGCTCTTAGGAGAGCTGTAGGTTTTTGGGTGGGAATCCACAGGAAACCATAGAAGCAAAGTCTTTATAACAGCAGTATCCCAAACTTTCCAGTGTGAAATGGATTGAAATGGATACGGGGGACTTTGTGCTGTTGGTTGTGAATGTACTCATCCTGTGCATGAACAGTCTGTGGAACGGTGCTATCAAGTTTAATCTGGGGGCGCACCATTAATCTACATTGTGTCTGTATGATGCTCAAGACTGATTGGCTTCCAGAATTGCTCCTGGCTCAGCCTTCCTTACACAGGCCAAGTTTCCTCTAAACATATATATATATATATATATGATAAAATGAATCAGCCTTTTGTGCAAAGATATTATACTATAAATTTCAGAAGGCCTACTGATTTGCTTCAGAGAGTAATAAAAAGATATTTTCAGCTGATTCTTAACAGAAAATAAATCTTTTGAACATCTGTGATTAATTTCTCCTTTTATTTTGTAGCACTTGTACAACTCTGCAGCATTCAAGGCTCGGACAAAGGCTAGAAGTAAATGTCGTGATAAAAGAGCAGATGTGGGGGAATTTTTCTAGAGCTTTTCCATGGGGTTCAATTTTAAGTATTTCATAATTAAAATAGATTTGTAACCTTGAATTTTTTAAATTTCTGTAGTCACAGTTGGCACTTGTGCATAGGGATTTTGTATAAAATCTGTAAATATCATGCATGTTGTTGCTTAGTTGCATATATACTGTATATAGATTGATGTAAGATTGAGTGCTGGGATACCTTATAACACTTGTTTTAGCTGCAACTTGCTCCAAAGGCTGAATATATTGTAACTCAACTGTTAAGTGGGGTTGGTAATTGTAGTCAAATTCTGTGTGTCAGATTGGATTCTTTATATGAAGGTAAATTAAACTAATTCACTGACCAAGTGTTTTGGTAAGAATGTGCTCACATGAAAAGATGAACTTGTTCGTGTGGAGTTATTTTAGTAACTTTTTAAACTCTTCAGTGACAGGTGGACAAAGAAGTTTCTACATAGTACAGCTTTTTCCTAAAGGGGACTGCAAAGTTCAATTACCTTCACTTACAGTGAAACAGTGCATTACAAATACTTGCCTCAATGTAAAATAAAACCAAGATTCTTATGTTCTGAAATGGGATCTTTAATTTTTGGAATAAAGATGTTTGTCACTGCTTGATTTCTGTGTAAAAGTGATTACTATGTGGATGAAAAGGTGGAACATGAGCAAAACCTAAAGGCTGAAACACATGGTTCGTTTATTGGGTTAGTCTCAATGCTTTAGTAGATGCTACATGTTGCTGTGTTTGGAAGGTATATCTTATTTACATATGGTGTGCACAACAGCCCGTGGATTTGCCATCTTTTCTGTAATGGTCAAATGTTTTCTAGGTCTGGTACTGCAAAACACTGTGTCTAATCTTGCAGGAGCCAGTCCTGCTGCCCTGTTTTCATCAAGTTGAAAACTACTCTGCCCTCAGTTTCTGCCAGTAACTGAGAACTGTCTTTCTGAGGGCTGGTGGAGGGTATATGTTATAAAGACACTAAAACCTTAGATAGCTGGAGCTTCTCAACTGGCAGACCTATAAATTAAAGGACTTGTTTAGAATAAACATTCTGAAAAGTGGAGGTCAAGTTATCAGCGGAGAAAGTAAACCTCACACCCCAAAAAGCTCCACCCCATACCCTGAAAACTACTGCTTGCTCTGATAAGGGAAAGTAGGATTTTTTGGTGTTGGTTGTGGGTGTTTGGGTTTATTTGTGGTGGTGGTTTTTTGTTTGTTTGGTTTTGTTTTTTTGTTGGTTGGTTTTGTTTTTAGTTTCCGATTGCAGCAGAACCTATTCTAGAAAATGCACACATGCTAATTAGAGTTACAGAGACAACAGAGACTCTGTTAGAGTTGTAACTCCTTTTTTTTTTCCCTCAAATAATGCACTAGAACAAGGCCTTCAACTGAAATTTGTGCTGTTACTGACATGGAAATCTGCTATAGTTATGTCACACAAGTGGAAAAGAAACTTCTGATCCTTGAAGGAGATGGAGCTACCTGTGTCTGCTCAGCCCAGGACTAAACCCCCTTTGAGCTAACACTTTCCTACAAGCCCTGCTAGTGTCTCTGGTGGCTTCTGGGTGGTCACCTTTGGCACACTTTGGTGTAAAGTTGCACTTTCTGTAGCTTCCTGCCTGGCCAGTATTTTGCAGAATTGCTTTTTACAGCACCTGGCAGGTGCCCAAGCTCAGGGTTGCCCTTTTCCCGTGTTACGCTGTAGCTGCCAACCACAGAGACTGGGGTGGCTTCTGGGGCTCTCTGAGGGCAGATGGGCTGTTTAGCTGCTCTGCACCGACCCGATGGGTTTGTAGACCTCTTCAAGCTTAGAACTGGGGCGGCCTGGGTCCTCATCTTCCAGTTAGGATGGTGGCAGGAATCTCCTGGGGATGGAGGTGAGATTTTTTTTTTTGGCTTGCACATTCTTGTTTGGAGGGAAGAGGAGACGCCTGCAGAAAAGGAGCGAGCTTGTTACGTCCGCATTGCTGGCCCAGCGACTCAGACTGGGCAGTGGCAGAGCTCGTCAGCTTGGGCTCGGAAACTATGAGTCAGAAGATGTATCCTCTCTGCTGTTGTCCGAGAGAAAACCACACATATTGACAGTTTGAAAAGGGGTTCAAAATTCCAGATGTAGAGAATGGTTTCAGAAAGGATTTGTTTTGAGCCATGGTCCCTTCACATGTCAGCTGCCTGTCATTGTGGTGTGCTGTACCATTACATTCTGCAATGTCGGCAACAAAAAACAGAGAACTGTCTGCAAAGGAGCAATTACCAATACAAGCAGTTCATCAGAATTAATTTTTTAAACAATGAAGAAAACCAGACGGATTAGTCCGTCCCATAATGCTGTCCCACTTGAATTTGCAAGGTGTGCGGAAGGAACGAAACAGCATTTTTTCTGGTCTATGCCTTTAAAGTACTCATGGCTGCAACACTGTTGATATGACTCTTCTGCATAGCAAACCGGTTACTCATAGCTGCAGTGTTGTAGACACGACTCTTCTGCTTAGCAAATGAGTTTTAGAAAGGCAACGTTAATGAAAAGGTTAGTGAAATACTGATCATCAGTAACAAACCTCTTTCTCCATGATAGGATATTATCATCTTGATTCCCATATAATAAAGAAGACCTGTGTATGTGCTGATTTCTTTTTAAGCAGACCGGTATTGTGAAGGCAGTACATACATAGCCAAGATGAACTCTAAATATAGATGGGAAGGGACAGTGTGTTTCATAGCTGCCTTCATGGGTCCTGCAGGAGCTGACAGGTTCCTATGGCTCTAAAAGTAGAGAGAGTAGTTTTCTTCGGCTGATTTTCACTGGCTGATTTCTTCTGTACTGGCACATAACCACATTGAGGTGATGTTGTAAGTAACATTTCATTCTCTTGGTTTTTAATTCCTTTTAGACTTGATTGTCTTCCTTTTTTTCTGTAAAGAATTTTCCGTGTGTTCTCACATTAAGTTCTGATTTTGCCACAACTTACAGAGAAATTTAAAAGTCACATGGAGAAAAAAAAAATCCTTAAGCAAGGTTAAAGTACAAGATAGAGTGACTCCAAACCCCCCAATGTCTAGATTAGTTTGTTTGGAAAATAATCAATGTGTTTGGCCAGTGCCACTGACTCTCTCTTTTGTTTTGCATGTTGATGGAATCAAACAGATGTAATATAGCCTTTGTCGAATTAATAATGGTTATCTTCACTGTGGTTACATGCACAGTGAGGAAATCCATTTTTAATAAGTAGTAACTATTAATTAATAATATTGATGAATCAAAGGTACTCACATTTATTACAGCTCAAGTTGTTAAGAGTCTGCTCTGAAGTTGCAGGGACATACTAATCAAAATACCCAAGACAAACAACTGCTTTTGGAAGCTCAGGGTAACCAAAAGTCGCTGTGCATGGAGTGGCAACTTTTAGCACACCGTTGCTGAAAGGCAGAGCTCAGCAGGGATCGCAGCTGCCGCGGCTCTGCTTGCAGGGAGGCAGCAGAGCCAGCGCTGCTGGCGAGAGGGCTCACAGCCCCTCCTGCCCGGCACCACATGGCGTTCTAGGGGAAGGAAAGTGGACACAGCAGTCCTGAAATCACTGCTCCACACCTGACAATCATACGCTAGGTAATGGTCACCGCTGCCACGCCAGCTTTTCTGCCTTGTCTTTGTATTTTGTAGCAACAATTTTGAACAGCAGAGAAATAAGCTGTAATCTTTTCTTACACTCTGTTAAATAGCAATATAAAAGTATACATGTAGGCCAGCCAATCCCCACTATCAGGAGAATGAGCCATGTTCTCAGGAGCAATTGACTTAGTCTTCAGACTTACTGAGGCTCCATGAATGTGGCTGTGTGCTCAGAGTTGGGTGAATTATGACAATCTTTGCATTTGGTTTGATGAGGGAAAGAATGGGTCTTTTCTGTAAATGCTCAGACCTGTATTCCCCAAACTTCAGGTTTTTAATTTAAGTGCTATGTTAGGAATCCCAGTCACACTGTGTTCTCTGTTGTTTGGAAAGGGAGTGAGGGAGAGACATGTCAAGAGGGCAATTCAGTCCACCTAGGATTCAGAAATCACTCTTAGGTGCTTAACATTCTTCATCAACAGGTGGTTTGCATCCCATGAAGTGCTGAGTTATGTTTGGCAGGTAAAACTGAAATTGAGAGCTTTGATAAAATGCTAAATGGTTAAGATCTCTTCAAGTCTAAACTCACCTCTGCGAGCTTTCCCCTTACATTCACTAGCAAGGGAAAGGCACCTTTAGATCGTAATTGTAAAGTCAAAAAGACTTGTCTTAGAATAAGAGGAATGTTACTGGGAGGTATGTATTTTTTTCGACAGTTACAGAGGGAGTTTTCAGCAACCAGGGTAGTCTAAGATGCTTATTTACAGCACCTGCATCTCCTTATGGCTAGAACTGTAGTTTGCTTCTAACAGATATTTTTGGAATTAGGGTAGCATAAATAAAACAAAAAGACTGTTAAAGAATAAAGTGCAATTCGTAGAGCAACATCCTTAGGTATTGTTTCTTTTCTATATATAATCTTCTTTCATAACTGTATTTATATAAACAATAATTCGTGTGCCCAGATTCTGCAGAGAAGCTGGTTTTGCTGATTGGGTACCATCTAGGCAAGGAGTATTAGTCTGAAGAAAAGCCTTTTCTGTCAGGCTTTCATATGCCACAAACTAGGATCTATGTGAGGTAGAACCACATTAGAAAACCATGTTTTGCTCTATCTTTCACAAATAATAACTTCACTATGATAGGCCAAGGTGCATAAACAGACCCATATTCTTGCTGCTTATGTCCTACATCTGTACCTGCTTTCTCTGTCTTATCTCTGAGTGATTTGGTGCTGGAAGCAGAGGACCTGAGTGACATCCTTCCTGGCAGCAGGAGTGGAGGTTTGGCTTTCACTGCGGTCAGGATATCACCCATCATCTCACCAAGTACCCACCATATTAAAAGGGTTACACAACAAAATAGCTAATGTTCAAATCAATGCTGGAGCCAGTCAAATAGATCTTTCTCTTTCTCCACACACATATATATATGTAAATGTAAGTACAAGTATACATGTGTGCACAAACACAATGTAGAAATGAAATCTTACGCACGTCAAAGATCCCCAAGAATAAACAAGTGCTATGTACTGAGTTACCCTTGCCCTCAGGATTTAGTAAGTGTGCTGGTCCTTCAAATCTTTTTATTTTAAGGGTTAAGGTGGCTCAGCATTTCTTTAGAATAAGACACCAACCGTTACCAGTTATTTCACATATTCATGTTTTAATTTACCTTTTAAATTATTATTTATTTTAGATACAATGGAGAGGCCTTCCTTGGAAATTAACCTGCATGATACTCATGAAGAAGGAAAACTTTATGTAGTTGATTCCTTAAACAACCTAAACAAACTAAATGTTTGTCCAGCTGAATCCCAACATGCACTAGGTATGTATGATAGATGATGCTTTGTGGTTTTCTACACATACAACAGGCCATCAAAAAAGAGTTATGTGTGACATTTGAAAAGACTGACCACATGTAATGTCAGCAGCTCAATAGTGTAAGTCTTATATACAAGACATATAAATCAAACTCTATGCTGAAAAGTATAAGAAAAGTATTGAAAATGGCATAATTTAGGGAGATGAGACTGATGGTTTAGCTGCTTCTGCTGAGTATTTCAGTTATTAGGTTCTTGGAAATCCTTGCGTTTGGCTGGGGATTCACTGTCAAGCCTGAACTTACCTTCCATTTCCATTGGGACCCATGAGGTGATGCCTTGCAAAATAATTTCTCTAGTCATGCTCAATATGCACCTACTACATAAATAGCATCATAACTCTTCATGAGCACTAAAACTAACATGTGGCAATAGAAGCACCTTCTTTCAAGACACATCTCTTGAGAACTCAAACCAGTTATCTGAGATATCCCATGAGACTTTTAAGCATTTCAATTTGCAGACTCTCTTTCTGTCACCAAAACCAGGACTGTTTACTTACAGTTTCAGATACAGGCTCTCACACTTTTACTGGTTTTATACAGCTTTTATATTTTATTTGCTCGTGGCAATAAGAATATTTTCACCCAGGGATGGCTTCAATATATTTGAGTTCTTTGTGACCCCAAAACGTCTTAAAACCTTAAGTTCTTCAGCAGCATTCCACATGACAATATCTGAATCTGCTTTTATTTCCCTTACTATAATGGCAAATTTGACTGAAGAAAAACTATCAAACAACAGCTATGCTTAAGTGAATTTCAAATGGCCATAACTTAATCACGCTTCTAGTTATAGGACTTAAATATCTTTCCTTTACTTCTGCTTCTGAGTTCTCTAACTTTTTCTAACACAACTAACTAGGGTGGTGTTTGTTCCTAGATTTAACACAAAGATGTTAGACATAATCTACTTAATTTTCATGTGTATGTTATCTTTATATTGTCACTTCTAGAAGCACAAAATGAGACAATGGGATAGATTGGTTTTAATGCCAAAGAAACTCTTTGCAGTGTGGCTGTCCTGCTGTCTTTTGCAACTTTTATTGGACAGTATTGTTTACTTTCCAGGTAAACACACAGGGTTCTGTGGAATCATATGGTTCTGTGGAATAATCACACGCATGCTCCTTCTTACATTTCAGCAGTAAATAAAGGTAGCCCAGTATGTATTTATGCATCAATTTGTAGAGTGTTCTGGCTTCTTCAAGGATTATTCTTTTCAAAATGCATTTTCTCTATATATTAAAAAAATAAATCAGAGATTCTGTAGATATCTTGTTCCATTGGTTAGATACATAAGAAGATTTTTTCACAGTCCTTAGTTTCCCTATTCAGCTGCATAAAATTCTGGTTCTCCTGCCAGAAAATTAGTGAGCTCTGTAGAATGCTTTTCAATGTCTGGTAAATACTAAATTCTCATGAATTAATACTAAATTCTCTATTAATTGTATAGCAGATGCTCAATTTGATTTAAAAACTGATGTTTCAAGAGTGTTGCGGTACATCGCATTCCTTTTGTTCAGTAGCTTAATATGACCTGGCTCATCAGACACACAGCAAACATGTTAAAAGTTATTTAAAGTTTACATAATTTTTGATTGCTTTGGTGGCAGCAATTTCTTCACGTTTTAGATGACAGAATGGCCCCACTGTTTGCAGTTTGGCAAGAACGCGTGTTCTCTGATTCCTCCCAACGCTGCAGTCTGGCAGGCTCAGCCAGCTGCAACAGTAAGCAGCGTTCATTACGCAGAGCAAGCACAGGCCACTTGTGAGCGACCATTGATAGCTTAGGGTGCTTGATTGACAGCAGTAGCACGCCCTCCCCATCCTTGTTACTCTGATTAGGAGACAATATTGGTGCAGGCACGTAGTATGTGATGCATTTGTTCTAAATGCTAAGGGAATGAAAATAAAACCCGCAAACCCCAAATATTAAAAGCTTTCAGCTTACCTGCAGGCAGAAACGTGTTAAATGCAATAAAGCAAAACACAGAGATTCCCAGAGATCTCCAACAAACTCAGTGAAATGCTCAGCCCCAGGTTGGTTCATTATTAAAATGCTGTAATGGGATATGCAGCCTTCCCTCAGCTTTATCACTACAGGCTCAGTTGCAAAGACCTCAGAGATTTCTACCAGCTAAAACAAGAACATGATCTAGGAATATATTTTACAGAGCTGCATCTGCTACTCTCCCTTTCAGAATGGTAAGACAGCAATTACAGGAGGAGAAATTTCAGTAATTTGCATGTAATTTTAGCATGTATAAGACTGACACCAAAATTAAATTACATTATCTCCCTGTCCCTCCAAAACATAAAATAGACTCAAACCTTAGTAAATAGTTAAAGTAGTATGCAAGCTTGGGTTAAAACTATTCTGTCTCAAGTATTATTTTTTTTTATGTTCACATGAATTTCCTCATGGTGTTGACTTGACTTTGTCAGTTGTCTTTAGGACTTGCTGCCACCTTTCATTTGATCACAACTGCTTCTATGAGATACACTACTGACTTTTCCTTTATGCAATACGGTCTTTAAAAAAGCAAGAAACCAGCTTGCCGTGCTGATTTGAAAGCAGCACAGCAACTACTTGTCCTTTTTTTCCCCTCATCTTCATGTGCTTGAAGGACAACAAGTCCATGTGAGACTCTGTTCCGTTTTTGACACTATCTCATTTTTTCGTTGGAATGAAACAAACAAAACCTAAAGAAGAATATTTAAAACGTTTGTTTAAAGATAAAAAGTCCAGACCTACATTCATCCTATCTGACATCAGGAGCTTAACTGAGATGCTTGATTTTGGAAATCAATCATCCCAGAGACATTTCTATAATTAAACAGGAAAATATGTGAATCTAGAGGGTTAGTGTGTAGGATGAGTCTGTAGCCAGGCTTTCAATATGAGCTTTTATTTCTTCTCTTCTGAAAAGTTGGGTCCATTCTGGTCCTTAGAAAGCCTTCTGACAAAAACTTCATTGCAGCCTCTGTACCTGTAAAACTGAGCTGTAAAACAGGTCAGCTTCAACAAAACAGTGTGTTTCAATAACAGTTTTGTTGAAAACGTTCCAACAGCTAAAACAGATGTATTAGTTTTTATGCTTCCAAATTCAAGCTGAGCTCATAAAATTGATTTCTTCCCTCCTCATGCAATATCACAAAAAATAAAATCTGTTGGCCAAAATTATGACGCATTCTGCATCATTTCACGGAGCCAGAAACATTTTGTCATGTTTATCCTAACCAACCTTAACAAACTTCATGACCAAATGATTTGTCATCTTGTAACAGATGAGGAAGAGAGCACTGTTGATGCTGGAGAAAACACAGCAGGGAGCAACAGAAACCAGTGTTTGTTCTTCGTCACATTTATTCTTACTTTGATCATCAGTTTGGCACTTGTTTCATTCGTGATATTCTTAATAAGTAAGTAAACCAAACAGTGGTTCTTAAAAATGTAGGGTCAACTGGAAGAACTTTGTTGAAATGTGTTATGCTACCCTATAACAGGCTACTGCTGTATTTGCATGGTCAAAGGCTTTGGCTGGTTATGGGCAGTGGGTCATGATCCTGGGTGCAAAGCACAGGCTTCCACTCTCTGTGCTAAGAGGCACAATTTTGTTCTTAATGCAAAGGTTTTGTGAATTTCAACAGCTGTGAAGAATTTAGCTCAGCAGGGTTACGCTGCGTTGCTAAAAATGCTGACTGAAAATTAAATTAAATTTTAAAGATGACTGTATGGCAGTGAGATGCTCTGACAATGTGCCTTCCATCCCTTTTCAGATAAAACTCAGTGTTGGTCTCATTCCACTGAAACTGGAATTATACCCAGACTAACACTTAAATCAGGCTACCTGAAGAAAGACCTGAAGGTTGCCAGCTACATACTGACTGGAAATTTGTTGGGAACTAAGAAAATCTCAAATACAAGAAACAAAAAATTAGACAAGATACATCAAAAGGGGCATGTAGCACTGAGTCTACAGATGTACCTACTGTTTGGCTTTGCCTGGTCCGGTCAGGCTGGCTTAACTAAACACAATGTGACATTGGTTTGTGGAGCTCTTGCCCTCTTTGGATTTTCTGGGCTAATGGCATTGAAAAGAGTACAAAGTGCATTATTCTAACTTACAAGTCCGTTATGAATGAACTGTAATCCATGTGAAATCAAGATTTCTTCGATCCTATAGTATGGAATTCGCTGGAGAAAAAATCCTCATTTTCCTTTTTGAACAGGAAATCCTAACCCTTGACTGAGTTTGCTCATAAGCGCTCAAAGAACAGAATACCAGACAAGTAAAGAGCACAAAGGAAATTTTATGTATCATGGTTGTAAAACCCTAATTAAAATATCTCATGCTTGAATTCCAGATGTATTTAACAGGGAGTCTCTGAAAGTGAAGTCCTGGTATAGAAAAATGAGTAATGTGCCCCTCTAGTGGAAAAATGGTAAAGTAATAGCGAAAAGACTTCTTATAGGGATTAGAGGAGTTTGCTTGCGCTCAAGTTGGTGGAGGTCAGTATGTCCATAGACATAGATTCATTTAGCATTGGCACTATGAGACTTAAGCTTCACAGCCCGTGTGTAAATTTTGTTAACTTCACAAGGCCAAAATAAAAGTAGCTCTGGAAGCGTACAAGACAGATACTGCATACTGATGGTCCAGAGGAAACTGACCTCTTAATTGCAATATTCGCAATAATTCTCCTTCAATCTAAATGCTTTAGAAAATCAAGTGATGTGGATATAGTCTTTGGAGTGTTCTAGTAATTATACTTTTAGAAAAATACAGGTGTATACTGTCCCGAAATAGCAACGTGGAGCCCCTAAATAAGACATTTTCCTGTGGACACTAATGGAATGGATATGCTCCTGAAGACTGCAAAATGTGTCTGAGGTGTATTTGAGTTATTATGCTGCAATGCACTGAATAAAACAGCAAATAAGCAGTTAAAGAATCTAGTGAGCAGGTAACTCCACCAGATGTATAACTTCTTACCTGCGGTTATTTTCCTGTTTAATATTTTTATTCATCATAATATGCTAAAAATTCCCACAGGGGTGCTAGAGAGGGTAGTGATGCTCTTGACTTAATGTTGCTAATTTAATGTGGTACATTTTCCTTTTCAAGTTCAAACTAGAAACGAGATGGACCAAATATCAAGCAGACTATTATTGGAAAAGAAGAACATAGAAGAGCTTAAGAAAATGAACAACATGATATTAAAGCGTCTAAATCAATCAGGATTTAAGGAAAATGGGAGATACCTCTTCACACAGTCTCCTGATCTTCACGATTACCTCTTTACCCATGCTGAGATGAAAGTCCCTGGAGAATAGATCTTCTTTGGAATGAAATTCAGCATAATCATGTACACAGATGTTTTCACGTATGGCACACAGATTACTTAAACATTCTATATGGTCACAGGAGCATTGGAAAAGCCACCTGAATTAAAAATACTAGAAAATAATATTCTGTTTTATGTGAACATAGATTTTGAAATCTAACCCATATGATTCACAATAAACAATGGATTGTCAACAGTTTTGGGAAGGGTTCCAGATTCTCCGTGCACTGTAAATTGCAGAGTTAATGGCTTAGCTTTACTTTAAATATAAGTGAATGATCACAGAAAATAGTGATTGCTATTCATGTGATTCCAGCATGACCTTGTTCACTTAGTCATTCTCCTGTTTCTTTGGAACAAATTTTGTGTTTGCTTCTGTATTATTTGTATTTAAGGATAACTTCTGATTCCATAACTTAAAAATAAACTCAGTTCTACCACACAGTTTGGTGGTTTGCTTTTCTGTGCATCCAAACAGATGGACTTACTACTCCTTTTGTGATAAAAAACAAGCTTGAATAAAACCCAACCCTTTTATAACATGCCATATTCAGCCCAAATTAGTATTGTCTGAAAGCGGGTGTCGTTATCTTACATGGGAAATGTGTTTGGAGGACTCAGTCTGCATAGCAATGCTAGTACACTGTAGTCAGGATTTGCTGGTGCTTGCTGGAGGAAGGCCAAGTGTTTTTATAAGGTGTTGTGGATAAAATGCTACATGTTCTTGTACTCTTCCCTATACTTGCTGTTGGCCACTACTGGAGAAGGACCACAGAGCAGGTAGAAATCTGGACTGAGCCTTCATGTTTTTAAAATGGAGCAGGAGCTCAGAGGGTCAAAGTAGGAGCTGATGCTTTCTCACTCTGATTTTACAGAGCCATGACGACCAACACCCAGAAGTGTGACCACATAAGGGACTGCTGGGAAGCTTTGTCATTTTAGCATTCAGATCCTTCTACTAGGATGTACATTAAGAAGCCACCTCCATTACCGATGAACAAATTGGTTACTCCTATCACAACAGTGCAAAGGCAGCTGACACTAGGGAGTAGGTTACAGTATCACAGTATCACAGTATCACAGTATCACAGTATCACAGTATGTCTGGGATTGGAAGGGACCTCAAAAGATCATCTAATCCAATCCAACACCATCTCTTTTACTTCAAGATCTCTTTTTTCATCCAATGCTTTCCTATCACTTATGGGCAATTTTACCAAAAAAAAAAAAAAAAAAAAGGTCACCAAAGTAGATAACTTGCACTGCAGTCTCCTTTTCCAGAATGAATGACAGTCCTTTTTGCAGTGACTACTTCATTGCCTACAACAGAACAAAGAACTTGCACAAAACTTGTGAGGTTTTGTCTTAAGAGTTTATTATTTTTGTTGTTGATTCCCAACTGGAGTCAAAATTATCTGCTCTGGACATCACAAGTAGTTGTTACAAAGATGACTTTAATATAGCTAATAGAGAATGATGAAAGTAAGCATAAAAAGTACGAAAGAAAGAAACCCTAAAAGCCCAAATAAATAATCTTCCTGTAAATACTGTTAAATTATGAAAGAAAATGTATTGTATGACTAAAAACATGACATTTGTATTGTTGTTTCTCTGTTCTTCTCTAAGCTGTCAGATGCTTTTTAGTGAGTGTATTAAGTTCTTATCTCTCCCACTCATCTTGTAGCTACTGTAACTGCTTTCAAGCTCCTGTCTTGCACTGACACACATCCGTACTCGTTAGCAAGGGAGAAACAACTCTAGTATTTGGCACTCAGTGCATCTCCAACACATGGATTTGTCACATCCCTTGTTGCAACTGCAGCTATCAGAGCACTCTGTGGTCCACTACAAACTGCTACTGATTGTCAAGAGATCTTTCTGGCAGGAGACTGTAAACAAAATCTGTGCTAAAGCAACAGCTCCCAAAGAAATGAAAGCTTCCTCATCTCCCTGGTCTTGTCATCAGTTGTTTTTAATCTAGTTATTTAATCACTACTCATAATAAATAGACTTCTTCTGTCTTTATTATTGATTGGAAGCATTTGGGGTTTTTTTTGTTGTTATGTTCTTTTTTTTTTTTCTTTTTCACTCCATGATTTGATCCCGCAAGTTGCCGAGTGCCCTCAACTGCTGCAGACTTAGGACCACGTGGGGCACAACAATGTGCAGGTGTGCTCAGTATTACACAGGACTGATGCCCTGAATCATCCCTTTCATATTTAATTGCTTCTTCACTAGCAGTGATCAGCAATTAAGATCAGTGACTGGAAAAGTACAAAGGTCCAAGGAACTCTTTAGTTAGGCCCATCCTGTTAGCACTGTGAAACTCATCTGTTGTAGCCCTTTGTGTTCAAAGAGACACGGAGCAGCACTGCATGCAGCTGCCTGTGGCCCCTTGGCTCAGTTACCAATATCCATTTCCAGTCAGGGCCACTTCCCTGTGAGACTAGAGCGAGGGCTGGAACGGCCGCCTTGTCAGCAGAGCGCCCCAACCACCCCACCAGCACTTTTTGGAGTACCCCCCTAAACAGAAGCAAGTAGTGGCTTCTTTAGGGGAACATATCTGTCTTACCTACTGACAGTGAAACAACCTCAAACAAATACTTGACTCTTAAAATCTTCTACAAACTTGGCCTTGAAGTGGACTTCAGCTCACCCCAGAGCTCCATAATCCTTACCTTGAATAAACAGCTAAGTGACGAGTGAACTCCAAGCTCCAACCACACGTTGCACAACCACTGTGCTGTGTGTGGATGTTGCAATGTCTCCTGCAGACATGGGTGAGATCTCTGTTCTCGAGTGCCTGCACCTCTCAGGAGCCTTTGTAACACCTGGTATTATGACAAAGAACTCTCTGTACAGGAAGGTGATCTGACAGTAACAGCTCCATCTGACAGCAGTCACAGTCGATCTCATCAGTAGTACCACTTCTTCCTTTTTTCTCTTCTTTGCAGGCTATGGAGGTATCTATCCAAAGTAATTTGCTTTGCGGTATTTGTATGGGTCCAGGGTAAATGAAAATTACACACACTCTTTAGAGAGACCTGTCTGTGAACCAGTTGGAGGTTAGGTACATCCATACAGCGGGCATCTTCAGTAGAAAATGGTGCACAGATGGCACAGGGGGATTTTGGGAGGCAATCAAATCCATCCCACTGCCTGACAGGACCAGCAGATTTACCTAAACCTTTCCTGACAGATGTTTGTCCATTCATATTGCAAAATATTTAAATGATGGAGTTTCCACAGTTTCCACAGTGGAGTTTCCTCTAGTGTTTAACTAACCGAGTGGTTAATTTTTCTGTAAGTTTAATGAAAATTTTTCCTGCTGAAATTTAAGCCCAGTATTACCTGACCACTTGCTTCTGAATATGAAAAATAGCTTGTTACCTTCCAATTTTGCGGTTATTTTACATTACACTAAATCTGCAAGGCCATTTTACTTGTAAGAATGGTCTTTTACCTGCTGAGATATCTGGAATTTTAATGAAACATTTATTCTTACACTCTAGTATGAGTTCAGTTCATCTGCGTCATTCGATAGTAACAATACAAAGATAAACAATGGTAGAAAACAATAATGACGTGCTCTGAATCTGGAAAAAAAGAGAACAGAAAATTCCAGGAGTGGGAAAAGAATTGTCACAAGTTTTGTTAAACCATATGCTATAAAGGTGATGTGCTGTGTGTTGCACACAATCCAAACTGTTCAATAACACTAAATGAGGTGTACTTGCAAAATAAGCAGAGTAGAACAATGTCGAACAAAGCAGAAGTATTGTCAGAATTAGAATTATCTGAAGAACAAAATCCCATTTCATGTGGTTTTGAAGTCTTTGAAGATCAAATATTTACTTTCGTTCTACCAAAGCATAATATTGTAAAGTTACACATTAAATTGCCTCCAGATATGCATTTTCAGATCCAAAATTCCACATTTTCTTATTCGTTTTACCCTGTCTGATTGGAGTTTCTGCTCTGAGACTCAGAACTTACCCCATTGGAAATGGCAGCAAAGCAATGTGCTCCATGAAAGCTTTAGTGTTTTGAAAAAGTTTATTTTGACAAACAAAATTGCAGCCTGTTCTAATTAGAACTCTGATTAAGCAACACCTAGATAAAACAAATGCCTAATAGCAACTAAAAATTGGATTTATATTTTGACTAGTAACTGAAAATCGTCTGTCCAAGAAGATGCTTGATTTGATCTTCTTATAGCTTGCTAGCATAACTTATCTCGGAAGATGTTGGTGAATAATGGAAGGGGGATCAAAACCTTAGATCACAGCCCAGTGCTACTGGGATTAAGGGAACTATTATTTTAAGAAAAAAAGCACATTCAGTCCATTACAAGTTACTGTTCTTATTTTCCTGACAAATTAACAAGAATACTGAGATTTAAAGAGAGGGTCAGAGAGGCGTACTGACATTTCCTCTGGGATACATAGAAAATAGTAACACTATGGCCAAAGAGGTTAGTCTTATTTGAGAACCCGATCAAACTCAGAATTCAAGAAAAGGATTTTATAGACTGTTTCATATCCTTTCTCTGGTTTCTAGGCCACACTTCAGCAATCGAAATGCTGCCCACGATTCCCTGATGAGCCAGCAAAACCCCTGAATGGTAATGAGAACCTTCCAGTGGAAACAGTCACAGCACAGTGCTGCTGCTAATTTATCACTGTGAGGCAAACCGCATTACACACAAGGGTGAAAGGACAACTTAAAAATCTATTGCCTGCCAATTTAAAAATCTATTAATAATTATGGGTTTGCTTTTCAAGTTCTGCACTGCTCATTTAATCTTAATGTCTTCTTCACCACATAACTGACTTTGGAAAACAGCGCTTGTCTACAAGGTGACACGAAATTTTGAAACTCACAGACACCCTTTGCTCCTCAGCAAAAACTCATGGCTAATCCATTAAGTTCCAATAAAGCATTACTTTTTCTGAAAGGAACACTCAAGCATTTTCTGAAGATCTCTCCCTGAGTACTCAAAATCATACGGGTAGATGCGTAGGTGGGAACAACAATATTTTTATTAATTTTTGAGCAGAAGGTGTGACATGAATTCCAGTTCTTTTTGTGCATCATCAGAGACTGACTTTGCATCCTGGAGCAAGCTTAAATAATTAGATAACAGAGGAAAAGTTTGCTACTGGTAAACCAAGAATTTAATGATGTTATTTTTAATAGAATATTAGGTGTATTAAAAACAAACAAACAACCCAAAACCCCAAACAATGTCAAACAACCTATTGTGGAGTGGAAGGAAAGTTTTATGAGAGTTGCTTCTTGTAGACACTCGCCTGTAGGATTTTTGTTCAGACTGGTGTGCCCGAGCTGCTACTTTGATCTGAAGCAGCTTTTGGGGTTGCACTTCTTGCTTGACATGGATACAAGCCAACGACTTTTAAAAAGAACTCTCTGAGGTCCTAAACTTTTGAGACTGTCTTGAACTACATTCAGCTCCATACAAAAGCCAGCAGCAGGAGGATCCCCAGCTATGGACATCCAGTGAGTCATCTGGCATAGGGAGTGAATGAAATCCAGTGAACTGACTCAACACCTATAAATAAAAACTGACTGATGCACGTAGGTCTCTTCCTCGAGGAGTGGTGGTCATAACGAGAAAGATGAGATAACCTGGTAAAAGAGGGAAGAGTCACGAGTTTGAAAACTCTTCCTTATTGCTCTTCGTGTTTTTGTGTCTCTCCCAATAAGAGATGTCCTGTCTGAGCTGGTGCTGCCAGGTCTTTGCTGGAGCACCCGGGCTGAGGGAAGCAGACAGTCAGTGTCAGATCAGACATCTTCTGACAGCCTCGCCGAAAACATGTCACCTCCCTGTTTCTGTGTTCACAGAGCCTAGGCACGCCCGGAGAACAGCAGGTATTTTTTGTCATTAATACTAGAAAGGTCTTCCATTTATTGAAACTCTGTAGTAACATGAAGCCTGCTGCCAAACGGCCCAAAAGAAAACACAGCGCGACTGTTCTTATAAACTGCAGCTTCATCTCCCGACTGTGCGGGTCAGGAGCTTGGCAGCGCCTGTTTTGGGGTGTAACCTCCACCTGATGACCCCCCTCGCAGCCTCAGGCGGCCCAGGGGCTCTGCGGCGGCCGAGGGAGACCCCTGGCGGCCGCCGGCGGGAGGCGGGCAAGGGGGGCACAGGGAGGGGAAGGGGCGCTGCGGCCACATCCCTTGGGCAGGAGCATCCCCTGGGCACCACGTCGGCAAGTGCGGTGCGACTCGAGAGGGCGGGGAGGGGGCGCGGGGGCCGGGCGCGTTTGCAGCGGAACCAGCCGAACGGTGGCCGCGCTTAAGCCAAACGGGGACTGCTGTTCCGAGTCTGCTGTCAGAAACGCCTGATTTTCTTCAATGGCTCTCTTTTTTCTTATTTTTCTTTCTCCCAAGGGAAACAGTAATGCCTTTTTAATGAGTTTTTAGATGCCTGTTGCTATTTTGATGGAAATTGCCAAGTCGTGTACTTGCCAGGCTTACATATGGAGAAAGAGCAGGCAGGTTTGGCGCAAGTGCAGCTGATCAAAAACATTAACTTTAAAAAAAAGGAGAGATATGAATGTACTAATGTACATTTTCCTGCTAGTATTTGCAATCCAGTCACTGCTGACCCCATTATCCCAAGTCTCTGAAGCTACTCTCTCATGCACCATGGTGGTACACCCAGGGGCTTGTGATCAAATCACGTCTAAAAAGGAATTAACATAAGTGCCTCTTGAAAAGGTCCCTCAGCTTTTCAGCATTCCCCTTCACTCTAAACATGGCAGCCCTTCAGGAGACCAGGAAAGGTCAACTGCAAAGGTGAAGTCTCTACTCCTCTACTAGCCTGCGGAGGGGGGGGGGGGAAAGGAAAGGAAAGGGGAAAGGAAAGGGGAAAGGAAAGGGGAAAGGAAAGGGAAGGAAAGGGGAAAGGGAAGGGAAGGAAAGGGGAAAGGAAAGGAAAGGGGAAAGGAAAGGAAAGGAAAGGGGAAAGGAAAGGAAAGGAAAGGAAAGGGGAAAGGAAAGGAAAGGAAAGGAAAGGGGAAAGGAAAGGAAAGGAAAGGGGAAAGGAAAGGAAAGGAAAGGGGAAAGGAAAGGAAAGGAAAGGAAAGGAAAGGAAAGGAAAGGAAAGGAAAGGAAAGGAAAGGAAAGGAAAGGAAAGGAAAGGAAAGGAAAGGAAAGGAAAGGAAAGGAAAGGAGAGGAAAGGAGCATCAGGCGAGACCTGCACTGGAGGATGAAGATGGATGGGGTGGCGGTGGCTGAACAGTCAGCCCCAGTAAATGTGAACTCCTCAAGCATCTGCTTTGCCATGTATGGGATAGAGCTGGGATAGGGACTGTGACAGGAGGAACCTCAGCCCATCTTGGAGATGGGGAACGGGCATTTTTGGGCCTCTAGAACCTGTTGGATACCTGTTGTATTCCTGGGAAAGGATCTCTGGTGGTCGCTGAGAAGATGTGAGAGGCAGGGGCAGGAGCCCTGGAGACCTGTGCTCAGCACACAGGATTTGCCAGGCCTGGGAGCTGGCAGAGTGTTTTCTGAGAGATGGTTAACTTGGATCTCACCAGTCTGTTCAGCATCATTTTTCCTTCATTCAGGTCTATGATAAAATGGCATTTTGCCAGTGACTAGAATGGCCACTCACACGCTGATGGAGAATGTACTACTAAGCCTATTAGACAATCATTGACATGGAGACACACACTCAAGTCATTACTTTGACAAGAGTTAGACATATGCATCGATTTGGGGAAGATGTAGACACTCTTGGAAATTATTATAATGCAAACGGCAATTTTCTATCTGTGTTCTGTTCACTCATTTTGAGATGGAAAATTTCTTATGCCACTTGAAGAACCCTTCCCAATACTCTGCAAGACTATCAAAGATGAAGCCATTTCTTTCAATAAATGCCCTCCATTATGCTTTATAGACCAACATTTCCCTTTCTGTGAGAATCTAGGATTTGTAGTTCAATCATCCTACTGAAGTAGCTACACTAGCTGTCCCAATATGATGTTATTATGAAATACCCACCATTCCAAAGTAGCCAGCGAAATTAATCTTTCTGCTCTTGTTAGAAGCAGTTGAATACTCAAGAGTGAGCCGGATCTACTAAAAAATGGGTTGGACCTCTCATCACTGAGACTCTGCCATCTCCTCTGTATTCAGATTTCCTTTTGGACGACCTCTGGTCCAGGCTCAGTCCTCACAGGATAGCCTCATCTGACTGATTTCTCTGTTCTGAGTGATCGTAACCTTTTGCAGTTTAAGACATTTTGAGATAAACTCTGTCTTGTCTCCCTAAAGCTGTCAATCTGACATATAAGGAATTTTGCCGGTATTCATAGTCAATTTAGCTATCCAACTTGGAAGAAAATGAACTGTCGTATGTGTAACAGATGTCCTCATGATTCTGTGCCTCTTGGGACAGAGTTCTGTTTCCATTTGGACCACAGGCTTCACATTTTTGCAACCACAAAACTATTACACAAGCTAACTGGAAGGGAAACACAGCCTTCCCAAACAGTTCATCTTCTATCCTTTACTTAAGAATAACAAGCACCAATACCATTACTTGGCATGCAATAAACTATTTGGAAAACTTTCCATCCAGGTGCTCCTTGCCAGCTCCAGGTGTCGTTGATGAGTAAAAAGGTCTTTATGGTAGTTTCCAACAATTTGTGTTGTATAGCTTAGTTCTGGTTCTTTGTTAGATATCTAAAAAAGCAATGGGGTTTCTCCCTTCTACTTAAGTTGCCTCTTTGGGGGATTCTTTTATGAATACCACAGACTATACTTCTCACCTGCTGCCGTTAATTTCTTGCCAGCTATTCATACACTGTATTTTCTTGTTCATCCTGCAAAAATATAAACTTCATATCGAAGTCCTAACTACTGGTAGCTTTACTTGAAGTTTTTCCTTTCTCAAATGTAATTTTTCCATGTAAATGGTAGAACTTTAACAAGTGTTAGTGAGAGCTACATTTAAACTCCCTGTAATTTAAGATCTATAGCCCTCACTAGGGAAATAGGAAGCAAAAGCTGAAATCTCCTTAAGCCTTCCCATGACGGTTGAGCAGCCTCTCATTGAGCTGCTGAAGGAAGCAGGAGAGGGGACAGTAACACTACTATTGTCTTTTTTATCCTGAGTAGACCATGATTCTCAGATGTACTCTGAAATACTGAGCAGCTTGGGCACTGTAGGAGAGACACATGTGCCAACAGCTCATTTCTGAATCCTGGCAGACCTTAGCTGTGAACTAGATGCTAACTGATCAGCGTTGCCAGGAGAGGGTATTTAGATGCTCAGGGAAATGTTTAGCTGTAAAGATGCATGCTCATAACGTTACATGGCAAATTAGCTGGAGTTTTGAAGATCTTGATATTGAGCACAGATGAATTAAGTGGCAGTTAGCTGGAAATAAGGTGCTGGAAAAAAGCTGTATCCTGGAACTCAGCCCAAAGGATTAGGAAGATAACCAAACAGGGGGAGGATCTCTCAGGAAGGACCTGTGTCACTCAAATCACAGTAACTCCTAAATGTGTTACAAATCCTATGACTCCTAAATGTGACTGCCATGATGACACCTTAAACTCCCTGAACTGTACATCTCCAGGTGTGAAGTGGAGGAGGTAGTAGCTTTTTCCTGATTCAAAGAGGCATTTGGAGGATACGCTAAATACTGTGAGTCATCTAGTGATATGAACCAGATAATGGCTTTTTTTTTTCTTTTTTTTCCCAGGGAAAAAACCAGGAAGGATCCTACTGGCTTCACCATGCACGGTATTTTTCTCAGATTCATTATTCTACCTGGACAATGTGAAAGGAAGAGAGGTTCTTACCCTGTTGTTCTTACCCATGGCAATTCCCATTCAAAACTGGATCTGAAGAGTAGTTTCTTCTGAGGCCAAAGGAGGCATCTTGTTCACTTTGAAACAGGTGGGAAAGGAGAGGATGCTCCATAGATGTGCAGGGGCTGTAGAGCCTTTCCTGGCAACAATAGGAAGAGGTAATAATGGCACCATGGATATCTGCCTTTGTTTAACCACCTCCCCTCTGGAAGTTTTCCCCCGACTTGGTTTGGCATTTCAGTCTCGGCACCCAAAGTGCAGAGTGTCCTGACACAGAAAATTACCTGAAGGAGAATGGTGAGGTTTGGCATAGTTTGTGCTGGACTATGCACCTGAGTGGGGATCAGGGCTCCCTGCAAAGCAGAAGAGCTGTAGGGAAGCAGTGATGTTTGCTGGCAGATCTTCCTCCGCTTTTTAAGCTTTCCACTTTCCTTTCCACGTTACAAATCACTGAATTGAAAACAAAGACATACTATTCCTGTGTATTGAGACAAATGCTTTGTGGTATGTATAATGTCTGACACCTTCAAGGAGAGCTGTACGCACCTGGGCACATTCACCAGTGCATGGAAAAGAGAAAACTACTTTGGTAGTAAGTGCTGGTGAAAGGGAGCTTGCAATGGGAAGGTTTAAAACAGGCACTACAGAGAAATCTCAGCAAAGCTTTTTGGGAGACAATACAGACTTTTTCCACTAGGTGGTGGAAATCTGCCACCATCCCGGGCTTTGGGAAAAAAGCTACAGGAAAAAAAAAACCCACATGATGAAGGGCAGGCTGAATTAAGATAGATAATAGCTGTAATAACAGCTTACGATGTATCGATTAAAATGAGTTCTCTGCCTGTCGAAGAGACAATCATAGAAAATTATTCGTAATGTTATCTCTGACACAAAGGCAAAAATGTCAGCTAGGGAGGTTTTCTGATGTTTTAGAAAATAAAACGAGAGGATAATTTAATCTATATGAATTCTCTCACCCGCTACAGAAGGGCAGTCTTCTGTAATTTCAGACCATAGGAACTCAGGAAACAAATCTCTCATGCATTTATTTATCTTCAACTGCCAAATATATTTTCTAAATTAGTAATTTTAATTAACATGCTCAAGAGATGTCCCACAGCTCAAGAATCGCTGCCATGTAAGCATTGTTTCTAAAGGTGTCCTCATGGTGGCAGCAAAACGATCAATTATTTAACAACAACAATTTGAAAATGACACGATTTTCTGTTGTTTTTGGCATAATTCGTGGCTGAAACAGCAGAGACAAGGCACATGCTCTGGTACGAACATCACAGAAGGAATAAGAATTTGCAAAGTCACTTGCTTCTTTTCATACATCATCGACAACTGCTGCTGACTTTATCCCACCCTGTTTCCTTCAAAGCTACTCCCAAGTCATACCTGACACATGATTCATGTTTTAAGATGAAAGCAACTATCATGGAGACAGTTTTCAAAGATATTGAGGACCTACTCTTGTCACTGAAATTCATGGCTGTTATCTCAATAGCAATTCACACATCCCACAGAATTGAGGCGTGAACGTGTGTTCATTTTAAAAAAGAAAAGTTATGGTGAGATACCTGGTTTAGCAAAGTTGCCATTTAGATAGTGAACTTGCCCCTCATTTGTGGTACAGGATACAATAAATCATATTCTTGTTAGTGTCATTCTGAGCATGCTGGGTTCACTTTCTGATCCATTTTATCAGACCATATATTGCAAACATCGAGTCTCATAAATTATGATCTTGTGTCCTGGAAAAGTATCAGACCTGAACACAGCCCTAATGTGCTTCCACCCAGTGCTATCATTATGAATCTTGAGTTCTGCTCATCACAGAGAAATCTTTCTCCATTTGTGCATAGTCGGACCTCGGTCTTGCTGTTGAATTCCTTCATTTCTTCTTGACATCTATGATCAAAGTGGCTCATGGTGGGGTTAAAAGGCTGAACTCTTCAGGGGACTGGGATGAGCCTTCAGTTAACAAGTTGCAGCTCATCAGTGCTCTTCTGGTCCTGTCAAAGAAGCTGTCACCAACTCTACTCCTTCATGTCATTGCTAGGGAATATGATCTTGCCATCTGATCTCTCTTCTTGGCCTGCCTGTCTGATCTCTGAGCAGCATTCAAGTTGCATGGGTACCCCATGATCTGCGCAATTACTACTATACTTGCTCTTTCTGCCAAAGAGATCTTGCATTCCTAAGTACGATCAGCAAAGTTTCCACCTCTCATCCACCTCATCCACCTCTCTCCTTTCCTCCCAGAGTCAGACAGTGATTTCTGACTGTAGTTACGCAGTGATGTTGCAAGCAGGGAGGCTGTGCAGAACCTTCATCCCCGGTAGCCTTGTAGCCAGAGAGTACCAGCCCTGCTGTCCAGATGGGAATTTTTATTTAAGCACCATTATTGGCTGGATGACTTATGGCAGCATTAATCTTATTTCTACTGCTTCTCTTCTCCTACTTTGTCCAGTCAGGGACTAGATTTGTATCAATCTTAGGTCAAATATCTTGGCTAGTATACAGTAATTAGACCTTTTCTCTAAATTACAGTATCTGTTACATTTGTCATTTCCAGAACATCAAAGCATTTCTCTTCCTGCTCTCTCAGTCTTCTATATCTGTATCATATTCAGTTAAAATTTACCTTCAACATTGCTGTTGATAGGATGAACAGTGACTGAAAATGCTCTAATGACAAGCTTGCCCCTGCATCCCTGTACTTGGGACAATGGAACGGGAATGCTCTGTGTGACCTGCTATACTGACAGGTCATTCTACCTCTGCCCTTAGAGATGCCTGCACAGGAAACAGCCACCAACAACTTGTGTCCTTCATCTCATAAACCTCATGGTCATGGTGTGCAGCAGAGAGAGGTCTGTGTAGTTCCTAGCTGGCTAAATAATTAAAAACATGCATAACAAATATTAGAAATAACAGGGTTTCTTTATGTATATATATGTATATATAAACAGGTTTCCCTATATAAAGCCCATTTTGTTGCCTTTATGATGCTTAGCAGATTACATATTTAAGCTGTACTATGTAGTTAATGTGGCCAGGTACTATCAGGAGAATTTTGAAAGTGAATATCACAGCCAAGTGGAAAAATAAACCAAACAACCAACAACCAACTAAACAAAACAAAAAACAAACAAAACAAAACCAAAACCAAACAAACAAGCCCCAAACCAAACCAAGCAACCAAAACCAACACGTTAGCACCTTTCTAGAGAATGACCATGAACTCCAGCACTGGTAGAGAAAAGAGCTTTTCCAATTCTGTTTACTTTAAGAGCAACTCTCATCCTCTGTTCTTTCCCTGGATAAAGTGTTTTTGCCAGGAAACCTGGTTACACTTATCTCCAGCCTGATTGCCAAAAAATAATAGAGCATACAGTGGTTATTCTGAAACTAGTGTAAAATACTATTCCATGAATTTGGCATTCATATACTTGGCTGACTACGGAAGTTGATACATTTTTTTTGTGCTTGTTTGTTTTGGGTTTGGTTGGTTTTTTGGTGGTTTTGGTTGGTTTTTTGTTTGTTTGTTTGGTTGGTTGGTTGGTTTTTTTTGTTTGTTTGTTTGTTTTGGAGGGCTTTGTTTGTTTTTTAGATAAATATTTGGTTGCTACTCAACTGAAATCTAGCCAAACAAGTATACTCGCTACATATACATTACAATGGGAAGTCCAGATCAGAACTGAAATGCAGTGCTATAGCAATGAGTGTCAGAAAATCTCAACTTCGCTAGCTTAGACAGATATAGCCATAACTAGATTACTTTTATCTTATTAATTAAAAGTTTTGTTCTTTTTCCTGGGTGTTTTTTATGGACTGTTGATAACCACAGCAAATAATATTGCAGTGGAAATGCTAATAAAGGAAGTGGTTATTCCCTTTTGATTTGATTTCTGGAGTGTCATTCTGAAAGTTAAGTTGCTCAAAGACCTGAAGACAGCCTCTTTTTTTTTGTCCTGCCTAAATATAAGGAGTAGAAACTCTGCATTCCACAGATACTGTCTAATATTTTCCAGAAATCCATTATTCATTAAATGTTACACCTAATTTTAGGTCTCTCATTTTGCAGTGTTATCCTTCATCCTCAAAAATGTAGCATCACTTACATAAAGGTTATTTTAGAGGCTTCTATTACACAGAATCACATTAGCAATCCAAACCATTTATTCTCTGTGCACAGACTTCCAACTAGGACAATATTATTAAAACAGAGAAGTTACAGTACTTCTCTTCAACTTTATTTGCCTTTTAATGGTCCTGTTAAAGTACTGCTTCATTTGCAAATGCTCTAATGAAAATGGAATATATCAACACTAAATTGTCTTGACTCAGCTGGCTTGGGTACACTTGCAGCAACATCTATCTCAGATTGTAGTGTTCACCCAAGACAGTCAGTAGCACCGGGACAAGCCTGGGCTGAATGTTTGCCTGCAACAGCTACATTCCTCTGAGGACTCACACTGGTTGGTTTTAAGTTAGAGTTCACACAGCTTTATGAATCTGGCTGTAGGCATTTGGCTGCAGAAGAGACAAGTTTCAGAGTCCATGATACTAATTGCTACAATGTGATTAGAATCTTAGGGTTCAGGGCAAACTCAGTTCCAAGTAATGACATCATACCTACACAGCTTACAGTTTCTTTTGTAAATCAGTGAGCATATGTGAAAGCATTAGCAACCTTTATTATGTAACTTCTCTGTAAAGTCTAATATAGGCTTACTCAGCAGTTGTTAGGCCACATCCAGTGTCAGCCCCCTCCAATACAGGTACCCTGATAAAGTATCGTGAGTTCAGCAAAAAGCCACCAGGACAGTGGCTGGAGCACCTGCCCTGTGAGGAGAAGCTGAGGGAAGGGGCCTCCTCCGGTCTGGAGGACACATGGCTCTGGGTGCATGTAACAGCATCCTGCCTGGTATCTGTGGGAAAGTTATCAAGAAGACAGAGCCAGACTCTTCATAGCAGCGCTTGGCAGGAGGACGAGAGACAAGGAACATAAACTGAAACAAAAGAGGTTCTGAATGGATACATTTTTTTTCCCCATGAGGACAGCCAGGCACTGAAACTGCTTAGCAAGGTGATACTATCTCAACTTTGGAGCTTGTCAAGAACGGATTGGACAAATCCTTGAGCAGCCTGGGCTCACAGGTGACCCTGCTTTTAGCAGAAGGTTGGACTATAGAACTCCTGAGGCCTCTTCCAGTCTACGATCTTGTTTGTATAATTTGCTGAAATTATTAATTCCTACATATATCACAAGACAGGTTTTCAGTGACGTGGTCTTTAGTTTGATCAACCACTGAGAGGCAACACCACTGCCCAATAACCCTGGTGGCTCAAGGTCAGTTTGCCAGGGTCGAAGATTCGCAGGGGACTGGATCGCTGTCTCATCACTGAATGCATCGTGACATTAGATAGTTTATTGGAAAGTCTTCTTAGGGATTCCTCTAGCACACAGCACTAACATTCGAGCTACTTCCCTGAAGAGAGAGAAGCACAACAACCTGAAGAAACTGTTTTTTATCCATTCTTGCTTGTCTGATGTGATTAGGTAACTCCCCATGTAAATTAGTTGGTCAAACAATTGACTCCCAGGTGGGAGTCACTTTTCCTGTGTCTTTTCCAGTGTAAGCTCTTTGCAGTAAGGGCTATTAGTTATCTTGTGTTTCCATTTTGTCTAGAACAAAGCAAATTCTGTTGGTCTTAGGTGTCATAATAAACAGGAGAAATGATATTCAAGTCAGGAGGATGTACAAAACACCTGTGTATTAGTGGTAACATGATGCTGTTGCCATTCCCTTAGTGCAAGAAGGAGAAAGAGATCAAGGTAAGCAAGATGCCTGGAGGACAGAGCACTTCGTATATTAGGGTGCTATAAAGTCAGTCACCCTGGCCGGCTGCTTCAGACCTGTGATTTTTGTAATATATACCACTATGGCAAAAGTAGAATTTCACCTTTGAGCTATAAACTGGAGAGATGATCAAAGGACTGGTCAAAAGTGAGGAGAAAACTTGATGGAGGAATAATTGTACTCTCCTAATTGCTATATGCTAAATGTCTGTCCATGTCTGAAACAGAAAATGCTAACACATATTCAAATAAGTGCATGAATGTGGAATGGAAGATAAAAGTCTGAAATTGGTCAATAATAATCATGATACAATTTTATCATTTGTGTGTGTGTGTGTTTTCTGAAAGGCTTACAATTAAGAGCTGGCATACGCATGAGTGGAATTACTAAATATGTGTAGTGTATGTGTCTGTGTGGAGTATTGTGATGCTTTAGGAGCTGCAGAAACAGCACTTAGAAAGTGAAAAAATATCTATTGTACCCTTCCTTCTGGATAAGGGAGCCAATGATGATGCACTGGCAGCTTTCATTCTAGCATTTTCTAATTTCTGAATACCTGAAACTGCAACCTGAATGTTCTTTTGCCATAGGCTTTTTTACATGACACAGAGACATATGCATGCACACATGCAAACTATATTAAATTCACACACATCTAAACACTTAAAATAATAAAATAATTTTTTAAAAGTTATTATTCCTCCAAAACGCCTTTGATCTCACAGATGCAGTTGCAAAACTAGATTAAAAAGTCCAGAAGTGTAGGTTAGTATAAATGTAACATTTAATCTTAACATGAACTTTTTCAGGAAAAATGATCACATTTCATTTTTATTAAAAATGCCTCTATCCAATGGGGGCAATTTTACACTAGTCTGAAAGATTGCTTGGTAAGCATGAGAAAAATTCCAAGTTTTAACTGTTATGTCTGACATTGAATTTAATACATGATGGGAAATTGCAGACTGAACATGTTATAGGACCAATTTTCTTATACTTCAAGGTTCAGAATCCCATAAATCTCTTATCAGGCTTCCTAAATTAATGATTACGAGAAATGGTTTCACCTGCTTTTCTACTGAAAATAGGTCCTCTTCCAATTTGTATCAGTTTTCTCACTACTATGAAGACAATTTGAATATTTTTTCCTCAATTTAATAGCCCTCTTGGTCTTAATCTCATCATGCAAAGGAAGAGAAATACCTGTACTCACAGACAGTGAGGATGACTTTAATCTATTTACAGGTAAATAATTGGATTTTCTGGGTTGCTCTATAAATTGTCAACCAATAGCAACAATAATTTCAAACATTTTTTAATAGATAGCTATCATGTGTAAGATCACAGACACCAATCGTCATGCAAAGCCAAAACAGACATGGCTATTGATATCACTTGCTTAAATGCCGAGTGCAAGATTGCATCAAGCCTTCTGTAGATTTACGTGGTGGTGAGAACTTGCTTCCTTACATCTGAGTTAGTAAAAACCTGTACTCACCTGAGCACTTTACTTCCTTCAGGTAATATTTTTCCCTAACGGATACAATGGAACTTTTGCCACTGACTAGAAATTTTCACTCAGTTACACCTAGAACTAGGTCCAAATGTATCCATGGAGTACCTGGGAAACTTGCCCAGTGACTGAAGCTGAATCTATTCTCCCTGTGGCTTCTGGGAATGTTTGTTCTGCCTGAAATACCGTATTCCCTAAATGACACAGAAGAATGTCAGTTGAGGCAGTGTGCATAACAAGCCTTGATTAGGAGCACAGACTTAAAGCTGGACCTTCAAGGCCAGGTTGGATAGGGCTTGGATCTAGTGGAAGGTGTCCCTGCCTATGGCAGGGGTTTGGAACTAGATGATCTTTGAGGTCCCTTCCAACCCAAACCATTCTATGATTCTATGAAGTGTTCTATGATTCTATATCCTATTAACAATGCTCTAGGTTGGTTATTTTATATGTTCTTCTCAGTGTTATGTCTTGAATCGGTATGAATAGTATTCTGGCTCACCATTCTCGGCCAACACTTACAGTTTATCAAGACGCCCTATGGCATGAGAGCTATAAAAAAAGAACAGTGTTAGATGAAAAGGGAGAAAGAAAATGGGTCTGACAGAAAAGGTGAAATGAAGAATATGATTGTATTACTGGGACAGGCATGTGAAATAGGGGAACAGAGCAATTGCAGTGCACTCCAAATTGTTTTATGCACTGCCAGCTCTCATCTGGGATATCAGCATCATTCACTCTTCAGAAGAAAACTGGGGTAAGCAGGAGGTTTCATCACATGAACAGACTTAAAACAAACTTCGCAGTGCTTTCTCAGTGTACCCGCTCACCTGTTAAAAGTATTTTGCAGAGGCTTCAAGTCCTGGAAGACCTCCAAGTCACTTTTGATGTGATTTTTGGGAAAGTTTTAATAATAAAAAATATTTTGATCGTATAAATAAAACCATTCTTCAGATCTGAAGTTTGAACCTTTGCCATTTTTCTGCTGTTTTGAAATCCAGAGGCTGTTAAAAATGTATTAAAATATTCAGTGCTGTGGAGAATATTTTAACATCATGAATTCTCACTTGGGAATGTAGTTTCAGGCTTTTGTTTTCTTAATATTTTGTCTAGAAATTATTTCATAAAGATTTTTAAAGGTTTGGAATATCCAGCTTTATATATGAATGTGAATGGGTTGTACATTGGAAGTCCTGGAAATTATATGAAGTACTGTTAGTCAAATTAAAACAAAAACAAACCAAAAATAAGGCAGGCTGAGACTGATTATACTTTTTCAGATCTACTTTAAAAATTTGCTATTTTGGTATTATGTGATTTTTTAATCCAAATCTGCATTGTACTTTATTGGCCACAAATGATAAAGTGTATTTACGTTAATATAGGACATTGAGCCAGTCACAGTACATGAACTGTTACAAAAGAGAGAAAATGAGTACATTAAGGACAACTTAGCTGCAGGTTATTGCTTTACAGCGTTTTTCCATCTATGCCTTTTTTATGTAGAAATAACTAAGGAGCTCAATCACTGTAAGTCTAGGAGTGCCTTTCGAATTTTAAACAACGAACAAATGAAAACAGCTGATTTGGTTTTTATATTTTTATTATTTCTCCATGCCAACTGTTTCTAAACTGGCAGTTTGAAGGATCTGCAAATGTCTTGCATATCTAACGTCCTGAGGAATCTCAGTCTGGATGCAAATGGCAATTTAATGAAAATTCCATTTTTTGTATCACCTCCTGCTTCCTAAGCAGTGTTGTAAGGAGAAGCTGTCCTTTAATAGCAAAGCTGCTTCCTTTTTGATGTATACTCTGACTTAAGTGGCAATTAAATGGTAACTGTCCAAACCAAAGCTGTCCTTCCTCACATCCTTCCATTGAGCACAGTTTGCGCGGAGCAGCCATGGAGACGCCTGTCGAATTCCCAAGGATATTGCTGGACGTAGGATCTTACGTCCATGGAAACTCCCACTTTGGGAAGACAAAACAGGCACCAACTACCAGTTAAGTGTGATTCCCTAAAGAAGCGTGTCACAGCGACACAATGCGACCAGAATGGCCTGCTGTGTTTTATCAAATGTAAAATAACGGCTCTATTTGCTTGACGCCAGTAACATCTAGTGTAATTTGAGTTTTATGGCCTGAATTACTGGAGTTGCACTGAAACAAAAGGAACAGGCATGAACTGGGAATTGTGCTTTTAGCGTCTGTTCAAAGACTAGATTTGAACAGAGAGGCTACAGCCAAAAGAGATCGCTGCCTATTAATAAGCAATGCTGTGTTTGTTTTCACTCTAGAAAATTTGGGAATGGTTTAATTATGTGTAATATTAAATGAGGCATATTCTTCACTGCCTTGTGCAAGCTGTAGTCACTTGGCCAGTACAAAATGAATGACAGTTGTTACCATTTAGAGTTGTTACCATTTTATGCTCACAGCATGCAGGTCACCTTGGGAAATGCTGAGGTGGCGAAGGTAATGTAAGTGAAATAAAATATGTATGAGCTAGGGAGAAGGTAAGGTCCTATAATAAAGGAAACATCTTCATATTACAACATATATATTTGAGGTTCCATTTTGCCATTCTTTCCTCAGAAAGCAGTGATTCAATCCCACTTTTGTAAACAAGGAGAATAGAGTACAGTCCTTCATATTGCTTTCTAGATTTTATTGGACATTTAACCAGGAATCTTGGGAGTTGATCTCTAGTAAATTCCCAATGCCCTTTTTTATTCTCCTGTTCAAACAAAAAGGATTTTCAGGAAAAAAACCCAGAAATTTGATATTTTTATGCTAGAGGTCTGCAGTGTTTAATCACATTAGGAAATCCAATAGAATTCATGGCCATCTTAGCAGATGCATAGATAACAGCTGCTGTCCCCCACACTTCTCAGATCTGTGCAAGAAAAATAGAAGTCTATTTAGTAGCAAGTAATGGTTGTTATGCTGACATTTTTTCTATTTGGAGATACATTCTGTTTTGATCAAAATCTTCCTGAGGCTGTGGAATTAGAAACTGTTTTTCTTACTTGTATGTAAATGTTTGTTTTCTATGGTTATATTTATATGATATGTTAATATTAATAATAGAATTGTAAGAATACTTGAGAAATCAGTGCTCTTTTAAAGTTTTTTTCTGTTACTTATTTTCATACATGAAAAATAGTTGTGGCTTCAAAGTATATCTATGAATCAGGTTAACATTCCTGTGTTTGTAATTCTAGAGAACGAAACATATTCACTAGTTTATCTTCAATGAACAAATCTGCAGGGGGTTAGAATGAAACAGTTTTCAATACCAAAAAAACATTTTAATGGGAAAAAAAAGAGAGATATTTGTCAGTATAATGGGCTACTGGAGTTATACTTTACAGATATTTTAAATTCTGATTGTAGTATTAAATTTGCATTCAACTATTTTTTTTTCTTTTTCTTTCCTCTGAATGTCAGCCTACAAGAGTCAAGTAACACTTTGGAAAAAATACAAATTTAAATATTAGGCAAGAATACAAGGACTATGTGAATGAGCAAGTACTAGTTAGGGACAATCAGGATCAAGTGATGTCCAGGACATATCCCCAAAACAGTGGGTAGGTCAGATTTCCTCCTGCCCATGGCTTGTGAGGGCTGCACTGGAGCATCCCAGGCTCAACCTAATGCAGTCCTGAGCAGATGCAGGAGAACACAGCTGGATTGCAGGGCACTGTGGTCTTCTTAGCCACAGCTGTAAGTTTAGTTGTTCAATGACATGTATAATACCTGGCATGTCACTGGACACAGGAAAGCAGAAGCCATAGGCAACATTATATTAAAGTAGCACCTCAATAATCTTTCCTCTTTTCCTCTGCCAGTTGTACTACAAGAGAAGTATCTAACATGTTGGAAAGAGCGCAGTCCAGTTGTCCCAACTCAGCCTCACAGGGTGTTGTAATGAAGTAAAGCTGCATCCCTTCCTTGGCCAAATGCAGCAGAGTTTCAGAAGTTCCTTCCTTTGCCAGGCCTTTTTGAATACTGACTCAAGGAGTTCACAAATATATTTTTAGTCCCTTGCTTAAGAGAAAATGTGTATATCTATTTGTTCACTTGCACTGGCAGACTGCCCTTTAATCCAAGAATGTGTAGTACAGTCTTCTCCTAACTGAAACTCTTGTTGAGAGTTTGGCTTGTGTCCTTCTGGATACTGATACGAGAAGGCAGAGGAGGACAACAGTGACAGATTATGGTTAGGGCTTTATTGTTAAGTATGAGGCAAAGATGGATGCTTCTGATCCTCATCCAGAAGATGAGGATCTGTATTCACATGAGCAGTTCAGAAAGTAGAGTCAGAAAGCAGCATTTGTCTTCAAATATCAGGAAGAGGCTGCGGACAGGAACTGCTATCAGAGAGGCCATCTATATTGAAGGAAGGTTTGTAAGACCAGGTGCTCCAGCACTGAAAACCAATCAATACCAGAATGAAAAGCTGCAAGTTATCTTAGCCTTTCTGTCCTGTTTTATACCTGCTTGTTTTGGTTTATCTCCACAAAAAAAAATTAGATTTCAATAGCAGCAGCTGCGGTTGCAGTCCCTGTAACTTTTCCTTTTTGCCCCTCAAATAGGACAACCACTGCCTTCTAAAAGGCAACTAAAAAGAAAGCATATAATTAATGCTAAATACTTTCAGTTGCTAGTGCTTTCATTTCCCCCCTTTGCTGTCTGTGCCTTTGATAAAGAGAACAAAAGATTTATAATGGTAGTCGACAGTAAGCAGGCTTCAGTACCAGAACTGACAGATTATATGCAACCATTGAATTTGATATTGTGACAGAGCTATGTTAACAGTTTTAATTCTCAAAGTCTGTGCACTGCATCAAAATGAATCCAACAGCTCTATAGGACAAATACATTCCCTTTTGATAGTGAGGGGAATTTTAGTCTGTGGACTTGAGTACTATTCTGATTGTGTCTATCTGACCGTCACCAAACTTTTAAAGTGCTTTGTCACCTAATAAGCTCTGCAGTCTTGTGCTCCCCACACACCCCAGCACAACAGTAGTACTGCTACAGCCAGGAAGCCTAGGCATGTAAGGCAGGCAAGGCTTGCAGGGAAAGGTGACCTCTGACCAAAACACTGGATACAGCTGGAATAGCTGAGAGTCCCACAACTGAATCTAGAAAAGTCCATGTGCTGATCTGAGAGAATTTCAATGGAGAGAGGTGACTTAACCTTTAAGAAAAATTGAACAAGCTTTAGAGTGATGCCCTTCTACACTCCTAATTTACGCAGAGAACTTCATAGTAGAGCTTTGCACTTACATTCTCTTCATGATATGTAGAAAAATTTCAGGTAGGTATCCCACATCCCAAGAGTGTGTTCAGCTCACTGAAATACTGTATCTTTAACCTTGTGTTGGCTTGAGAGTTGTGGTCAAGATTGTTCACCAAGTCATCTGATGAACAGCATAGTAGAAATGCCTAGTCTCTAGGTGTCCAAAAAGCTGGGAGGTTCAGGAGATTTCTCAGCCCTATCAAAATTAAGGCACATCTCAACCTGCCCAGAAATATGCATTAAAGTAGCCATGAGACATTATGGTAGAAAACTTTGAGCTTATAATCTTCTGCCTCCTGTGGCAACTCTGCAGCAACATTTAGGAAAGAAGTCATCACACATCCTCCTGATCTTGAACCTCAACCATAAAGCAGTTTTGCTGTTTTTAAATATCTCTTTGCAAAATATTGAAATAAATAGTTAGAGAACAGTATTGTTCAAAGATTAATTTGCTGCTGATATTGTTTATGCAAACTGTATCTTCTGTTGAGTACTTTAATGTTTTTGTGAGTCATATTGCAATTACATGTTTCCCCTTAGTTAGATGACAGTAATTAGCTATGCTACAGGAAATTGCCTTAATGGAAAATTTTATGTAGGCTTCCTACAAATTTATAGAATATATCATGGAAATGGTTTTCCTATGCAGCTGAGAGATATAAGTTTTCTCCCTCACCCCGGTTTTACACTGTTTTAAATCTATTGACTTCAGGAGAGATATGCATGATTTACCCAAAAATGGCTTCTATCTCCAAATGAGAACAGAATCAGAAACCTGATTCTGTATCAGAATCAGTAATGAGGCACCACGTTGCTTTCTTTGCTCTTTCAAAAAATGCTTGCACAATCTCTTGTGACTCAGTAGAATAAAAGCATTAACAAAAATAAAGTCTGATCTACTGTCTCTACCTGGGATCTTGGGATCTCATCTACTTAGTCCATTGAGGATTACCTTGTGCATTTACTTGTCCTAGACTTTTAGGTAAAGCTGTTAAAGTATTTTGCTTACATCTTAATTTTTATTTGTGGACACAAATGTACAAATACACGTGTATATATTTCTGAACACACCCTTGAAAGGACAAAAACCACCACAGTTCAGCACTGACAGAGCTGAATAATTTATCCTGCTTTTGGAATACACAAATATTTAAAAATCTTTAATAATATAACATTTTAATTTAATTTTTCAGCTAAGGTCTAGTCACAAGATTTGTGAATTCTAACCATATACTCTGGGTCTTTGTTATAGTGTTTTAAATGCAGCACAAAAGCAGTCTCAATAGTTCCAGATTCAATTATATTTTAGTCAGGAAGCAACTGATGGATATATTTCTAAATCCTGAAAGCACTGAAACTGTAGTAAAAAAATAAGGGATACAGGTGTGGTGAGTCAATGTTGCATCTTATTTGTTTTAAGAAAGTAAATGGTTGAATTTCTGTTTTGTGAAAAATAAACCCATTAAGGAGAGCGACCAGTGCATACATAGCACAAACACTATTGTGACCAGTATAATTGGTGGATGCAGAAAGGCTAAAACACTCAATCTAACAGCTAATTAAAACTTCTGCAAAGGGAGTTAAAAAGGAGAGATGGCTACAGGAAGTACTGGGTAATGACTTGAGCATCAGGTCAAAAACAAAAGAAGTTGTGTCCTATTTTCATGAATACTGCTGTGGACTCTGGGGAGATCAGTGCAGAGAAAACAAGAATACACATATGGGCTCTGTTTACCATTTAGCTATGCTACTTCTTTCTTGCTCCTAATGCTTATCCATGCTACATAACTGCAAAAGAGAAATTCACATTGTTCTCTTTCTAACCATTTTTTAGAATGCCCCATGGAGAAACTACATTCTGAATCTCATCTGAGCATTAGCTGAGTGTTGCCTCCGCTTCTGACCCAGCCCCATGCTTGCATGCATTTAGTACATACATTTTAAAATTATTGCTTTTTATGTTTGATCTTAGGTCAAAATTCTTACCTTCTGCTAAAAGAAAAAAAAAAAGTTTGAGTTTGAAGAACACAGACTTAAGCTAGTAGCAATCACATTTCAGCAACCGAAACTTTCCATTATCTGAATGGTAAAAACGTTCCAAATGGTGAGAATAGTGGGGTTCAACTGTACGTGATCATTTAAAGACACTTCCTAGGACTTCATTTTCTTTAAAGCTAAATATTGTCTATCTTATTTTAATAAAGGCCTTCTAATGCTGACAGTCTTCTAATGAAAAAATCGAAATTTGTCTCTACTAAAGTAGAAGACGTTTTCTGTATGAGGTATATCTCAGCAAGAATAGCGGTCCTTATAGCTTACTGTTTTCTGAGGAAGAAATGACAACATGTAGATTATGGATTGCAATATTTTAAGATTTTCAGTGTTATCTTGTGCATACCACTGAAAATAATGCAAACAATAAAATTACCATTTTTATGATCTGCAGATGTGCTTTGAGCCTTGTTCAGTATATCTAACTTTACTAATTACATTCCTTCTGCAGTGCTTGTTATCTAAATGTTTTTCTGTGTTCCCTACAAGGCCATAGGTTTTGAAAAAGCTAACCCAAGTGTGAGAGAACAATTTCTAATTAGTCTTTAGCACTGTGTCTTTTTACAGTGTCTTTTCACGGGTTACCATACAATTCATTAAAATGTTGATGTTTCTTGTTCTGAAACAATTAAACTTGTTCAGTGAGAGGTAGCTCTAAATTCTGCCTGGATAGAGGCATGAGAAATAGCCAGACAGTCTTCATAAATACATATACCAGACTCTATTTGCAAGGAGGCACAGAGTCTACCTATCATTTTGATAATTTCTTACTGGGCCCCCTAAATACATTTATTCACAGAAACCCTATTTCTACATGCTGCTTAAAATTATTTTCTGGGTTACCTTTGTTTACACACAATGTTATCTGTGGATTTGCCTATATTTAAATAATTTTTTGAGAGACTAACAATGTCAAACTTTGTGCATTTAAAAGCAGAGAGTCTAAAAGGAGAAAAGCAACATTTTAAAAATGATAAAATTATGTTATTTGTAGACTACTCATGAAAGAGCATATAGAGCTCTGAATGTCTTCTTTGCTGGCTGCAAAGCATCCATCTATTTTTGATATTGCAGCTTGGCAAGAGATTAAATGATTTATGAGAAGAAAATGATTCAATGAAAGCAGACCTATAAACATAACCCCACTGCTGAAAACAATAGTGATACTGATCAGTGAATTGCAGCAGAAATTTTGAGTACAGCGAAAAGATAAAGTGCTTTTTTTCTCTTGGGAGAATAGATTTTTTAAAACAACAGTGACTATTCCAACAGGGGATACTGGGTGTTGCTTTGCTTAGATCTTAGCTAGGCCTGAGCGTTACCCATCTCATATCACATATTGTTTTAATAATGATGGGGAAAGATTATGTGGGAGAAAGGAAAAAAACTTTATGTGGATCTTTTTTTTGTAGTAAGTGGCATCTGTTTGAACGAATAACTATTTTGGAATACTGTAATTAGCACTAATGGAAAGATACTGATGTGCCGAATTAAGTGGGGTTGATAGCAGTGCCAGTGAATATAACTATACAGTACTTTCAAGGTTAAGATCCAAACTTTGCTGTAGTTTTGCCAGATGTCAAATGCTGTGCTGAAATTTTCCTGCTGGCTCCCTGATTCACATAGGATTTTCTTCTTCCCTGTTCTACCTCGTTTCCTTTAAAGTTTCATTTGTTTCTGAGAATGAGACAAAATGAAAAGATGTTCTGCTAAATTAAAAATAATTTTGGCAAACTTTTCTTCTGATCAGGTCTTGCATCCCTAAGTTTTGATTAGGGCTTGGAACTAGACATTAAGCAGTATTTGCGGCCAGAATGGCCCTATGCAATGCAAGGCCACTCCAGATTGATTATACTTCTGAAAGGGACCAATTTGTACTGGCTCAGCAGAAACTTGAAGAGACAAAAGATGGGAGTTGACAAACAATTTAGTTGTGTCTGAATTCAGGGCAGTGCATGCTTTTCTTGTCTGGGAGTGAGGAAGATACTTCTGAGAGTTGGGGATACTTCCTGGAGCTAATTTCTCCGCTGATGGGAAGCAGCAGCTTTGGGGACAGACAGCGGGAGACAGAGGGCATGGGAGAGTCATCCTCGGAGCAAGAGCCCAAGCAGGTGAAGGAGGTGTGATGGGAGATAGAAGAATAGCAAGACGTGTACCAGGAGCTGTGCCAGCTGAACTTCTCTGGCACAGCTGAAGGGGATGTGATAGTGCAGAGAGACAAAGGGACTGAATGGTATGAATTGTCTGTTGCATCTTTTCCTATGTTCAGTTCTCTATCTCCTCTCTATCCACTTTCATATCAAGATACAGTTCTGAATGTAAGAAGTTCATGCCATTTTTTCCAGTTTGATTGCATCTTCATGTTTTTGATGAAGTCTCATTTTTTTCCTTCCATTTATACATTCATTTGTTCATCCTCTCATTCAGTTTTCCACGACAAAGATAGCTCTACCTGAAAAGTAAAGACATTTGGTGGTAATCTGTTTTTGTAATAATTTATAATTTTTGTAATAGTTTATAAGTTGTAAGCCTCCATCTTTTTCAGCTTTTCTGTCCAATTCCTCCTGAGACACAGATGACCCCTCTTTTCCTTGTCAGTTAGGCAGAAAACCGCTTTTGTACTTTGTGATTTTGTAGAATTAATATTTTTGTGGATACAATTCTTTCTGATTTAACATGCATTACAAAACTGTGAGTGATTTCTCAGAGTTTTCTGATTCTGAAATTCTTGTAGGGGAGCAATGTGTGTGTGAGAGACAGCATGTATGAACTAGCCTTGCATGTTTCATGTGTGTGTAAATAGAATTATGTAGCCCTAACCATGACACTTTGGTTCCTTCAAGGAGGTATGCTGTGAAAGGTAGAAGCACACAACCTGGGCTGCCCTCCAGTCCCCAAGGACACTCGTCACTCCATGGGTACGTGTGTGACTTCAGTGGAGCTAAATGGCATTACAATAGGAAAAAATGGGCGGGTGTGAGAATGATTCAAGAATTATGATTACCACGTGCCTCTTCGCAAGGTAGGAATTGATGTATAATTATAGACTGAATAATTCCACTATGGTTCATCTAACCATACTGGTAAAGCATTCATGAGAACAGTTCTTTGGAAGAATCATGCAGGCATGTCATGGTTAGAATTTCTTCCGTGTCCTCACAACAAGCCCTCAGATCATTTGCATTAACTACTTTGGAGGCTATCTGGGAACTGCTCCAAATCAGAAGGTTGCAAAGACAGAGATTAAACTGAGGTTTTCTGAGAAAAGCAGGAAAAAAAAAAAAAGAATAAAGGAATTAGCATAGAGAATTTGGGATCACTCCTGTTCAACACTTAAACATTTAGAAAATGGGTTTATGCACAGCAAAGGTCAATAATTATTTTTGTTAATGATGAAGATATGATGCCAGAAGTAATATAGTATTTGTTTTTCTGGTAGCTTATCTTAAATTGGAAGCCAGTGATAATAATTGGGACCATGCTAAAACAGACTGTTGATGAAAACAGTGTTTTCGATTATAAATGCTCAGGAATTATAAATTAGAATGCTGAGTAGTTATTCCTATTGCTGCTGATGACTGAATGCTTATTTTTCTTTCTGTGTGCCAGGACAAAAAAAGACAATTGTCTTCAAAGAATGTATCTTCTCCTGTGATTTATAACTCTACAGATTAAAACTTCATGGAGACCACAGTCCCCAGGTGGACAGACTGATCTTGTTGAGAAGCATATGATTGACTTTCTACCCTTTTCACAGCATTATCTCTGAAGATAAGACGTGAGCATTGATCTTTTTACTTACATAGGTCTTTTTCAAAATTTATGTATGCTATAAACAAGCGAAGGCATTCCATGCAGTATATTCAGATTGAAATGATTTTGCATCTTTATGCTTGTCAACACTGAATTGAGAAATATTACTTGGCTAACTTACATATTTGTTTTGTAGTATTTTATTTGTATTTGCTCACCTTCTGAAGGAGAGTGGAATGGAAGGAATGGAAGTCCCTCTACTTCAGAATTTCAATGGAACAGAAGGCAAGAGAGGAGAGGAGAGGAGAGGAGAGGAGAGGAGAGGAGAGGAGAGGAGAGGAGAGGAGAGGAGAGGAGAGGAGAGGAGAGGAGAGGAGAGGAGAGGAGAGGAGAGGAGAGGAGAGGAGAGGAGAGGAAAAGGGGCAATTAGAGTTCTATAAGAAAATGGCTGTGTGTCACTGCAGAATTTCCTCTCTGAGACTAAATGCTTTCTGAGAAAGTCTTTAAAATAATGACAGTCTTCCTTAGGTAGACATTAAATCTTCAAGAATGTTTCTGACTACTTAAATTTTTGAGAGGCAACTTTCAGTTTGAGCCTTGTTAATCTAGGTGGCAATACACAGATGACCAAAAGTGACCAAGTGGGGGTTCTTACAATTTCAAGGTGAAGATTGATTTGAAGATACACAATCTCATGATACAATGTCCTTGGGGAAATCACAGTAGAGAAGTGTCATGAAGGAAGAATGTCGTAAATGACTAAAGATTTGCCTACAGATGGAAACTGGAAGAAAGGAAGAATCAGCATTTGGATCTGCTGAATGAGCTCCATCTTCAAAAAAGTGCAGTCATCTGCAGGCTATTGTACGTGGCTCTCTTCTATCTGGTTCATTGAAACTCTGCTGTCAACTAGAGAAGAATTCAAAACTCCCTGAGTGATCAAGCAAGTGAAACTGTAGGAAAGGCTCTCAAGTCAAGGGACCTTCTCCAGACAGATGATATTCCAAATTCTTTGTCTCTGCACCTAGGGTTCTTGGCTTATGTCTGATTATTATGTGATGTAAAATACATAACAGTTTAGCTTCAGCAAGCACAGACATGAGCTCTGCTTCCAAAATTGTTTTCCTAATCGTCAGTTAGAGAGTTCCAGTTCTGGTTTCATGAATTTGCTGCACATTTACACTGGTTCAAGAAGAACCATGGGCAGTGAAAAGAGAGCCTCTGCCACTTCCCTTGTGGCTTGCTGAGTAAACAGACTTTAGTGCCCATATCCTCTTCCTGGATTTGCCTGAAATGTCACAAGAGAATTTTAATTAAAAATATAGATTCATCCACTGGCAGCAATTTTGAATTGGAATAATAAAATTTTTCTGCTCTTTCAAATAAGGTAACTGATTCTTTTCCCTAAACTTCTGTTATTGGGGAAAAAATATATATAAAAATATAAAAATATATTTCTATATTTCTATATAAACATAACTATATCTATATATCTATATATCTATATATCTATATATCTATATATCTATATATCTACATATCTATATATCTATATATCTATATATCTATAATGTTCCGTCCCCTAACTTGGAAATAAGAGTTTTGAATACTCATTCCATTTAAGACATGTCTTTTCTTAGGTACTGTGAGCACTGATCACAGAATATTGCAAAAAGCGTTAAAAACATTGGGACTTGCCTGCTTCCTCTTTGTTCTTTGTGGGAACAACATGAATGGAGGATAATTCAAAGAACCTAAAAATAGGGTTCTTTATAGTTCAGGTCTCAGATACTCTGTTAACCACACTATAACTTTTTTTTTTCTTTCTTTTTTTAAACTTAATCTCCTCTTCAGTCACAGGGGCCTAAACTGGACTGTCATTACTAGCTACCATTTTTGCTCCAAGGCAAATTGCACATCCATGTTTTACTAGGCAATCTGTTTATATGCTCTCAAGATCTGCATTACAATTTGAGGGAAGGTGACTCTCCTGCAAATTCTGTCTTTTGTACAGGCAAAAGATTTTAATCTTTAAAGGTAGCTGCGGTACAAAACTGCTCACTTTTTGTTAACTCTATTTGAACTACCTATTTTGTGGGTAATTCTAGCACCTATGAACAGGAAAATTACAACTAAGATGAAGGTTATTTTTCATACAATGGCATTTTTTCATGAGTTAGACTTTCATGTATTCTACAGCATGAGTTTGAAAGAATTCATATTTTTCCATTTCTGTGGTATTATTCTGAACCTAGATGGGATAATAGGTTTGAACCGGCTTGTTGTGTATTATAGTTTCTAGTCTGGCCAACCGAGGAAAATGTGATTTTTCTTGTGCTCATGATTAGGGCCTGCAAGGTTAGGCACTGTGAATCATAAGCTGTAGATGCTGGTCTGCTCTGAATAGGGCCTGATGGAGAGGGTACTATTTTAGAAAATGAAAGATGTGGTCTGAACCCCTTCATGCTCAAAAAGGATTTCCATATTGCTCTCCCACATTCTACAGGTCTGCTTTCACTAACAACTATCTCCCACTGTGATTTAAAATAAAATAGTAATACATCCTGCTCTGTTCTTGGTAATAGCATTTGTAAGTGCCAGCTCTCAGAATACTTTAGCCTCCGCTTTCTATACAGATGAAAACTAGTTCAGGAACATAAACTCTGCAGAGGTAATAGGATTCTGGATTTCCCAATCTGCATTTAGTCTTCGCTGTTAGTATTAGACAGACTATTGCTTGCAGGGTGGTATTACACTACAGCTAAACTGAACCAGATGCTGCAAAAACTGGACAGCTCTGTTTTCCCATCCCTGCGCCCTCCTTTAATCCACGTGCTCCAGTTGTCTCTCTGCTATTGGCATTGGTGCATATCTGGTCCTGCAGGGAAATGGTTCCAGTTTTCTGGCAAGCTGGCTCCATGAACTTTGTTTGTTTTGTTTGTTTTGTTTGTTTTGTTTGTTTGTTTTGTTTGTTTTGTTTGTTTTGTTTGTTTTGTTTGTTTTGTTTTTACAATATGGCAGCTCTTTGTCATAGGAGTGTGCAGCTGCACTCAGGAAACCCACTGCAGTCTGATACTCAAGCAAGCAACAGGAGGATAAAATAAGTTAGAAAGACAAAAGAAAAAATGGTATTGCTTCATATCCTTCTAACCTCTTGGCACCCTCACTGTAGAGAAATATTGAGCTTTTTGCTCCTTTCTAAAATAAAAAGAATAATCTTGAGGTATTTATGATTAAGCAAATGTAGTCCACTGTAACAATCTAAAATAAACTTTAAATATAGTCTATGTCTTTTAAATTATACAGATGTTTAAATTACCTGTTGTCTTCATGCTAAGATGTGCTCTTTATTTTTTTTTTTTAATTAAAGCCAGATGCCAGGAATCGCAAAACTGCATGGCTAATATCGAACAACTATATTTTCCAAGGAATGGGACCATGCTCCCAAATAGACCTAACTTTTAAAACTGATTTGGGAAGAAACTAAAATCCTGCTATGAAAAGACTGAGGTAAAGGTCATATCCATTTAATTCACAATATCTGCCTGGTTTTCCCTAAGGAAGGTAACAGTGACCGACTAATCAACGTGTGCATGACATTCTTTGTATGACAATTATTAGTCTTCTGGTGTTCTTTTATTTTTCTTAAGACAGGGCAGTCTGAAACAGGCACAGATCACAGCAATGCTTATGGCTGTTCAGAAGGGCAACCTTATTCAAGCCAGATTTCCAATCCAACAGGCAGCTGTGCAGGAGGAAAGAATTTCAATTTTCTCCAGTATCAGCTGATACCACCCAACACGCAGTGGATGGGCCACAGTGAAATTAACTTGCTTCCACTTTCTGCTCGATGCTTCTTCTTGTGCCACCCCCATTTATCTCTTACCTTAGGTCTGGAGGAGAACTTCAGTCTGACTGATGAGTGTCAATTCAGGGCCATAGGGCCAGCACCACTGGCAATGTTATTGTCCCCAAAGTTGATATAAATGGGGAGGACACCTTGCCTGTGTGTAAGAGAAAATTCTTACAAAAGGCCTGGCTATAAATTTTAAAAGCATGAAGACTAATTTTCAAGTTACTTCTCAGATTCTCCTCCAAGTCTTCACCTTTCTTCTTCCCACAACTTCTAAATGGTGTTTATGTCTGATTGCATTGCAATCAATAGCCAAGCTCCAGCTAATGGTCTTGCTGTTCATGAGGAATTATTTATTATTGATTATTATTTATTATTTTGTCTTTTGCTGTAAGTTTAAAGCATGGAGCATTTAGAGGTCCTGCCTCTGCTGCAGTTGCCACCAGCACATTTTGCAATTGCTATAGTGTCTGTGCTTGCAGGGATTTTTTTTGACTCCAGGATGAAATCTTCAGGTAACCTGTCCTGCAGTAAGCTACTTGGATTTTCCAGATTTCTTACTTCTGGAGTAGCTATTTGAATGAAATACTTGGTGCTGAACAACTTGATGTTTTCTAATTAAACTTTTTTTGGTAATACAATTTCCAACCAGCTGCATTCCTACTGGTTTCCCAGGTGCCAAAATTTAACCATGGCAATAGCTCTGTTTACCTAAGCAGTTCAATCTGAAGCATATGTGTGATCTGATGTTGGAATTCAAAATACTGATTTTTTTTTTTTTTCTTTTCTTTTTTTTAGAAGCCTGCAATAAATATTTTTTTGTGGCTTAGTGTCATGGTAACTTTGCAGCATTTAAAATCAATTTGCCAGATTTATGAAACATCTATTTTCTTATTAGAAGTACTGAAGATTTTTAATGTGGAACAATAATATAGTTCTTGCATCAGCAGCAAGTTTCATTATTCTAGTTAATGACTGAAGGGTTAGATCTTCAGCTGCTGTGAAGCAGCATATTTCCATTTCATCCTGTAGAGCAGACTCCTTTACAGAAGCTGAGTCTGTCCTGAGATGGATGCTACTTGAGGAGAGATGCTACCTCTGAGGAGACATCTGAAGTGGACAGGTGCTTGGATATAACGGCTGCACAGGAAAAAGTAAAAGTTATTTTCATTAGGGTGCAGCAAACTCAAGTGAGATTAAAAGTGCAAAAAATAGCTTGCGATTCTGATTGTTTAGCTGTAGCCTTGCCAAAAAAAAAAAAAAGAAAAAGAAAAAAAAAAGTGGAATCACCATAAGGAGGCTTTGGACAAACTCACTAAAGCAATAGAAGTTTAATCTTCCCATAAGATCCATCTGCAGTGGGATTGATGATATGTATGTCGCATTAACAGCCTGCTCCTCTGTATCCTGGGTTTAGTGAGCTGCTACATTTTCCTTTAGGGAATATATCAGAATAGTGGTTTTTAATATTTGTTGTCCTGTTTCAGTCTTGCAGTTTTTTATTACACTAAATTTATCTTAAAGTGATTGACAGCTGCATCTTAGAATATAGCTACAGTACAGCCAAATTAGATCAGTGAATATAATAAACAATACTGCATTTAGAGGCTCAGATCAGACTGAGCTAGAAGTAATCCATCTTCTGAACATATTAGGTTATCTTATGCTTCACATTACATTAAGCGTATTAAAAATTGACTTGTGAGATTTTTTAAAAATAAAATTAGGTATTTTAAAATAAAATGAGACAGTAGGTAATGGAAAAGAGAGGCTGAAGTTCCCTGTTTTTCTGCCCACATAACCCTTATCATTAGATTTTATCCTTAATAGTCAGTGTTTCTGAAATCACGGGTTAGTTCTTGATCCCTGCAATGTACTTGAAATCTTTAAAATTATACAATAATGAAATTATGTCTGCCACTAATGTTAGGTTGATCTTACAAGTCTGAGAGCTCTTAAAAATATTGTGTAGTTATAGCATTTGGAGTGCTCACCACTTTCTGGGATTGAATTTTTGCAGTGAAATGATGTTTTTCCTGCTTTTTTGTGATCACTCTACTAATGCCAGTTACATAATACTACACATGTGGAAATGGATTCCTGCTTATGTTTTCATTTCCAGAATTCATCTGTGATGCATTTACAGTTATTGATTAAACACACTTAAAATGTTAGGCTTGCATTGGCTTTGCAGTTCTTCTGTAATCTTATTAACTTCTTTTTTCATTTTTTTCCCCTCCAAGGGAGTAAATTGATTTATATGAGTATGCTGTTAATATTATAACTCCTTGTCTAGCCCCTTGGGTTCTAATGTTTTTTAAACACAGTACAATTATGGGAAACATTATATTGGAATGACAACATAAATCATCCCCATAGGAGTCTCAGCAGTCTGGGGAGTAATTGTACTGAGCCCTGCTGAGGTAAATAAGAACAGTAATTTGAAATAAATAAAAGACCAATGGTGCTAATGTGGATGTCTCAAGAATATCATTAAGTTTGTAATGACAGTGTTTACTTGGTGTAATGATATTGGATGCAGTGTAATGCTGCTGCTTAAATCATAACTTTATAGTTCATGATCCCGTCTCTTTTTCTTCAGAGGGTATGTCAGGTTGGCTGTGTTTCCAAGTCTATCCTCCAAACACCAGCATTTTGTCGAAGAGCATATGTACATGTGAAATGTGCTAAGATTCTCTAGAACTTTGATTAAATTTAGTCAACAAATATTGAAATTCCAGGTACAAAAATATGCTTATGGGGATGATTTTGTTCTTTGTTTTGTGTTTCTTACCATAGTCAGACTGTTAGAAAGAGCAGGAAAACTGGGTAAGAAAAATACTTTCATTTGACATTCATCCACATACAGCAGTGTTGTTTGAGTCTGAAAGGGGTCTTAGATCACTTTGTACTTGAGGATAGTGTGAATTTAGCAGCCGGGCAGCCTAGTGGGCTGCTTCTCTTTGCAGGAGGTTCTTCACCAGTACTTAATTCTCATTGATACTCCAAGCTACTGTTCCTCCCTTGACCTGCAGGGGAATTAAAGTGTCAGTTTAAGGCACAAAATGAAATTTGATGTTGCAGAGGCAAATGGTCTATCAGTATTCATGCATCTGTGTTTCCTGCAGATGGTGGTCCATTTCAGAAAGGCATTATGTAACTTTTTGACTAAATTGTAAAAATAATTACTTAAAAATGTTTGCATTTTAGGTATTTCTTCCCTATTGTTTCATAATCAAACATATATGTTATGGGTGTATTTGCTATGTATGATAGCATGTATTCATATACCAGCTCTTATATTTTATTCTCTTCTTTTTTTTTTTTCATTATTTGATGTTTGCTGACCATATTTGGCATGTCATTCTGATGTTTTTAATTAAATTAAAATTCCATATAAATCTACCTGTCTTTACAAAATGTATTTTTAAAATCTAAAACCAGTAATAACAACAATAATATCTTGTAAAACCGGGCAAAGGAGAAGATGAAAGATAAGATTTGTTGTTTAGTTTGGCTTTATAAGTCATTGCAGATGTGCAGAGAGTGCAAAGGGAAGAGAGAAAGGCATACTCACCTTTTCAGAAAGATATCAGTAGCTATATAGGTGGTCAGGGACAACCACACAGCAGTAAAAAAACTCCATTGCAACACCAGCTGTTCTTCACAAAGACTTGGAACTTGGGGCTTGTGAGTTCTGCAGTCAGCTCTGCTTCAGTTTATTTTGTGACTGTGGAGGCGTATCTGCGTCGTTCTGGGTCTCTTATTTCCAGCTCTCTGCTTTTTGTATTTGAAGTCTAAGCTTTAGTGGTAAGGATGATGCACATTTACACTGTGTATTTTCCTATATCTCTGCTGCAATAGATGAAGTATTTATTTAGCCACATTGGTGGTCAGAGGTCACAAGTCTCTCAAAAAGTGGAGGTTATAAATTTGGCTCAAACATGTCTGTTTTTTTTATTTCTGGATTTTACTTTCAGTGAGCAAAACCACCATGGGCATTGTCTAGGAATTATTTTTTGATGTGTGAATTCAGTAAAAATTTGCTGCAAGTGCATATAATGTCATCTTGTTGAAGCCACAGTATGTCTGGTATGGGCAGCAGTGAAACTTTGGCATTTTCTGTTCTAGCATGCCCAAGTTCTGCTGTGAGTTGTCCTGTCAGTGTTGTACATAAGCTGGTACCAGTATTGCAGAAGGCAGCATGACTAATTGTCACTTGTGGTTCCTTCGTTTTCTGTCTTCTTCCAACAGTACCTGTAGCTTGTTTCCAAAAGGAAAAGTGGCTCATGTAATTACACTACAAATCCTGAATCTAGAAATTTGATCTTGTTGGCCTATTTCGGCCAAGAGTCCAAGTGTCAGAAACTCAGAGATATTCTGTTCCCACAAATGTTTTGAAAATAGGCTGGTGGAATTAAAGGGACCCTGAGGTGGCAATGGAAGTGGAACCTTTGTTAGGCATGAAAGAATTGGCATAGGTGATGCTAACAAGGCTGTCCAGCTGGACCCTACAAACTCTGTAAGTAATCATGGTATGAAATGTATGTCCTAGCATTTAATTTCTACAAGTGCTTTAGTTTATTCATTTAGCTATTACTGATTTCCTAGAAATTATTAATCTTGTCTGCTGTATTTGTTATAAAATAGTACTACTTTGACAAGCTTTAAAATAGTGTCACTGTAATCAAAACAAGCCTAGTTATATTCATGTAAAAAATGTTATTATGTAAGACAATTTAAAGTGGGGAAAATTATATTTTGGTAGAGAATATTTCCAGCTTTAAATTATTTTATCTCAAATTTTCCATAGAAGAATTTCCTCTTACATATAACAACATGGATCTGTTAAAGCCACCTTCAAACTACTGAGTTTGGGTACTGGGAAAAAACCCATAAAAATCCAGGGTTTAACATAGGCTTAGAAGTTTAGTATGTTTTTGCATGACCTGCTAGATGGTGCTCTTTGAGGCTTCTGTCTGCTTCAGAAGCATCTTCGGTTTGCACACAAGAAAAGTGTTGCAAAATAATCCTTACCTTCAGGATGGAGCAAACTGAGCCTGCTGTTAGGCTTTGTTTCACAGGATACATACTGTACCAGAGCTCTTGTGCAGAGTACTTTAAAGCAGAAAAAGAGAGACATTGATTTAGACTAAAGCCTCAGGCTCAATCCTTCTCATGTCTATGCTTTAATCGTAAGGGAGGCTATCATAAATAATCTTGTGGCGAAAGGGAGCCTGCAGCCTTCAGAAACAAATGAAGAGCATGAAAATGTATAGAAAGGATAGTTTGTTCTGCTTCTTATGCTGTGCTGAAAGAAAAAAAAAAGACAATATGAGGTCAAACTGGGCTTTAGTTTAAGCACTTGCATATATTATCTATGCCATTGTTTATGCTGAAACAGACCTCAAATGCTTTTGGTTCTTGAGTTTTGGTATAATCTAATCTCACATTGTGGAGTGTCTAAGTAAAAGCTTTGTTTCCGGGTCACCTTTCAGTTACAATTCCACATCCTTCCTGCAGTAACCAGTAGTGCTTGGGTAAAAAACCACAAGCTTTACCAAAGTAGAATGCTCCTCAGCACATACAGTTCTCCCTGGGGAGAAGATGAGGGAACAAACAACTTGTGGCAGTCCAAAGAGAACTGTAAGTCTGATACTACCCTTCATGGTAACAACTAAAGCTGCAATTGTTTAGAGTTGACTGAAAGAATGCTTGCAAACGTAGAATGGAAAGAAATTGAGACTGTCAAAGAACTGGGAATCTGTTTCGTTTCTGGCAGCATGACTAAACACAATATTTTGTTTTAAGGAGAAAAAGGAATTACGGGTAGCTGGAACATTATCATTAAGGTTAAAGTTAAAATCAAAACCATTAAGAAATATGAAGAGTTACGGTTACTGAGCAATGTGCTCGCACACATAGTATTTATATAGCATCAGTGGAACAGTTCTGTACAATATTTCAGTACACATAGTAGAATGCTTGATCAGTAAAGTAAACCTGGGTTAGTTTGATTATCTGCTGACACATCTGGGAATCAGTAAAGAAAGCACATTTTGAAATAAATGAGAATCAATCGTTATTACATTTTTTCCCCCTTGTGTTTTTAGACCATAAGTCTTTGGACCCATAAGTCTTTTAAACTCAGTTTGTACTAGATGCAAATTACTTGGCATAGTACAATATTATAACATCACAAAGATTTGTGCAGGTGAGAAATTCAAGTTGCATGAATATGAAGCACACAATTAAAATTTGTAAAGTCCCTCAGGAAAACTTCAAGCTAGTTTACTGAAGATTACATTTATTTTACTACATGAATAATTGATTTTTGAAATAGTTCTTACAAGCAGGCCTTAGAAGACAAATCATGGCATTCCAAAAGCAAGATAAAACCTTTCTATCTGAATTTATTTTTTATTTTGTTATAATAATTTCTATACTAGGCAGAAAAAACATCAGATCTGTGTTACCAGCCTGGCCAGTGATGATGAAGTATCTGAAATGTAATTAATTACTCTTTAAAGCTAAAGGAATTAAGTCATCTTGCTGGCTGGGAACTGAAGATATGATTTCAAAGCAAACTGGATGGTTAGACTTAAAGCTGTGAAGGAGCAACACTAAAGAATATGTTTCATTTTAAACACAAAAGGAATTTTATAGAATTCACTGTGACTTAAAATTAGTCATATGTTCCCTGGAACCAATGTTTCAACTCTAACCTTTGGCAATTTGACTTTAACACATACATCTGGAGTTCAAGTTGATTTGCTAGATAGCTTGCAATTTTCATGTGCTGCTAATTACAGTATAGGTTTGTGTTGCAAGTACTCTGGTAATTAATGTGCAATTAGTAAGTAAACACTTTACTTCTAATGCTCTATGAAAGCACAGAAAATTTGTACACACTCCTCTCTTATTTCACAGAACAGATGTAGCATAGTGAGTGTTCTGCCTTCCCAAAAATACCTTTCCAATATGCTTTGTGCTTGGTCTGGAGGCAAGAGATGTGGAAAAATAAGGTCCACTTAGCAGTTATTTGGTGGGACTGCTGAGACTCAAAGTTCCAGTGCAGTATCAGAACCCCTTGATTAAGGCTGTAAGAGATGCTCGGAGAACTAGCTTGTTTTCATAGGTCAAGTGATTCTTCTGTTCCACTGACATGTGTATTCGAACTGGCCAGGTGGACACCTGTTTCTTGTTATTAATCACTCAAGGAATCAGGAATGATAGTTTTTGTAATCTGGTATCTGTAGCTTCTCCACATACTCAAGCTTACTCAAGAAATCATCTCTATTATTATGCATTTAATTCCACACAGCTGATAATCCAGTAAAAATGTCAGTTCTGTACCCATTAATAGGCCTTTCAACTGTCTAAGAAAAGGCAACAGTTTTTTGATGTGGAGGACTTGTCTAGTCTTAAAATGGCATATTTCGATGATAAATAAGAACTCACTTGATTGTACAGAATAGTAAAGGGCTCATCTGAAATGACTGGTCAGAACAAGATTTGATTTATTATGGTTTTGCTTTTTGGGAAAAAGAGCCCCTGATTACTCTATTTTTTTTTTTCAGGGGCCATGGGGTTGTCACAGTAGAATCATCTACAGGATTTTTTTTCCCCAAGGTATATAGATAACGCTTTCACAGACAGAACTATATCACGTTACTTCTGTCCAATGCAGACCATGCAGTGAATAATCAAGGACTAAGAATATACCCTTGAGGAGACAAAGAGATGTGACTTAAGTGCTATACACTATTCTCAAATGTTTTTGAAGAATATAATTCACCCTTTGCTTATACAGATCTTCTTTTATGATGGGAATTTCCCCTATAAAAAGTGCTAAAAGAGGTAAAATGAAAAATGCTGGTGTGTTACTGGATTCAGGAGAAGGGATCATGCTAACTGAGCAGACCTCTAACAAAGCCCAAAGAATATGCAGACTCATGTGCCATATTGCCTTTTTGATTAAACATTACCTCTTAAAAACGAATAATCTGCATGACAGCTCCCTTGTCATAGTGTCTTTTGAATTAGATAAGAGGAAGAAACTAATAAAATTCCACTGATAGAGCAATAATATTGGGCAAGTTGACACAGAGGAAGAATAACCTGAAATTTTAGTGGAACTAGTTATCTGAAATTTCTTCTTAGAGCAGGTAGATATCAATGATGAAGCAGTGAACTCAAGGATTAGAAGTGTAGCTCTATATGACTACCATCAACTCAAGTGGAAATGGACATTCTACCAATTGCTGCTGAGCCGACATGTAGTAACTTCTTAGAATTGCTTCTCTCCTTGAAAAAGAGTAATGTCACCTCTGAAATTAGTAGTATCCTTTAACTAAATTTAGATTTGTGTCAGTACATTTTTTTCCAAAGCTTTTTGAAAACTATCAGTCCCATAAAACCTGATTTGAATCCAAAGATGTGAAAATACATGCTGTAATCAGGAACTAAATTTAAAAAAACCTGTCTGATGTAATTGTGAAAACTATTGGGTTTAATTATAAAAGTCTTCATTTGAACTTACCACCTGTGAGCTGTTGTGATGAACTTTTTAAACATAAATGTGGTTAGACTGAAATGTGCATTGGCTTGATCTTTGAGTTTGTTTCTTAAGGAATTTGACCCATCACATATGTGCATTATGAATAGACATGCACACGAAAAGGTTGCTGGTCTGCTCACAGCCTGCTGCTTTTTCAATGTGGCTACACACTGCATTTCAGTAATCCCAGCCAGGCCATTAGATAAGCAAATGTAGTGAATGGTGAAATAAGGCTGTGACCATCTTCAGTTCTTGTAGCAGGTCAGAACCTGGTCTTTCAGTTTTTGAAATACTGAGCTTGATTCAGAGAGAAGCTTTTGCATAGCTGGTTAGCTGTGTAAAATGCATTATTTCTTTAGAACAAGCACACTCTTCGACTAAAAGCTGCTTAATTGGTACCTTTAAATGCAAGTTCATTAAGAGAAAGATTATTAATACTCCTTTAACTTCTTTGTCATGTTAAAACACCATAAATGAGGCTGCAAAATGGAACAATGAATAATTCTGATCTCCCATAGGAACAGTGTTATGAAAAAAAGCCAGGCCAGGCTGTTACACCAGCAAGGGTTTAAGAATCAGTCTTTTGCTTATGCTGTAGTGTGGTAAAAAGTCATTTTGTAAAGGTAGGTAAAAATAGTTTCCTTTTGTGCCTTGAGATCAGGCTTGGAAACTGTTCTGTTTAAGCTGACTGTTCTTTTCATGCTTCCCACAACTGAGAAATTCTATTTAGAAAACTGAATGTTTACAATAAAACTGCATCTACCACTATGCTGGCTTTAAATGCAGTCATGTCTCACTGAAATTGAAATTGTAGCATGTGTTTATTGAGAACAGAATTAGGTAAACCAGTTTTGTTCTATGTGTTTTTTAATATTTTTTTTAAATATGTAGCCACACTGAGGTTGAAGTAGTATGCTTTATTTTATGTATATTTGATAGTGCTTTTACCTAAGTAAAATTACTTCTTAGTAAAATGGTCACTTGGTGGAGACAGAAGCTGTTTTGTCCTGAAGGGAAGCTCTGTACCTCAGCAGTTACCTTCTATTGTTTAGAGTTGCTCTCGGGTCTGAATTTTGATCATCAGAGTAACATTTTGCACAGTTCCTTATACATAAAACATAATCTGCTGAGGTAATGTATATGAATTTAGCTTCTCAATATGACAAATTTGATGTATGAATATTCACTAGTTGTTTTCTCTTAGCTCTGTCCTAAATTTTTTGTATAGAGTGGATGGATTTGATACTGATTTCTATCTGGTACCTGATATGTAGTTGCTATGGCTACCATTTTATCTAGACACCATGGCAAGATTGTGAACAATTAAAATAAAGCTAAATTAGAAATAAGTATTCTGTGGTTTTAATGTTGATCCAAATAACTTCATTTGTTTTTCTCTTGGTATTTGAGAAGAGCTTATAAGTAATGCTCTTCTGAAAAAAACAGAAACACAAGTATCACCTTTGGGGGAAATAAAACCATCATTAAAATACAGTTCACACAGTATTTTGCAAAACATCTTACAGTAAATATCAAAAGCTGAAATACTCCTCTTTCACAATTTAGCTATACCAACATGTGAACCATGTCTACGACTTAAGTATTGATCTTGTGGTTTACCATTAGATCCTTTCAATAGTTATGGCACAAGTATGTTTTGTTCCATTAATAAGATATATTCTGGAACCAGGAAATAAAAGCTCTAGACTACAGGTCGTTGTTCTTGGCTGGTGTGGTCATTATTTCTTGTCATTGTACCTCAGACAGCTCTGTCCTCATTCTGGAATTTGAACTCACAGGTAACATGTCTTTACTTGGTGACGTCTCCAGTGAAGGCTGCGTCTTTACACACTTACAGAAGAATCTCCTAGTTCCTTTGGAGGCACATTCAGACTGCCCAAATACCTTTTCATTTGTACTTGTATCTTACTGTTGGAAGGTCAAGTCTCAGACACGTTGATTGACTGTTCTCTGGCATTGCCTAGCTGTGGAGGCAAATGAAATCAAGTATTTTCATTCATCTGCCTGGGTTTACAAAGTTTCAGTGCCTCGAGATGGCAATGGGAAGCATTTACATAGGTCCTCTGCAAGATCTATTATAATTTAATAATGAGCAGCAAAGCAACTGAATTCCATCTGAATAGCTAATTCGGTCTAAATCCCTCAGTCTATTCAGACCACTTCTTGCTTAGCGTGCATTGACATCAGTGCAAACTTCATCAGTCTCAATGGCTTTCAAAAGGAAACTTAATTCTGTGACCTTGAGCTAAGGTTACTCATACTGAGAGTGAGTACCTTTAAGGTGTTTTCCCCATGTTTTCCAAAGAGGACACTCATGAACTTTTCCGTTTAATAGCCATGGGAATTGAAGACCCAGCCCTGAGATTTTAACTTCTTTTTCAGCTATAACAAAAATTAATTTACTCATTGGCCTCAATTGCTTGATTTCTCCAAGTACTGGATTAAGATAGACACAACAGGCAGAAATATGCAGTGCCACATTTAACAAATGGCACATCAAAGGCATTTTCATTAACGTTCAACTTCAGCACCAATGCACATTGTTAGACAAGACGTATTCTTCATGATCTTTCTGGTATCACTTTGGTGGTTACGCTATAGCTACTTCAGATGCATTTTTAGTTGCAGCTGGAGAAATACACAGCAATAGGCCATTCAGAATGATTTAGCTATTGAATCAATTGTGGAAACATGTCTATAGGGTTCTTGTGGTCTGTTTTCACACTGAATTTGAACCAGTTTATGATGGTTTATGTTTATGTTTTTGACATACTGTAGATTTTATATTGAAAAGGTCTAATTGTTACCAGCCATAGGTGAAGATTTGGCAGGTTGGCTGGGAACAGTTTTTTCCTCCTGGGTAGGTGGGAGTAAGCAATTGTGGTTGTGTTGCTAAACTTTGGCACTAATCAGATAGTTGTTAAAAGTTATCAGCAGTGAAACAGTTAAATATTGGTATCGAAATTATAATCTCTGGATCACAATGCTGTCATTTGAGGCATTTTAAAATTTACAGTGATACTGTTTTGTGGATCCACAGCATGTTCTCATACATGGCTCATGAATGCTACAGATATTCCGTGATTTCTAATGAAGGAAATAAAAATCACGTGTCAACTACATGGCATATTCTGTGCCCATGGAACCGGGCTCTGTCTATACAGCAAACAGTTTTCATACAATTCAGATTAAATACTTGATATTGCCAACTAGGATGTTATGGTACTTGCAGGAAAGCCTACCTTGGTGGTACTTTCAGAGTTGGTATAAGAAAGATATGTCGTGAAGTCAGCTACAAAAGCAGTGCTAACACATTTTTAATATCCCTCTCAGGCTGTAAAAGCATTGTGTCTTCCAATTTACATTTCTACAGTCATTATCTTCTTTAGGAAAAGCTGTTAAACAAGATTGTGTTGCTGTAAAATTTGCTGTTCTGTTGCAGTACCTTTTCAATGAAGAGCCCTTAAAGAAATAATTCCTGATCCAAAATTTACAATCACTTTAAAGAAATTTAAAGAAAGTGAGATAGGCAAGCAGTGCCTGAAAGCAATGTAAAAATGTATGGTTTACTGCTATTTGCGCATGTCCATACTTTCAACTTGTTGGACGTCTAATTGGGACCTTCATTTTGAATTACTTGATTTTGTATTTTTTCATTTATTAACTTAATTAATTAAATCTAGGAATTAAGAATAATTAATGACATCTTCTGTTTATTCAACTTAACCTTTGTAGAAAAAGCACATGTAAACATTTTGTTTTTGAAGGTCTTGTAAGCAGAGAGATTAATTAAGTGAATGTTCAGGACAAAGAATTATAATATTTGACATAAACATGGAATTCATTGAAACACAGACACTTCTAAGGTCCACATTTTGTATCTTTATTGTGTTTTACATTGAATGAGTTAATTTATCCATTAAGTTTTAGGCAAATACTGTTTCATTTTAAAAGACTTGTGAACATCTGTGATGTGCGAGAACTCCTTCTAAAAAAGTCACTAAAATATTGTAACACTGACATACTCTGCAGCACTAGCTCAAAGATTGCCTACAGGGAAGTTAATCTGATATACAGTACATGCAGGTGTATTTTAGAAACTTATATCATAGAGCTATGGCTTATCAGGCAGAGAGCTCCTGAGAAAACATAAGTGTATTATCCTAGCAACCTAATAAAGAAGGCAAGAGAGGCAGAATACCGGTGTCTTTTTTTCATTTGGTACTTATTAATACCTTTTTAAAAGTAAAAAGGAAGTTCAAAGAGAATAAACCTATGCTCTCAAAGAATTATCCATGAATGAATATAAAGTTAAAATACTTGTTAATACCAAATAAGATTAAACTTCATTTTCTCGCAGCAGCACTTTTTCAAAGAAGAACAACTAAATTATTTTTAAATAATGGATTGGGCTGTAGTGAAAAGGCTCATTCTGTTTAGGAAAACTTGTATGAAGAATGGAAAGGATCTGAATCTTCATAATATCATGAAATGTTTCCTATGGCTTTTCCTTTTCTCAGGCACCCAAGGTTGCCAACTGTAGCTCACACAATTATGGAAATCAGATTGTTGGCTGGACACCCAACAGCTTTTTGACTGGACAGTCATTTATTGTTGTTTATTGTTGCATGGACAGTCAGTCCACAGTCATCACTCTTTTGGATGAATTATTAAAGTGTTTATTTTAGTGCACTATCTTCAGTATTTTGCCTTTGTCTGCCTCAAATCAATGAATTGTTTAGAATACTATGACGCCTTTTATATTTTTTGACAACTCGTATCTACTAATTTCCTCAACCCAAAGTATTTCCAGAAATATTGAGTGCAGTTTCATTCCACGTTTACAGAAGATTATAATCCTGGATTATATGTTCCACTGACATTAGAAAACGTATAGTGACAAAAAGAAAGAAAAATAAGGTGAAAACATTTGTCTTGTCCCCTGCCTTCCCAAAATAAGTATCTAAAGAGCGTCCCAAAAATGGTGAAAATATTTGGTCACTGAAAGCTGACCTGCATTCCAGTTCAGTCAGAATCTAGGTGATCTGAATATATGTCTAAGTACCTCAAATGTTATATCACTGCTTAAGATACATAATTCACTTGGTATTTAGCAGATGCTTCAACCCTACAAGGAAACCTTTATTTATTACTGCAAGTGTTTATTTTGGAAAATAAGACAATTTTGTTGAATAGGGTACTTGCTTGCTATGATAATGTCCACTAAACTTGTGATTTTATTTTTAGTTAATGTAGTTGGTAAGTGTTACAAATTGTAGTGTGAATGTAGTTATGTTACAAAAGTGTACTACCAGTATGGTTTATAGTCATTCCTTCTGGAGGAAAAAGTCCATATCAAGATAAGCATGTTATGTGAATTTTCTTTACTTATGCTGTACTGGGGATTTAGTAATTTAACAATTTAGTTATAGTGATACTTTTTTTGTTGTTGTTTAGACAAGTCCTTCAACAGGAACTATATTTTTAGTGGCAATATTTCTTACAATATAGATCATTATGATCAATAGTGCAATAAAATTATTTTGTCCTAGATAAACTATGTATTTAGGGAAAGTTTTAGCTTCTTATCACTATGAAAATCTTACCTTTCTATTGCCTTCATTGAAATTTAGGAATACTGAAGGTTATTAATTTTCGAAGCTCTACAACCTGCTCTGGCAAAGCGTGATACATTGCTTACGCAGTACCCAGCACGTTGTCTCTGTGTAACTCCTGTCCTGTGTTAGTCCACGCCATAGGGCTATGTCTGTATTACTAAATAAAATACACCTGAACCTGTTCTCTAACTCTTAAAACAAGTGTCACATTATGACTTACACTCATATGACCAACGTTTCTTTTCTTTATCTACTTTAAACATTGTGGCCACATAGTGCTGTCTATTGGGAGTAAGAGCTAAGAGCCTGGCCTGTGCTGTCCTAGCAATGTGGCATAACTTGGGCAAGCAGCAGCTGATCCAGCAAAGCCACAGTAAAGGAACATGCTAAGAGTTAAATATATTGAACAGTATGAAGAACTGCAAGACAGTGCTTGAGACTGTCCTGGGCCTGTTTAATTAGCTAATATAGACTCAGTTTTTGAGACTTCCTATTTGTCCGAAGATGCTGCCTGGGAATTAAGCTTACACCTGTGCTCAGACTTCGCCATAAGACAGTGATTCAGAACAGCACAAATATGGACTTGATTAGAGCCCTTTTCCCTAATTCTTTGGATGTTATTATCACTTAAATAATGAAAGGTTCCTCCCTGATTAATAACTTTGACTTTAATAAGTCATTTAGTCATTTCCTTTTCTTCTATTGAGGCAGCAGAGCTAGTTCCTGCGTTCCCTATCCTAGGCATCAGAATGTGTGGCTTACAAATACAAATTCAGAACTTGTCTAAATATTCCTTTCAAAAAACCCCATGATTGATAGTCCTTTCCTGATTTGCCTGCTCCTTTTTAGCTCCTTCTTGTGTAGATAATCTTCAAGCCCAAAGCAGAAATTGATATGCATGCCTTATAATTCTTAACACCTGATAGCTTAAAATTTAGAGGAGCAAGTCTGACTGATTTTGCAAAGCTTAGGTTTTTTGTTTGTTAGACTATGAAACAGAACCAGATATTAATAAAAAAATGGACTTAAGACTGGAAGGTGACCTTTTGGGTCATTCAATCAGGATCCTTGCAACTGCAAGTATCCATGTTATATAAACTTTTGGTTTGTCTAACATATTTTGCACGCCTCAAAATATAGATTTGTTTATTATTATTTTAAAGAAGAATAGCTTCCTTTCTTTGAAGGTAAAGCTCCATTTTTCATCCAGAAAACACCCCCTCACTATTTGAAATCCTGATATTTCTACTGTGCATAGCCAGATCTCTTTATTTCTATTGCATCTTGGTTGTGCACTGTACATGTAGGGCCCTTATTGTGTAAATTACCTTCCCTCTGTGATTGCAGAGGAGTCACTTTGCTCTTAGTGAATGGTAAAAGGTGCCTGAACACTCTGCATACAGAACATATCCAAGTCAAATGCAGAAATAAGTTTCCTATTGGCTAAAACACACAAAAAAATCACTAGGATTAACGAGCTACTCAGCTAAGCATTAGTATGCTCCCCACCCCAGTAAGACACCTGGGGAACATTTACTGGCCAGACAACTATCAGTCAAGTGGGGAAAGGTTGACTTCTGTTCCTCCTTGGAGCAGATCCTTGATGGTACTGAAGTGTCCTCCTCTGATTCCCTGTTTTTTCCTGAAAGTTTTTATACCTTTATAGGTTGTATTTCTTTTCTCCTTAAACCACTAAGGATTCTTATCTCAGAAATCCTCTATTTGCAACGTTTCCTTTCTTATCCTGCCTGTCTTTATGGATTTTTCTGTTGCTCTTCCTCACCTTGCAATTTGTGTAGCAGCCAGAGCTGAGGTTACACAACAGCTGTATCAGAGCTGGGCCTTGGATCTTCAGTCACAGGCAGCTCTGGTGGGGGTTCAGCCTGTCAGGGTGGTCAGAGAAAGGCAGACTTACAACTACGCCAATATAAAATACCAGCCTATTTAGAGTCATTCACATTTCCCATACATATCAATGTTTTTATATTCTCAACTCTATCATTGAAGTTTTTTTATGTGTAAACCATTATAATGAATGCATTAAAGATTTTATTACATACTTTTTCGAGAAACGCATTTCTGAGCCATAAAATTTTCTCTACTAAAATGCTGAAATTGTTACATTTTTTGAGAAATTCTGTTTTATTTCAGGTCAGCATTAAGGAAAGAGAGTGCAAACGAATCATTTCCATGTTAAAAAGTGCAACCTTTTAGGTGTGGCACTCCAACTAGATATCCAGACAACACTGCCTTCTTAAGGAGGATATCAGAGGTGGAGACAACAAAGGAATTGGATGCAACATCAGAAGGTAACAATATATCTGTTCTTATGGACTGAAAAACTATCCCAAAGGCCTATTTCTCTTCTCTAGAATGTTCTGCTTTCTTATTTTTACTGAGAAGCATTTCTGTGGAAATAGAGATGTATGTAGTACTTTCATGGAACATAAAGCAGAATTCCATTTAGTGCCTACCCAAAGTGTGGGTTGTTGGTTTGGTTTTTTTTCATCTGCAATATGGAAAAAATGGACAGATAAGGAATAAAAAGCTTAAAGTAGTGGAGTTTGAAGACAGGCAGGTAGGTTACATTTACTGATTAATCTATAAAACATAATACATGAAAATCTTTGCAAATAAACCAACTGCAGGCAAATGACCAAGTTATGACTGTTTAATCTAGGCGTAGATTTTTATTTTCTTGATAGAAACACAAAATTAATGCTTGCCAGCAATAGTGGGTCACTGATTGGAAGGGGTAGAGGTTCTTCTTATTAAGTTAAATTGCTGAGATTTTTTTTTTGCCTTGAACATGTCAAATTGGTTAAACCGAATAAAAAGTTAAAGAATAGTAACATTTTTTTTAGCTGGAGGCACAAGGAAGAAGTGTTATACTCGCAAGGAACATTCAAACCAGATTTTTATTTTAAAAAAACATATAGAGTATATTTGCACATGTAGGTCAAACAGTGAAACAACACACGGAAAAATTTTAAAACTGATTGAAGTGCAAATGTAAACTCATTTCTGGTTGTTGTTTCTCTGTAATTTGTTTTAGTTTGCTGGCTTATCTAGGCACTAATGGAGAGGTAAGAAGAGATTTTTGTTTACATGAGGCTAAAATAGCCTCAAGAAAACTTTCTGTTTCAAAGGAGGGGATAGCAGTGTTGACACACTCAGTTTTACATTATTGCAGTGCTTCTTCCAAATTTCACCATCATGAAATACAAAAGTGAAGCTTTGTGTCATTCTAATCCATGACAATCTTTTCAGACCATGAGACAGCTCTGTAGATATTAGGCACCATTGCTGGGAACCCAGACAAAACTCAGGATGGCCTCACTGTATCTGTGCTGGTATTGATGCTGTGCTGTCAGACCATACCAAGGCTTGTGGTAAAGCCAAGAGACTTTCAGAGCTGTCGATGCAATCCTAACATGCCCGGTGTCACTGTACTTAGTGATCAACAAGACTATGGATATAAAACTAAACACAAACAAGTTTTACTTAACAGAAAAGCATGTTGTGGGAAAATCTAGAATGAGAAACATGCCAATTTAGTGCAACACTGGAAAAAATGCACAGCAAAAATTAAAATTGAATTTCATTCCTAAACTGTTGTCCAGGTACACAGATGTTCAAACAGAAAATAACTTGGACATATTTTCTTCAGAATTCGAGTTTTCATGGAGGATTCTATGAATCACTGACACTGCTTCAGAGTGGCCAGGAGAGAAGGAACTCTTTAGCTCCATGAACTAAAACACAAAGATTGTAATAGTAGAAGTGCCATCACAGAGAGAAAGTATCAGTTATCCTGCATGGCAAATGTTACTTCCAGGTCTGCGAAGTAAACGAGAATTAGTTAAACTGTTGCAGTCAGTATACATACATGCACATATATACATGTGCAGGGACAAAACGGTGTTGCTTCATCACTAAGGAAAAAGCCCTAGCCCAGTAGAATCAGCATTTTAAAATCTATAAGCCAGACAAATGATGGAAAAACATTGGTTCAGTGTCGCAGTTAGCAGTGATACATTTGTTTGTCACCAACAACTGTGAGCTATGTGCTTTTTAAAAATACTTTTAACACCAGAAATTTGAAAAGGCTTCTTTTTTTGAAGCTTATTATTCATCTTCCATACCTCTTCCAGCCTTGGTATACACTTGAAGGAAAGAAAACCAAACCAGGATGGTCTTGCAACTTTTTAACACTAGTAAAAAAGCTGGCAGCTAATTAGACTATTCTTTGTATGAAATATATCCTGCAAATCTTTACTGTGTAGCATATTCCAATTTTTTTTTTTTTTTTGTATTTACAAAATATCTAAAAGTAAAACCACATTCTCCCTTATTAACCCATCTTTTTCAGGAGAGGTGCTGCAGAGTTCAGAAGCTGCACTGGCACATACTGCCTGGTTGTTGCAGTCCTTAAGTTTACCAGTTAATGTTAAGAGCACAGGTGCTCAACATACAGCAGGGAAAATGAAGCACCTTAGAAGTGACTTCAAACAAGCTGCAAAGATGAGTGAAGAAATGCAGAGGAGAGAAACAAGAGAATTCCATTTCTCAAAGGCATTTGTCTCTGGTTGGGATTCTTAGATCTCAGCTTCCTTCCTGCTGAAGTAGCTTCATTTTAGTGTAGCTGCAATAAAAAGAAAGGTAGCTCTGAAGATGGCACTTGTTTAATTATAATATGCTATGTTATGCAAACTGCAGTCCACTTTCTCCAGTTTAAACAAACTAATAAAAACTTGCTATTTCTTCAAGGATAAGCATGTTTAAGTCTACATGCTGGTTTTCAGTTCCTCACATGGAATCATAGAAATATTGGTTGGAATGGATCTCTGGAATTCATCTAGTCCAACCTCCCACTTCTAGTAAGACTGTTGCTGAATCTAAGTCATGTCAGCTGTGACTTCATCTGTCTGAGTCCTGAAAATCTCCAGGGATGGAGTTTCCATGGCCTTTCTGGGTAACCTGTTCAAAGGTTCAGTACCTTCCTGGTGAAAAACTTTTTCAAAATGTCCAGTGTGAACTTCAACTTGAGGGCATTGTCTGAAATGTTTGACACCATCATTTTTGTAATTCCCATTCAGTTAGTTCTTGTAGACTGCAATTAGTTCCTCTCAGTCTTCATCTTCTCGTTGTCAAACTAAACGAGACTTTTTCTCTCGTCTTCTCCTTGTAGGCCACGTCCTCTGCCACAAGAGCCCTCTCCTTTACTTTCTCCAGTTATCTTAATTTTCTATTCAAAATAGGTGGCACAAACCTAGATACACTATTCCAAGGCCATGTAGAAAGAGATGTAATCACTTCCTGCAGTTTGCTGGCCATGATCCTCCTAATATGTTTGTTGTTTGGTTTGTATGAAGGCACCCTATTGGCTAATATGCAACTTGAGATCCAACATGATGACTCCAGAAACTTTTCAGCTGGGTTGTTCTTCAGCCAGTTGGTCCCCAGTCTGTCACAATACATCAGAGTTTTCTGCCTCAGGTGTTGAACTCTATACTTCTCATGGAACTTCGTGAAGTTCCTGTTGGCTTGATACCAAATATCTCTTCAAACTGAAAGTGATGTTTTTCAGAACTGAGTTTTCTTTCAAAGTCTGTAACATTGTAGAATTAATCTGATGTGGTACTTGAAAAGTTTGAGGTACTTTAATGACAAATAATTTTGCAGTGTTTCCAAACAAAATCTTTGGTCGGAAGTTGCCACTTTGTTGTAATTGTTTTGTTGCTGTAGAAGTTAGTCAGGCTTCCTTCACAGAAATGGTGTAATGTAGGAATGAACAAGACTTATGCCATAACTGTAACCTTGTTTTCTCTTAGGTTGAAGCCTCTAGGTTTGAATTAGCCTGTGGTCTAATTTTATAGCAAATATGAAGGATCCTAAAAGAAGTTTTGAGGGGACCTGAATTGACTTAACATGTACTAGGGTGAGACCTGGAATTATTAACAGTGACAGATGTTTGCAGAACTCTGAAGAGATTCTATATAAATCAAGAACATCTACATTTAGATTTGCAAATTAAAACTCTATTCATTTCATGTGGATATGAGTACTTGAGGAGGAGAAGAATAATAATAACCTTCTCCCTTTTTTAGAAATGTACCAATGTTGATTGAATTATACCTTTATTGCCATGAAATGCTGTTTACCAACTGGTAGGATAGTATGTCTAAGACTTTGCCTATTGCTCTTTCACAGCATGGTTACAACTTTTTAACACAATCACAAGCTCATTAAGGCAAAAACACAGCTGTTTAAGTCTGTAAAATAAGTGGTTTACAAGAAAAGGCATAATCAGTAGTATCAAGTATTTTGTCAATTATATTAGCAACAGAAAAATAGAAAATGATGCCTGTTTGACAAGAGACTGTTTTAAGATGTTGTATTTGCATAATGCTTGTCTTTTCATGCTATAGAAAGCAACAAGACATCGTAAAAGAGATACATCCATTATTCATGAATTTAAATAATCTGACTTGCATGTGGAAAATAAGACGGAACTAGATTTTATATTGTCATAGTTTGCTGCTTTTTTTTTTTTTAACAAAATTACAGGCAATTATTGCTTGTTGTTTTTTAACTAATCCTGTTTCTTCAGAGACTGGTTCATTTTATGATCCTGAACTTAGCAAATTAAATGTTTTCTTATTAACTTCAGTATAACTGACACTTTACATGACTCAGAGTGCTGAGACTAAAAAACCCAGGCAGAATAACCCTATCACATCTGTGGGACTGATTAGACGTAAATATCAGTCACAATAATTTAGGTTTGCCGTAGTGCACGTGGCTCCTCCAGATGCCCTTGTATTGTAAGCATGGACATTGACTGAGTGCTTAGCAGATCTATGCTGGTTTCAAAAGACAAAAGTAGTTTGGAAAGAGAGCAACATTCTTCTGTCCCTCCATCTCAGTTTTTAGGCAAGAACTGTATATCTTGGCACAGAATTAGTGACCAGATGTAATCATCAATGGAAGGGGCATAAAGCAGACTAGTCCTTATCCGTTTACCCAGATAACTTATGGAACAGCCATACTACAAAAAAATGATACCTGAAATTGGGTTAGCTCAAAGTGCTTGGATCTCCATGTTTTCCCAGCTCTCCTGAATATGTTCCACGTACTCTTTTGGTGGCTTCTGTACCTATTTCTTCAACATAAACTCTTCTCTCTTTCCAGTGAAAAATTGCAATGAAGCAGCTCTTGTTGTTCAGTGCAACAGCTCTGCAGCTGTGGTGTGCAGCTCTGAAATGCACAAGAGATTTTGTTGCATCAGTTCTAAAGCTCCATCGTCTCCCTCCCACAGGCACCCCAATGAGAGGTCAGAACTTACCTCACTCTCCATATTCGGGCTTTTTCTTTCCAACTCTTAAAGCATAGTCTCAACTTGACCAAGCTTCCTTTGTGTTTCTGACTCTACAACTTTATATTATCTAAATGTAATGGTGCATTTTGCAGATAGTGAGTTATCTAGTAATAGTGTTGCTGCATCTGTGGTAGCCTGGGGATGTAAGAAAATGAAGGTTTATAAACAGAGGTAACATCTTTTAATTATTTTACTAGTTGAAACATTCTATAGAGCAATGAAGACTTCTCTAACATCGGTCTGAGGCAAAATGCAGGATGCTGATACAAGATTTCATTAATATAGAGTTTAAGCAGGTAAATGCAATTATAATTAATTTAAGTTTATGGAAAACAATTACGTTGTTGCAAAACAGATTCTTCTTCCCCAATTTAATATTTTTTTGTATCTTACCAAAGATATTCTTTTATCTTCACTGTAACCATTGATTAACTTGCTTATTTTTCTTTGACCAAGATCAATTTAACTTGGAAAACACTGAGTTACTAACCAGTGATGTGATCAGGAATTTTTAAGACAACTGGGCAGGACAGAACCTGTCAGAGCTCACTTTGCTTTTGTGACCTCTTACAAATGGATTAAAGGTCAAGATTTTCATATTTAATAGTGCTCGAATCTATATCTTAGTGTGGTACATACTATTATGAGACAACTAAATGAACTAATTACATGGACTAGAAGCCATTCCATTATAACTCCGACTGCTTCTACAGATTCACAAATATAAGCAAAATTTTTGATATATTTTTTCTGCCAATCTCTAACCTGAACAGCAGTTTTATAGCTGCTGTCTGCTGGTCTTGCAATCCAGGATGGAACTCACTTGAAAGAGAAAGTTTGCATGTTTTGTTTGAATTATGAAAAAAAAATGTTTCTTTAATGTTAAAAAGGAGTTTCTTGAACTCATTTAAATTGATCAGGTTTTGTTGGCTTTCCAAGCTACTTTTTAAAGTACTTGTTTAAAGTTTAATAGACTTAACTTTTAGGAATTATCATCCTCTAACAGTAAGTCTTTGTTATCTCACCACAGAATATGATTCCTGCAGCTCAGGGTTAGGTAACACTCCATTAATCTCATCAAGTGTACATTTTCATTTAGATCCATTTGGTTACACAGACAAAGAGGAGAATCTGCTGACACGTGTGGTACAGCGCCAGCAGTCAGCTGAAGTAAGATGATCATGCAGCTTTTTAGAGAACCAATTTCTGGATTATTGGCATGGATTATCTGGTGAAGATTTTTTAATATTGTGGAACTGTAGGATTATAAATCATTACACTTTATTGTTCAGTCTAGTCATTACTGGGAAAATAAGTTTCCTGCAGGAATGTGTATCAGGTTTAGTTCTGGACTGAGATATTTTATATTTAGTCTCACATCAGTTAAAAATGCAGCTTAATGAGCCTAATTCCTTCCAAATTTGAGGCTATAACTTCTGACACATTCAGCCTCTTGCAAAAGTAATGGTCTGAATTTTGTGGCCTGTAGTTACAAGTAGGACTGAAGTGATGTGGAGTGTAGATTAAAAGTTCCTCGGAAGTCTCTTAGTGCTGAGCAGAATTGGAATTGCAAGCGTGTGCCCCTGCATTGAGGGACCAGGCTTCCTGACTTAAGATCAAGTTACTTATCAAATAACTGAAGAAAGATTGCTGTCTTTGGTGGAACCTTGTGCCTTGTTTTTGCTGAGTTTAGCAGAGCTCTGGCTGTCTAGTGTTGCAGCTTAGGACAATTTTGCCTCTATGTAAAAGTTCAGATGCACTTTCCAGAGCAGCTGGCAGCAGATTTGCCGTGCAGCATTGCATACTGGGGATGGAAAGAGCCTAAGAACTGGCACAATGGTCATGAAGTGTTTTATATATGTGTCTCTGGTGCTCATTTTTTGGCATTCATGTGAGTTATCCTTGCTAAAGGTTACCTTAGAACTATGTTGCGGCTCTGGGTGTCAAGGCTTGTCTAATCACCAGAGCATTGGGGCCAGTATTTGTTCATTGTTGAGGAAGCCAAAACCACTTGAGTAAAAATGCATTATCACAGTGAGTTTCTCTAAATACAGTACTTTTTTTTTTTTTTTCCCCACTAAGGTATCAAAAAAGATTGCGTTTGTCTGAAGTCACTTGGAAATATCTGACAAGAGGCTCTGTGTAATGGATTTTCAAAATAATATTGTCCTATGCTGCTTGCATACTTTTATCATAAATATAAGTGGAATGGAGGGATATATTATTTTGCATTATTTTTCTTTGTTTCACATGTAAGCATTGATGTCTTAATTACATATTCCTTTGTGATCTAATACAATGTGTTTGATTAAGGAGCATATTAAAACACTTCTATTTTTAAAACGTCCTCTGATTCTGGGTTAACTACTTTGTTATTGTTGTTGTTCTCTGCATATAATCTTTGTACCAATGACATTCCCTGTGTTTATTCAGGAAACACTTTTGTTCAGGGACTTGGAATCTGTTCCTCCCCTTATTTTTGTAGGACTGGAAATCTTCTCTTACATTCTTACTTATAAAAAGGGAAAGCCTAACAATTCCATCGAGGTGCTTTTATTTTCTCTGTGGCAATGATGGCTCTGGAAACAACAGAAACACCTCACTGCTACAGAAGCCAGAAAAGTCTTTCTCTTTTAATCTCAATGGAGAGTGAATCAGATTTCATGAGAACAGATGATAACTTTTAGATCAAAGGTACCAATATGTTGCTGTGGGATGGAGTTGTATCTCAGAACTCTGTTCTGTCCATTCCTTCAGTGGAGAACACTGCTATAACGTCTTCTGCTCCAGTACTGCAGCCTCAGTCTGCAGAGTCAATGTGGCTACAAATAAGCAGCCTAATCAAAACTGAGAATTTCTGAGAATGCTGAGATTTCTATGAGTTTGTGTTCCCACTAAATATCAAATCTATATATCTAGACTTCTTTTCTATTTTAAATTTGTTTATAAACATTTTCCATTTAGAAACTGAAACTCTCTGCTTTCACATTCCTCATTGCAGACTGAACTGAATGCCCCAGATTACTTTCTGCAGCCTTAAGGTCTTGTTCCTGGTGCGGGAAGATCCCCGTTTCATCAGAAGGTCATTCACTAGCTGTGACTGAACCCAAACTATTCTATGATTCTACATTACTTGTGTGAGAGCTTCAGCTGGGGGCTTCCAGTGTAGTATTCGCAAGATACTTCACGTCTTAACTCACACCTGTATCAACATTTGTGCCCCTAAAATGAGACCGGTGGCTGGGAGCAAAGCCAGTTTAGGTGCTCCAGGGCTGACACAGCATCCTCTGGGAGGTGCTGGTGCTTTACAGTTCCCAGCTGGTACCTTCTGGGGCGCATCTGCCTATGGAGGCACTGAATGCTGCTTAGTGATCTTGGGGAAGCTGAGGAGGAGCAGTCTTGGAAAGCTGGTCTCTTAAAAGCATTATAACCATTGTATTCAAAATATTATATTTACTCATTTTAGATAAGTTCTCTGTGTGGAACTGTTATTTAGAATTACTGGTAATTTAAAACACAAACAACCAACAACAGCAACCAAAACAAATGACAATAGAAATTTTTCCTTTTCTGTAGAGAATGAAAGATTTTAACCAGAAAAACACATTATTCTGCATGATTTCTGCATTTAACAGTCCCTGTGACAGCATGTCCATCTAGGATGAGACTAAACAAAAAAAAATCTCAGTCATTTATTTTTATCCAAGCTTAGTTGCACGTACCTTATTTTAACTGACGTGATTATGACTACAATGTGGCAAATCCTGGAGGTGATCCTCTGTTCCTTCAGGGGACAAATAATGTAAAGAAAGCAGATTTACCAAGGCCATGTAAATAAAGTTTCTTCATATTTTTCTTGTCAACCTTTCGCAAGTTTAGTGGCTATTTAAGCTTGCTAAAAAGAGCCGTTATTGTATCACCAGAGCATTTGACTTTCGTTTTCTCAGTGTACATAATTCAGGTAACTACTGTGGCTGCCTCGGTACCTGCTTTGGATCCCACATGGACAGTTGCTCTTGGCAGGTCTTGAGGAGCAGTGACCTGTGTGCCCTCCCTGCTCTGGAGAGCTCTCCTGCCACCTGTGCTCCAGGTGGAACATTAACAGCTTCTGCAGCTATGCCTGAATGTCTCACAGCTCGGCACTTTTGTTTACGTGGTGACCCTATAATTAAGAAAAAATATAGAGAAAAAGAAAAAATGTAAGAATTTTCTATTGGTGTATTTCTCTTTTTCATGCTTTTGTGAATGCTTAAAAAAAACCCAGCAGACCTCTTGTATCACCTCAAACCATTTCAGGTGTTTAACTTCTTTTCAAAGCAGCAGTAAAACTTTATAAAAAAATGACTTTATCTTAGCCTTATTTTCAAGTTTCAGGCTTTAATCTAACTTGTAGCATTATTATATTGTATTTTAAAAACATTCACAAAAGGGGTTTTAATTAACATTGAAGTTCATTTTATCTTTAATGGTAGGATATATTTATGCTGAGGTTTTGGGGATTTTTTTTTAAACTATGATTATATAAGAAAAAGCTACTGAATATATGACCTGATTCTCATCATTGCTTGATAGCGGTAGTGCCCAGAAAGCCCAGGATTGCGGAGTTGTTTGGTTCACAGCCTAAATTTAACGGATCTATCAGCCTAGGAAGTTTCCAAAGCTCTTGAGGTGAAGCTAAGCTCATGTTTATGAAAATAAAGCACATGCCAACTAGTGTCTTTACACCAGCTTTCAGTCTGGGAATATGTAAATAGCAGCAGAAGTAGGAAGAAGCATTTGACCAGTTGCATAATGCTGTGCACCACATTACTGAACCTGTTTGGCAAAGCTGATACAGGAAAGCTCTGTATTTAAAAGGTTGTGGGGGAATGTTACTGATCGGAAAAAAAAGTGTACACAGAAGTAGAAGTGGACAGCAAAATCCCATTTAGTCCAACATGGCAGGGAGAAATTAAAAGACTCCTTGTGACTAATGAGTTCGGGAACAGCTTTGACTCAGTTCAATTACTAAAAACTCATTTTAATCCAAGATATTGAAGACTTAATAGCAGTGCAGTTTACCTTATCAGCTTTAATAAATCGTAGTGCATACTCAAAAAAAGAGTCAGTGACTGTTATTTACTTCACTGTAGTGATTTCTTGTAGCTTTAAACAAAAACAAAATGCAGACTATGATGAGGTCACGCAGAATTGCTTGCAATGCACCGTGACAGCTTTACAAGACCTCTTTGAAATGCATGTATCCCTTTGGTCAATGTAATCCAGTTTATCCTTGTAACACAGAGGAATTGTTATGCCCCTTGTTTTCTGGCCTGTTTTGTCCATTTTTATTGCAGTCTTAGCTGTATGTGACACAGAAACTAAATGATATGTAATTTTTGTAAATCTTGGGCATTTCAGCAGCTGTTGCATGAAGAGCAGAGGCACACCTGAAGCAGGCATAGGGTTTTCCAAGAGGTTGAGGTCAGCACAACAGGAATTCCTAGGTGATCTCTATGTATTCATGAATTACAGCATTCAGCTTCATTGAGGGATCATACTGAAGTGCTGACTTCGCTAGAGTGAAGTTGGCATGGCCTTCAAATATGAATATTGGCTCATTTGGATGTCTAAAGTACACACACATACTCAAGATTACCTTGAAATCTGGCATGTCCTGTGCTGATGTGGTATAGTATTTGAGACTCAAATTCAGGCAAAAGTCTTCAAATTCATTTTCCATTTCATAAAACAGAGCTTTTTTAGTACTAGCAAGTGAAGGTCACAACTTTCGGGAAGATGTGGCCTGTAAATCATTGATCTATTTATATCTCAAATGTTCTTAGTTTCTCGACCCTTATCCTAGCCAGAGCAAAGCACCTTGTGCACCTCTGAGGGACCCGTATGGGGAGCTTAATTCTCTCCTTAGGGAGACTGCAGGGGGTCTCCTGGGCCAATAAAATGCATCCTTGTGAAGCTGCCATTTGAGAGTGACTCTGGTAGGGACATACTGTGGCCACTGACCTGCAGCACCATCCAATCTGTGTAAAGGTCTTGCTTGTCATTGACAGAAATCAGTGTTGAACTTAGAAACAACTGTTGGAGGAAACCGTGTTCCTCTTCCTTTTACTTAACTGAAATATCTTCTGAAATTATATGTTTTACATGGGTTACAGTTCAGCTAGTTCAGAAAAGAAATGATGTATGAATGTTTGTCATGGGCAGAGACTACAGGATGAAAAGCTGAGGAGGAAAAAACTTGGGGTTGCAAATCATGGGAAGAAGTGAAGTGTTGGGGCAACTCTGGAGAGAACAGCCAGGGGGGCTGAAACTGGAAAAGCAGGAAGAATTGTGTTTATAGGGGACAGAGGTCAGTTGCGTCTTATTGTGTATCAGGATCTTGAAGGAATTCATCTGTCATGAACCTGGGGTCCTTCTGCAAGACCTGATACTAGGCTTCTTTCCTTAAAGGCTAAGAGAGCCCTGGACCCTCCAGTCATCTTGGTCTTCTTGTCCCAGGCTCCATCTTGAGCAAGCCGAGGAGGGCGTTAGGCACCACAAAGAAACCTTCAACTTTGACCAGCTGCTTTTTGTTGTGTCAGTGAAGAATAATGCTGGCAGCTCCGGCTTCCTGCTTCCTCTGCAGGTGCTCAGTGCAAAGGCGGACAGCCGGGCAGGGGACAGAGGACAGGGACCTCTGTCCAGGATGAGTGACAGGGGCTATTCTGGGCTCTCGGGAGCTTGGCCTGTGATACAGCATTACTCACTCTGCCAAAATTCCCCACCTGAGGACACCAGTTTTGTTTTGACTGAGTTGTTTCACTGGATACCATTAGCTGCCTCATAAATGTGTCCTGAAGATTACTTTACAAAACAGTTCAAGAAAGTGGTATAGAGAATTGATGTTTAAAAATAGCTATTTTCCTGAGACACTGCAGCACTTTGGATGAGATGACAAATCCAAAACTAAAGATGTGTCTTCACAAGGGTATTTATTTCATGTTAAGCTGAAAGTAGCTGCAGCCATCAACTAACAATGCAAAATAATTAGAGTGCACTGACTGCCAAGACAGTGTTTATTCCTCAGTTTGTTTGGAAGGTCCTTTAAGTTCGCTGCTTATTGATGTAGTACAGACTAAGCCACGCTTTTAAGGTATGGCAGTCCTTCTGTTGTGTTTTACACCAAGATGAAGTAGTCCTTTTGCCTTCAGGCCTTAACTGGCTATGGAGAAAATAGTGGGCACTTTTATGTGCACATCCCTGGCGCCATCAGCAGCAGAATATGGCTGCGGTACTCCAGCGCTGTGTCAGCCAGGGAGGGACAGATGTCCATGACGTTGGTGAAGAAGGAAAGGTTCAGGGTGGGCTTGAAAAGTATCCCCTAAAGGGGTACCTGAACCAGGAGGCATCTGGGCTAGTCTATTTTATTAACACAGTGAGGTAAAAGCAAACTGTAGAAGACTCAAAGAAGAAATAACAGGATTCATGAGTAGCAAAAAACAAAGGAAATTAATTACCTGTGGATTTGAATCTCCTAGCTGGACTCTGGCATTGAATGACACTAGCTGTGATTTATGCCCCAGCAATAAGGACATTAATGATCCATTCACTCTGTATGCAGTAACTAGGACCTGAAGCGGGTTCAGCCTTTCATTCAAGAGGGATAATTACGAGAGGTTCCTCTCCATCTCCTCTGTGTCCTTTCATGAAACTTGTAAGAACCTAATATTTTTAACATCTCTAGCCTGACATGAAATGAGATTTATATTGATCACCACTATTTAAAAGTTACTGTGAACATATGCATGCACACACAGGGTTATTATGTGTTGTCTCCATAGGAAACTGGGCAAAACCCGGACCTCCAGTATTTTTTTTTATCATATTCTTGTTGTGACAAGCTGGATGGCATTTCATCAGAGAGCAGCCGGCAGCGAGTCTCTCACAGCTGCTGACTAAGGCAGCCCCTCAGAGATGAGGACAGCTTCTGGCTCACAGGGCTAACGAGAGAGAAGTCCATGAGGATTCTGGTGTCAGCAACCACCCTGTCTACCCTGGTGGTGGTTTTAGTGTGCCACATGTTGGATTCAGGGCAACAAAACCTTACAATGAAGTAAGTTTCTAGAGCAGTCTAGAAGCGAGTTATCATTTAAAGCCGTTTGATTCAGTTTTATCATTGCATTGTTGAGATGGTATTTATGACAGATGACTCATAGAATTATGTCATGGTGACAGAGCATTTAATTGCCTAACAAGACAATTTTACAAGGAAATCCTACAGGGGTTATTATAACCACTGAATGAACTTTGTACGTATCTGCAGGAGACACTGAGACACTGAAGGTACAGCTGCAGCCCTGCCAGGCAACACTCCCTGCTCATCTGCTCCACTACATCAAGCTACACCCTCACACGCCAGCAGCATTTGGTGAGGGAATCAATGTGCCTGTGTCTTGCTGAGTTTCCATTTACCTTCCTAAACAAGTACGTCTGTGCTTTTTAATACTAGATGGAGTCTGTCAGTGAAAACCACTGTACAATTCTTAGCTTACTTCCTGCAGGCATTCAAAGCATGAAATTTCCTCTACAGCTTTCCCAAGCATTTATCTGCTGAAAGCTCTTCTTCCCTTTCCCACTGCAGTGACGGGAACCATTGCTGCTTGCAGTCAGCTCTTCTTGGTTAGTATTCTGCAGCAAAATATCACCCACCTACACCCACTGGCCACATGTCACGTGATTTGGATTTAGGTTAAGAATAGTGTTGATAACACAGGGATGGCTTAGTTACTGTTGAGCCGTGCTTACACAGAGCCTTTTCTGCTCCTCGCTCCACCCTACCAGTGGGTGGGCTGGGGGTGCACAAGAAGGTGTCTGGTATTGGTGTGCTGCTTCCCCGGATTTGCTGGTTGTTCATCATATCTCTAGAGACATGATCTGTCTCGTTATAATATTCTTCATTCAGGTCAGGTCATGCCACAACTGAGGAACCGATTTCTCCCTCCTTGAGCTCTGAAACGTTTTTACGTTGCATCAAGGGCATCCAGGAAAACTTATTATTGGACAATTGGTCCATGGCTCCTTGTCTATGATCTGCTGGAGCTGTTGGCAAAGCTGCTTCTTGTAGACGAGCAGAGTGGGGGCTGCAAGGAGCAAGCTGTCAAATGCATCTCTGCAAGGCTGTATGGGTGTTAGCGGGGCTGTGGAGTGGGTCATGACACCTGACACACACACTGGTAATGAGCTGGAGATGACTGACTACCTCTGGAGGAGAGAGGTCATGGAGATGTGTTAGCAAGTTTTGAAAAACACAGGTCGATGCCAGCTAGACTTTCCAATAAGTAAGCTCTCAGGTAAGAAGGTAAGTATTCTCTTCTAGATTGTTTCTCCCTTTACAGCTTTTTTTCTTCTTTCTGGGAGCAGGCTGCCCAAGGGAAGCAGTAGAATCACCATCCCCGGAGGTTTTCAGCAGACACGTAGATGAGGTTCTTAGGGGCATGGTTTAGTGACAGTATTAAGTTAATGGTTGGACTCAATGATCTTGAGGGTCTTTTCCAACAAAATTATTCTATGATGCTGTGCTCAGGTATCAGTGCCTGTGGATGGCTATACAGTACAAAACTTAATGTGTGTAACTATTCCCGAGTAACAAACGCTGTACCTGCAATGTTAAAGCATGCAGGCAGTACAATTGGCTACTGCACGGTGTGTGTGTGCCGGGCAATGGGGAGAGACATTTGGATTTCTTCTGGAGTTTATTCAGTTACTTCTTAGGGAAAGTTTCCTCTAATGGGAGTTTGTAAGAAAACAGCTTATAATTTGGCTCACAATGATTAAATTAATAGAGAGAAGCCAGTACTTTGATCTAATTTTTTGGTTCCTCTTGATAGGAATGTGCTTATTTGTCAGGAGAGTCCTTAAAATATTCTCATATTCTCAGCTGCCACTAGGCCAGAAAGCAAAACCTTCAGCTTTTCCACAGATAAAGAGCATTTGGGCTGAGCCAGGTCTTCAGGATAATTCATGTAAGTGCTTGAAGCAACTGAATCCCACATGAAGTTTTTCTCCTGTCTGTGTATGAATGAGAGGTCTCCCGTTGACATTTGTGATTCAGATTCCAACACTAACCGCTTTCTCTATCCATGACAGAACTGCTTCACTATATAAATATTTAACAGTAATGTTCAGTATTTCCAGACATGACAGAGCTGAAGTATAATATATTGAAGTGATCTGATCTTTTTTTAATGTGTGTGGTGGTTGAGAGAGGAAACTCTCATGCTTACTACTCGAAGGGTAGAACAAACTGACAACCACGTGGGAAAAAAATAAGGAGTCATCATAAGGTACCAGTAATGCCTGGAAAGCACTGCTGACACTAGGATGTTCCTGTGAAGCCATTTGATGCCAACACATTAGAGTTCTTTGGTAAGGATATTTGGCATAAAATAGATTTTATTTAGAATTAGGGACTCTGCTGCCTTGCTCTTGGCAGGGAATTAACCCGCAAATTAAGCTGACTTGTAATATAATGACATTACCTTGTATTATGAATCATTTTAGAATTAGAAACACTGATCTGAATAAGAAATGAAGACATCTAGAGAAGTGGAGAAACATGTACAGCTGACATTCAGGGCCTGTGTGCATATGCATGTGAAGAATGTGCTACACGCTCTCCCAGAGCTGCAGCCGCGCGCTGCTGCTCAGCCTGCGCCCAGTACCTGGCTCCTTTTGTGCTGAGCTTTTCAGTCACTGCTGTGGGTGCTTCAGTGGTTAATCTTCTTCTCAGATTCCATTTCTTTAAAAAATTTCTTCTTCACTGGACGTCTCAAGTGGCTTAATATTAAAATTTTACACTTGCCAGGGGCTTACTTTTCAATTAGGACAAGTTTGAAAAGTCTAGGTTAGGAGAAAGGAATTTTAAAATACAGGGAGATGGTGGCTGGGCATGCGATGCCTCTCTAAATGTTTGATGAAGCACAGGGCTCTGTTCTGGCTGCCTGTACTCTGCATGGGGCAAAAAAGCCCACCGGGTTGCTTGTGCATTTTTGGAGCAACTCGCTAAGTATAAGTTTGGCTTGTTTCCTAAAGTAAATTCAATACTTAAAAAACAAAACTCAGAAAACAAACAAACAAACAAACAAACAGGACCCTAAAAGTATTCAGTGTTGGTGTCCTTCTAATAAGAAAGCGAAAGATTCTCATCACAATCAGCTCATTTCCCTCAAACTCACAAAATTACCAGTGGAGAGAGATTTGTTGGTACTTCCTTGCAAGTATTTCTCTCTCAGATCAAAGACACCATCCAGTCCTCTGAAGAAAGCAAAGTTACGGAGCACTACAGCTGTTTTCCTCTAGCCTGAGCATACAGGAAAACAATATGCTTTCCTTCATGTGTTGTGCTTTAGCATTCATGACTATCCTTATGTAGGCAAGTTTTGAGTCACATGCTGTGTCACACTACAGGGAAGAAGAATATCAATTATATAGCATGCTTAATCAAGAGCGGAAATGGATTTGACTAACTGAATATGCAAATGCCAATTCAAAATGAAATTATGAGCTCTTCCTGATGTGCAAAATGCCACTGGTAAAAAAACATTTTAATGTATTAGAGCTTGACTTCAGGAGAGTGTGGTTTATGAACAGAAAAAAGAAAAAACATAGGTAATTGAATTTCTCCTTGTATTATTCTTGAACCTTTCTAGCTGGGGAAAAGCGTAGTACACATGAAGCTTTCATAGCATATTTTGACATTTAATATGCAGCTTCCTGTGCTTGCGTTCACGCATGGTTTCCTGAGACAAAGGATTTTAAGTAAAGACCCACTGCTGGCTTTTCCTGCGAACACTACGGGGCTGTGCAGGATGGCGTTCGTTGTGCACAAGGACGAGATGCTTCTGGAACCTTACACCTCCTTGTCCTAATAAATCAATAGCTGTTTGGCAAGGGACGGGAATTTTCTTATTTACCCAAAACTTGGTATTTACAGCTATTCTCCCATGGTGTGGGTGGTCACAGTTCACTTCCCATGGCTGCTCAGCGAGAACAGCACCTCCCACCTGCTGTTGAAGTCGTCTCTGCTGGAGCATCTCTTCCAGGCCCCACTGCAGCAGCATTTCACTGTATGTGGTGTGGTGGGCTGGCTCAGACAAAGGTGATGTGCTGTGCTCCAGCGGTACGACACTCTCCTGAGTGGGGACAGCTTTAAATACTGTTTAAAGTAGCTGGAGCGTCAGCAACACTCAAGCTGGAGTGTTGGATGTTATTGACAGTTCATCGACCACATCCTCCCTTGCTGGTGGCTTGGATGGCCTGCTTGCATCCCTGCCTTCTTCACATATCTGCAGCTTGAATTCCTCAATGTGGGGTGGCACCGCATCTTCACACTGATGGCAGCAGGTGGAGGCTGTGGGGCTGGCCCCCCTTTCTCACGAAGGAAGAGCAATGGCCAAAAAGGTTTCTCAGGAAGGTGGCTCTTCTCTAGCATTGTGCATACCCAGACACACAGGCTTGCTGTGCAACGTGTGTGAGGCTGGTAAAAATCTCAGGTGAGGGAAGAAGCCAATTTGTTTGCTGTGGAAACCCCACCAGAAGGCTAGAAGCTGGGTTGAACTTGTCTAGGTGACAGGATGATGTTTGGTGGAAAAGTGCTAGCTGGGTCCTACCATGTAGCCCCTAAAATCCCAAGGTTTTAAAGTATGTTACATCTGCCCTTCAACTTCCCAGTAAATGAACTAATGTTCAAGCCACTGCAGGATAGATGGAGTGGCAGAAGCAGCAGCGTGGGTGTCCAGAGCGGTGAAGATACAGGATGAACACGTGCTCCCCCATGAGCACTGGGATGCTTCACTTTCACTCTGCTGCCTGTGAGCTCAGTGGTTATTCCCCAGCCCTTGGGTGGTATCGTTTTCATCACAGCTTCATCTGAGTGGGGTTTGGGGTAAATCTGATGGCTTGAACAGGAGCTGTATCAGAGCTATGGCACTCAAACTGGGGATTTCTGCTGTGGGAAAGACAACCCATAAATAAATGAAAAGTGAAGGATGGATGAGTTGGAATGAGCTGTGAGCTGACAGCTTTGTGACCACTTTTGACTTATTTCCTTTTTGCAGTCTAAAGCTGAGAGCCTCATAAATTCTGAAGACATCAGAACTGTAACCCACACAACTGAAACCATCCTAGGATCACTGAAAATATAAAGAGCAGCAACTAGCTAGAGGAGATGAGACAGTGAACAGGGAATGAGTTCTCTAAGTGGTATTTTTGGGTATTTACTTCAGTTTCGATATTTCAGGTTGAATCAGCACACTGCCACAATTGTGGACTTTTGGGGTCACACCATGACTGTCCCCCAATCTATTATGGACCTAGAGATGAAAACAGCTTCAAAATTTACGGTTCTGGGGTATTTTAGTGACTGATTTTAAAGATCTTGGGATCCTCAAGCAGACACCTACAGACCCTCTCATGCTCTCTCAGCCACAAGGTGACACATGGTAGACACAACCTGGCACCCACTGAGCAGCGTGCTGGTCTGGGGGGACGCTGTGCACTTTGCTCACTGGGTAGAAAGAAGAGCTGCAGGCTTTCTGGGGGAGGAGAACATAAATTGAGAGCAGACGCATCAGGTCTGGTCAGAACCCCGTCCAGTACTGCACCATTTTTTCTTAAAGTAGCCAAAAATGGAGTGAACCATAAGAATGGGTCAAACAGTTCACAGCTGAGAGGAGTCCTGAACTTGGGTTACCAGCTTTGTGTCTCAGAACCCGCAGTGCAGCTGTCTACCATTAGCCTGTCCTAGATCTCGCTAATCCATAAAAGCATCTGCAACACCCTCTGGCAGGACTCGCAGCTTAATTCTCTGTTTAGTGAAGAGCCGCAAATGAACTATAGTAACAGTACTCCAGCTGCAACTTGATATAGAGTGTCACGCAATGACCAACAAACCCCCTCTGGGGCACACACAAGCGAGAGCTGCTAACTTGCAAGTGCTAACAGTTCGTGGTGCAATTCGGCAAAGCAACCCCCCGGTCGCCATCAGTTCCTCTTGTTTTTTCCGCAGAAGAGCCACAGAGCAGCTGATGCCAAGCAATGAATTCCAGAAAAGTATTAGCTTTTCAGATGGTTGGGTTCTGGATTTTAACTCCTTCACAGAAATTATCTCTAAATAATACAATTTCATAGTATGTGTTAGATGATTTGGAGTAGATTCCCGGGAGACCCAGACTTGCTAAGCTTAAGTCTGGCATCCCCAGCAGGACAAATTGCCTACTCAGAACTGGAGATGCCTGAAGACTTTGTACATCTATTACTCACCTCCAACAGCTAATTCTGATGTTTATGTACACATTTTTGTCATCAACAGCAGGCCGGCACAAAAGCTTATTTTCTCTTGTCTGTGGGTGGAACCAGTCTGTTCTGGCTTGTTCAGACGGGCAAACTCCTGAGTGCTGACCCGTTACGCACTTTCAGTATTAGTAGAGGAGGTAGGCTGTGGGTCAGACATCTGAATCCTTCCTGGTAGTTATCTTAGTTCTACTATTTTTATACACCTATGCCAAACAAGCAGGAATTACAAAATATTTGACTTCCTGCCCTAAATCAAACAGCCTTGTGGTGCGTCTGGGAGCAAGACAAGCAGGATGTGGTTCTTCTATAGGGCTTCCTGCTCCCTTTCCAGCCCCACTTTCCACCCTTCTGTAGTTCACATACCTCAGCTGTGTATGCCAGCACTGCATTCTGTCTGCAGTCATCAAATCTCCTCTCAGAGCATGCTCGATCTTTAAACAATTTATTTCACTGACTAATTTTAGATATTAGAAACCTATTTCAAATTAATCTGGGAAGGTATGACTTTTGATCATACAGAGAAGCAGCTGCAGACTCACCTGAGAGTGAAAATGAAACAGAGGTGGAGACCTGGCTGAAGTGTTGAGCCATCTTCCTCCCTAGTGACGGCAGAAGATGTGCAACCTATTCCAGTGCTGCAGCAAGTGTTTCGTGCACAAACACTGCTGTGGGAACGTGCCTGAGGGTGTGTAACATCCTCTGTTGCCTTCGCACTGTAAAAGCCCCGCTACTCGGCCCGCTGCAGCTGTACAGCATTATCTGGCTTCAGGCATTATATTAAAAATATAATAACCGTAACTTTTTAGAAGCCATCTTTGTAACAGTAAATTAAATGGTGCCAGGACATAGCACAGAATGGAAACTTGCCCATCTGTCCTGTGGGTTGTCAGGATGTGCCCCAGCACACTGCTGGCTGGGCTGACGGCTTTCCCCGGCGGGGCATGGGAGCTGGTGTGGGACTCCTTCAGTGGGCGGGTTGGATGGCTCTGCCCTGGTCTGGAAGGGAAGACAGGCTAACAGCACACACAGGTCACCTCTGGAAGAAACAAAACTGATGAGTTCTGAAGCCTCTCTCTAGGTTTGGGTCTTCAAATGCTGTTCTCCTGGCCACAGCATTGAATTTGACCCATCTGATAGTATTACTTTCCCTCTTGGCTTCTTTTTTCCTTCCTTCTGCCATTTCCTTCCTCTGAAAAAAAGTAACCTTTCTCTAAGGATAAAAATCTTTATATTATTTTGTAAGGCAGAAGAAATCTTTAGGGCTTTCAGCTATATAAACCTAATTTGTCAGTTTTTTTCCCCCTCCCCATCTCTCTTAATGGATCTCTAATGCATTTATAATGTACTCAGTACCATGGTATCTAGGGACCTTATACACAATTTATGAAGTAAACATTTTTTTTTTAAAAGAAGTTTCTACTTCTGGCTCTTGCCAGTCTCTGAATCAGGTTGTTCACTTTGATTTGCAAAGGAAGGCACGTTGTCTGTTTTATACTCCTGACACAGGCTGTCCTGCAGTATCCTAGCTTTGCATTTGTGGGATGGCACAGTCAGGTTCACAGTGACTTACTTCAGCAGCTATTAATTACAGAAGTGTCTGTAATCAACGGAGCTGGCTGCATGCCTCCATCAGCTTCAGCACTGCCATGAGTCAGCACCAGCAGCACCCAGCTCCGTGCAGAGTGGTACCTGACGTGAGAGCCCAGAATGTTTCACTACACCTGGAAGCAACTACATAATTATTACATAATCACTCAGTGCTGATGAGGAGTGAAATTTTAAATTTCCATGTCACTAGTTGAGAGCAGTAAGATGCTGCAGGCACTGGCTGGGAAGAGCTTCCTGCCCAGTATCCTGAAGGGTCTGACTGCTGCCTTGCAGGGTGACCAACCCTTCACAAATGCCCAGAGCATGCACCTGCTTGTGCAAGGATGTTGTGCGTGTTCTGGGCCTGAACAGCGGGCCTTTATTTGATCCAGCTTTTCTGTCTCCAGTATAACACAGTGGTAATAGCGTATCTGTATTTTACTCCATGGTGGTAGTGGGCAATGTATTCAAGAGCCAAGGGAGACCAGCCAAGCGCAGTGCTGGTGCAGCAGGTAGCATGATCAAAGCCTTTATGTGTTACTTGCTCCAAATCAACGTGCTTGAATTTTTCTGCTACACTTGATTTCCAACAGTAATATATATAATACTACCTAAGAAGAAACATTACTGACCATTCATATGGCTATTTACACTGACTTTTATTTCCTAGGTCGCCAAAAAAGTTGACCAAAAACTATTCTAAAAACTCCAAACCGTAACACACCTTGGGTTGTCTGACTCCATTCCAAGAGATTTAGCATGGCTGCAGGGCAGCACTGAGGGTGAGCTGTGCTGCTCTCCAGGGTAATTCTGAATTAGAGACTGAACACAGAGGACCTAAAAGTAATGGATTCAGTCATGGATTAGAAGGATGAGTCAAAATTAAATTCATCCTGTCTAAAAGAAAAAATGAAACAAACAAAACCAACAACCCCCCCCAAAAAAAACAAAACAAAGAAAAAATTGCCACTAAATGTTCATTGCACTTAGCCAGTCAATGTGTTAAAAGCACTGCTAATGGCGCAGTGCCCTTCTCTGCTGCTCCCGACACTGCATTACCACTGACATGCCTGTCACCTCTTGTCACAGTTAACGCTCTGCTTCTCCTCCATTCCCCACTGCAGTCTTCACTGAACAAGCCCGGGCTTGTTAAGAGTAGTTTTGGAACTGTTTCATGAGGAGGGAGTGCAGGAACCTCCACAGAAGTTGGAGAGGAGTAGATGTTCAGATCTGTCCTCCTCACCATTCTGCAGGGTCACAGTTTTCTTCTGCTGCATCTCCAGGCTTGACCTCAGATGTGAACCCTCCATTAACCTGATCTTACTGGAGGTGACAAGTTTGACTAAATACAAACAGTCATGTAAATTAAGTCTTAGATTAACCCTCTATAAAATATTGTCTCCGAGTATAAACAATGTTTTTACCAGCTTGCTGACTAAGTGGTGAAAAAAGAACAAGGTGAAAGGTATTAGTAATTTAAGCTGACAATTCTAATTTCTACAAAACTAAGAATAATCCTCAGAATATTCTCAGTAAGCTCTGTTGCAATTTCGAGCTAAAGAACCTCTCTGAAACAAGCTGTACAGAAAAAAAAATCCATGTAATTCAAGAGGAGGCACAGAAATTTGGAAAGTGATCAAGGCATAAACAAAAACATGAAATGGAAATGAGCATCCAAACCAGCAAAATATATTTAAGTAATGTCACAAACACACAGACAAAAAAAAACCCAAAATCTATTTACAGATCTAAAATCTCTATGTCCAGTAAAAACTGTCCCACAGAAAGGTATTCATAAAGAAGAAAATTCACCCAGTCACATAGTCTACTGCTGGCAACAGAGATGCCTTACAGCTGGCATAGCATTCATTAGGCCTTTGCAAAATAAAGGGAAAACTTAATGAAGGTGAGGAAATTATTTATGGGAAAATCTTGAACTGAAGGCTGGACAACAACAATCACGAGACATACAAAGCATAAGCAACTGCAAATAGGTAAGTCTGGTAGTGCAAAAATGAAGAAGAATGGCTTTTTTCCCCAATACTTGTTCAGAGAAAAACACTTGTGAATTTGCAGTTTGAACTCCTTTTAGAGACTTACATTTGTAGGACTTAGTGCACTTGCGTGTTTCAGCAAGGTTGATACTATACAGGAGGTAAATGAAACAAAGTCAACATAAAATTACTGTTGTGATATACATTTATAACAACTTTTGTAACAAAATGCCTGCATATACAGTACAGAGACAAGCCTCTCAAAAAAGGTTTGGATTTTCTCCACCAGACAATTAATTCCTAAGCATGTTATCACTAAAGAAAACCAACTTGTACATAACTGATAGCATATGTAACGTTCTTTGGAATGAGACTTAAATTTTTCTTTCAGGTATTTCCCACACAGGGAAGAGCCGAGGGGAATCCCTTGCTCCTCATTGCCCTTAGGAGCTTCTGGTGTGTTGTCGCTCAGGCAGGTACCTGGGGCTGGGCAGAGACCGCAGAGGTGCATGAGCACCAGGAGCCAGGGAAAAACTCCACCTGGGAACAGGGGTGATGGGAGGACACCTTGGTATTCGTTGGTGTAGAAGCAGAGAATTAATACTGTTGAATTCCTGTGGCTCATCATCCCACACCCTGGGTTTTACCGTGTTCTGAAACACACAAGACAGTCTCTTTGTCCAAAAAGGCCTCAGAGGTTTGAATGGCTGTAAACATTTCTTTTAGTTTAAATCAACATTTTTACCATGCCCTTGCTGTTTAAAAAATATAAGAAAATCAAAAGTGGGAATATGTTAGCTCTTGTTAAAACTATTCCAAATTTAGAAAACTAGAATTCTTTAATTGAGAAAACGTAAAAAAAAAATCTGCAAACACGTGATTAGTTTTGCGTGTAATCTTTTTGCTGTATTTTTAGTTGACTCTCTATCTAACTTTCAGCAAACTTCTGAAGATCACCCAGTCTATCCTAGAGAAAATCTAACAGTATAAGTAAGCTTGAAACCATTTAATAAACAAGAGGCCAACGATAAGCATCAACTGTTGTGTTTGTTCTGCTTGCCACCGCCACACAGAGCAGACACTCCACTTGAGGCTGCTCACAGTGCCAGGACAGGGTGGGAGTCCCACTTCTCCTGTTCCCCTTGATGTACAAAAAGAAAGATACAGGTGATGTCCATAAAAACGTAACAGTAGCAGGGACAGAGTAAGATTTACCCATTATAATTAATGGGAAGTGTTACGGTTGATAGTGAAAGTTTTTCCAAATCAGAAAGGACTGACTTCTTGACTTTCCAATGTTCACAGGGTGACTATCAGGTATTACAGTGTTGCTTTATGGGGACTTCATTAAAAATTTCTAGTGCTCATGTTGGAACAGTTTAGGATGTCATCAAAGGAACTTTTCCTGAAATAGTAGTCAAAATAATGGTGATTTTACAAACCAAATGATAAGTCTTTCTGCAATCTTTTTTCTTTCTACTCAAGGGTTGTTGGAGAGAAATGGCTGAAAATCACTTCTGCAGAGCAGGCAGAGCTGCTTTTCTGCAACTTGACAGATGCTCATTCAGCCTGACTTCAAGTATCCAATTTATGTGCCTGAACAAGGAGCTTGTGTACCCAGCCTAGGCTCCAGAGGATGACTTAGAACAGAAGTGCTCTAAGATCATTCAACAGACACAAGGGATTTGTCTGCTTTGCCTTTAGCATATGAAAGCAAAAACAAATCTAAGAGGCACAATCACAGGAAAATTCATTCTAAAACAGAGATTGAATCTTCCTTTGGAAATATTTATTCATCTTTGTTAATGAGAAGTGGAGCACTTCAGGTCACTAGCTTTCAGACATCTGAATTCAAATGAGATGACTCCTACCTCAGGCTCCCATGTTATGAACTTAAGTTGGATACCTGAAGTTAGATGGTGCAATTACCCTGTCCATACTGAAAACAGCCACCTCCTGAATCCCTGACTGAGCTACAATCACAGCACTTATTTAGAGAAGACCCAATGCAAGCGAGTTGTGGTTGGATGTCTTGTCCCATCATCTCATCTCCTATTTCTTTATGCCCTTTTCACTTTACGGAAGGGGATGAAGAAAAGCAAAGCCGGCTGGGGGTGGTGTCTGGCTAAACAAAGTTCTGTAATACACACTAATGAAGAAACTTGGTGGCTGCCATTTGTAAATCCTACAAAATCATCATTTTGAAATCGGTGGGTGCAAATCTGCTCTTGCAGATTTCATAACTTAATCACACATTTTATTTTCAGGAGTTACTAACGAGTTTAGTGTTAGCAGATTCTCTAACTTAGCTGGCTAAAAAGTTTAACTGGAATTAGAAAAAACCTTGACAAAAACTTGTAGATTCTTTTCAGCGATTTAAATACAAAAATTAATAAGTTATATTTTAGACAAATATCAGCTAATGCCTATTATTTTTATTAAAATACTGATGGAAACAGAAAAAAAGTAGAAATCTAGATGTACTGGACTGCACACACAAATGCAAAAAATCCACCACAAATTCTACTGTCTTAATCACTTAGTTGTTTCACTCCTTATTTTCTGCACTTGAGAAAATGAGATCAGAAAGCTATACAGCTGCTCTGGCTGAAGGGGAAAGACCAGGGCAGGATTTCTGGAGTCCCATCCAGCTCTGTAAGTGGAAGGATTAAGATCAGGAAAGAACAGAGTTGTGGCTGGGAGAATAGAGTTGAAGAATACTCAGGATTCACTCCTGTCCTAAGGGAACAATCTGTTCTTTCTGAGTAACTTCACTTTTGGGTTTAATAGATAATGTGCTCATTGGTCCAATCCTGTACTCAGCATTTTACAGAATCAAGGTCTTAGGTACAGCAATGACCAGAAAAACATGGAAGCAAGGCAACGCTTGTATTTCTGGTTTTTATCTGTAAATTATTTTCTTTGTTAAATTCCTTGGGTTTGGGGTTTGTTTGTTTGTTTGTTTTTACAGAGTAGGTTTTGAAAATACAAACTAGGAAGAGCCTGGAATAGACAGAAGTACTCTAACAGGTGACAGAAAAACTCTCAGTGCACTTTTTATTCCATATATGCATTAACTACTGGGAATACTAAGAGAAAAAAAAAAAAGGTCACCAGCAAGATATTGAATTTTGAAAGTAACACTGAATGATTTTAAAACTGTACTCCAGAAAATATTGTCTCAACAGCATCAGAACATTAGAGGGTTGTCTGATTTCCTTGTTTTCTGTGGCAAATTTCCACTGATGGCAGTAGAGGCACTGAGGCAGGGGCTGAAGATGTAAAAGCAAATAAAGGTTCTTAGTAGCTACTTACCCACAATGGCTATCCATTCTCTCTTTTTTTTTTTTTTTTGGCTCAGTGCTGTTTTATAATACCTTTGATCCCACCATATGATTTCTAGGACATATATATTAATTTGAATATTAGCTTGGTTCCTTTCCTGCATTTGAACCTTACAGTGGACATAAGGCAAATACACATGCGATAACAGAAGCTGTTGTCCATCAAACTGGTGACTCTGAATGAAGGCTGCTTTAAGTAATGTGTATAAGCATGTGATCTGTTTCCAAAATGCATGGTCATATTAAATAAGTCTCTTACATATGTACATACAGGCTGGTAACAAAATTTTATAGTCCTACCCTCTCCTGCTCAAGATTGCAGTTTCTCACTGTTGCATATATTGTAGCTGCTCAAAGAGCTGAATAAAGTGAGTGTAGCAGATTTTTTCAGAGAAAAATACTCATATAAAAAGTTGTAAGTACAGCAAAGTGAGAAAGTTCCCAGAGCTCTCACTTGATTTCCTCTTTGGTTCGTAATTAGGATTTGACAAGTTTGAAACCCTGTCCTGTGTCCAGCACTGTGGGAAGAAACCAACTCATTTTGAATCTTCTCAAGCACCTGAAGCACGCTTTACAGACCCAGAACAGATTGAGACCACAAAACCAGTTTGCCAAATGTACTAATGGGTAGGTGACACGTGGGAAGTACATCATCCAGTGTTTGGCAACATCGCTTCCCGTTGGCAAATGCAAAGTGTAGTCGCTCCAGCGCTTCGACACACCGTACACCGCTTTCACCGTGCGGCCCTTTTCGGACCAACTGATGTTGTTGTCGGGGTTACAGTTGTACTCAACCCATTGCCTGGTGAAGTCACCGAGCTGTGGAGGGTCTGCTTCCTCTATGTCCACAACCCTGGCCATTTCTGCCCCTTGCACAGCAACATACTGGTCATTTACTTTTCTTACTTCTTTAACCCAAGGCTGAGAGTTCTCACAGTCCAAAACGATGATGAGTCGAGAACAAACAGTGCCGTTCTTTTCTCTCCACCACTCCAGAAGTGTGTCAAGTCGTAAAGCATCACCTCCTGTCACAAGGGAAAAATATTTACCATTAGCAGAAAGAAACAGAAACCTCTGTGGAACTTTGACCGCAGGTTCCAGGAATCCCTTATTTTAAGAACCTGGACAGAGAGAAGTTTTCAACTGGTCCTCCCTGCCTGTAGATGTTGCAGATCTCCAGAGAGAAATTAACTGATTCCACCTGACTTGCTGTGGCAGATGATGCTGTCAACTCACCTTTGATTAAAAAAAAAACAAACAAAAAAGTAATTTCCTCACAGGGTGAAAGAAATTACAGTCTGTTGAAGAAACCTGGAAACAGCTAAACAAGGGAAGAAAACCCGAAATACAGTTTATTTTGTACTAAATTCTTAATAATCTTAAGGGAGAAAAGGACTCTTTTAAATATGTTTTTATTAATATTAAAAATTACTCCTCTTTTAAAGAAAGGAGAGGAATCACGGAATGGTTGGGGTTGGAAGGGGCCTCTGGAGATCCAACTGTCCCTGCTAAAGCAGGTTCACCTAGAGTAGATCTCACAGGAACGTGTCCAGGTAGGTTTTGAACATCTCCACAGAAGGAGAGTCCATAGCCTCTCTGGGCAGCCTGTTCCAGTGCTCTGGCACCCTCAAAGTAAAGAAGTTTCTTCTCATATTCAGATGGAACCTCCTGTGCTTCAGTCTGTGCCCACTGCCCCTCATCCTATCGCTGGGCACCACTGAAAGGAGTCTGGTGCCATCCTCTTGACATCCACCCTTGAGACACTTATAAGCATTGGTGAGATCCCCTCTCAGCCTTCTCTTCTCCAGGCTGAACAGACCCAGCTCTCTCAGTCTCTCTTCATAAGAAAGGTGCTCCAGACCACTAATCACCTTCGTAGTCCACTGCTACTCCAATAGGCAATACATGCAAACTGTTTCTGAGCACAATGAGGAAGTCACCTATAAGCACAAGCATTGCTTGGACTTGAAAAATTCATGTAGCCAGAAACAACACTCTAAAAGAGCAGATTGTAATTAAAGTTACATACAGTGGGGAGTCCTGCTTAAGTGTAATGGATACTGGAGGATCTAGGTAGCTTTGAAAAGCAGACCACTGCCTAAGGAAACATCTTACAAACAAGTGAATAAATCTCCATTGGCTGCATAGTGACAATGCGAAGAACTGATATATCTAGGTGTTGGCAGGTTAGAGCTGTGATACAGACTCAATAAAAACACTCTAGTTGGAAACTGTCAACTTAAAGGAAGAAAGATGATTTGTAGATGAAAAGTAGAAAAATGATTTAAAATAACTGCCTTTTAATTCCACAGTGATTTTCATTGTGGAATATAAGTACAATAAAGCAGTGTTAGTAGGAATTTTACTGCACAGATGAATCTCAAACAAAATAGCTGCGTATTTCAGCACTCACATTTCTACCTAAAAGGGATGACAAAGAAAGTGCTTCAAATTAATAGTTCAGAGTTAAAGCTTTGAGTAAGCTATCACATTTAAAGTAAATGCAAAATTACTGGGCTACAACTTTCTCAAATAAGTACAAACCTGGAAAATTTAAAAAAAAGTATCAAAGAAAATCTTAAGTATATACAAACCTACAGTAACTGTCTTGGTACATGCTCCCCAAATTGCTGCAGTTCAGTGTATTTACAGCAGAGACTTGCACAGAAGCAGTTCCTCTTTTCTAGGTAAGCCTTCTGTGTCAATACACATTAAAAATTTCTTTATTGGTTCACATTTTAAGGGCTTACAAATAAACTTTGTTTTAGTGTTAACTATGCAGGGCTACAGGTGATTTCAAAACAGGGCTGGAGAGAATTGCCCAAAAAAAAACGCCTCACCCTTCATAAGCACACATAAACACATGCTGAGTTTCTCAAACACATGGAGCCATCGGTCAGCACAAGATTTAGGCCCCAGGACATTTAAGAAATCCGTGTGTCTGGCCACATGTGCCTCTTCGGCAGGTTTTACAGGCCGTTCAGCTGACAGTTTCGGCAACAGAGACAATGCTTCACTAGCCCAGCACTTGCCTTTGTCTTCACTCAGAGAACACAACCTCCCGGCTCATCTGACTGCTCATACTTTGTGCATGACTCGTTAACAGTTTCTTTTACACAACACTGTCTTACATCTCAGCTTCCAACAACAGAGTAACATAATTAGTGAACTAATAAATCCAGTAAGCCTCCTTTAAAAGGTGTCATTAGAGAGCAAAGACTACACTGCTACTGCTGTACCGTATCACAGCATAAGCTCGCAGTGAGACACGGCTTTTCCTATTAGATCCCAATTGTAGCCATCTCTCTCCATCTCCTCCAGAGGTTGGAGGACAGTACACATTACTGATGACCAAATGTTCCATATCTCATGAAGTGCCACTATCCAATACATGTGGTAAAAGTTCACAATCAAACAGCCTTCGTCGTTTCAGTTTATACTCCAAGTTACATTCAGGAGCAGTGCTATCTGGAAGGAGTATCAGGTTACACTCCATGATTTATCCAAAATTAATCACAAAAAAGGATGCAAGACACGTGACAGCTGCCTGTTCCTCTCATTTATGTGACTAAACATGTCTCCAAATAGAAGCTGAAGATGTGCTTGGAAAGAAAACTAAAAGGAGTTTTGAGAGAAAGGTGACCACAGCTGCACTTACACAATGTACCTTTTAGCACAGAAACTTTTAAATTTATAACGGTTACCTTGGCTCTTATCCTAAAAGTGAAGACATAGTTTAATTTAGGCTACAGCTACCTGAATGGGTACACAGAGACCTGAACTCCCCTGTCATGCTTCAGGCTGGCCAGATACAAGCCAGGACTGGGCTGAAGCTGTCCAATTTTTGCAGGGACATTTGGCTCTATATACGCTGGCAGGCTAACTGTGCCTTGGGTGCTCACTGGAGCATTAAACTGGCCCCTTATCTAGGGGTTTGTAGTCTTGAGGCTACACTGCGCCCAGATAGACTCCTGAACTCTAGGATGCCAGCAAACCATAGCTGTTTCCAAGAGACAAGGTCTGCTGTAAGCTGTAAGACCTGCTTTTCTAGTGTGCACTGTACACCTGCCTCGTATTTCTTTCATTGATTCTATCTTTTACAAAAGAGTACATCTTAAGGCCAGGAATGCAGTCCTTCCTGACTGCCTAACTGACGCAGTGGCACAGAACACTGTATAATTCACTCTGCCACATCCAGGAAACGAGAAGATATTACGATTGTTCATTACAGTGAACAAATAATTCTCAAAACACAGCGGAAATCTGCCTTTAGAGAGGTCATTTCCACTTGACTTTTCTGGATTAAAAAAAGTGATCTTTAACTTGTTGAATTATAAGGGGAATATGAAATAATATTTAAACTTGTAAGCATACATTTGAGGTCAACAATATTTACAGAATCGTGAGATCAAGTGTAACATTAGTTACTTGCAAAAGGGTTTTTATCAAAGTGACTAAACACTAAAATAACACAGAAGCTCATGAAGTAACACAGCTAACTGTCATACAGAGCAAGGTAAGGAAAAAGCTGCTTCTTTACAAGTTAACTGCATACAAAAGGGGATTCTGCATTTCTCCATTCTCTCCATGAGCAGTGGCAGTCAGCCTGCAACCCTGCCTATTTTGATGATTCCTTTAGCCCCTGAGTTTCCGAAGAGCCATGCTCTGTGTATCACCCCTTCCTTTCTTCCTTCCCTGTCTGGAGCTTGTAGGAGCCCGTTGTCCAAAGACTGGTGGTTCTTCACCATTCTGGACTGGCACATAATAAATGTGACGAAAACTTCCAAGTTTTGCAATACGGTATGATTTTTAAAGAAAGAATTAATTGACTTGGAAAGTGTATTAATACCAAAACTATTAATAAAAAAAACCCCAAACAAGTTACCTGCCAGTGCCCATTCGCCAGTGCCATGTGAGTGACCACTGTAATATAATATGTAGGTGTCATGTCTGGGTCCATCTGCTGTCCGAAGTTCAAGAAAAGACTTGATCTTGGAATGGAGGGTATCAAAGGTCAGTCCGCTCGTAGAGTAGTCGCAACCGTATGTCTCAATCATGTGATATGCAAAAAATCTTTGGATGGCATTAAGCATGCCAGTAGACCTCAGATTTAACTCTTGTACATGCTCAGGTGGAAGAAGAGTTGGTTGGCCATCAGGACTAAAGAGAAGAAAACCAGCTATGATTATGATTTATAATTATTTCATGCTTAGTGGACTTTAAGTAATCAGCAATATTTTTTCCCCCTGTGAACATTTTCTCTACTATGAAGTAGCACTGTTCTAAATTCAAATTGATTTGAAATGTACAGTTTATAAACAATTTGAAATACTGTGTTTGAGTGAGGGACCACTATCTCCCTCTCCCATCCGTCACACTTCACTTCAAAGCATAGTCCTTACACAACCCCATGCTATTCTGGCTGCTGCAAGACAAAGGGAGTGTGAGAGGGGAGCTGGGATGTGAACATGCTGGGTGGGATTCAACCATTTCATTACGGCCCACTGAGAAAGCGCTGCCTTCAGACACACAACGGGAAGGAAGCGCAGAGAGAATTAGTGTTAGGCTGCACTAATTCACTAACCATGCAGACTCATTTCCAACACCAGACTAAAGAGAAATCCAAGTACACATTTTGCTTAGATATTTTGAATTAATTTATCTCTGTTCCAAACTAGCCATTATTCAACACGCTACTCAAGTAAATACAGTAATTTGTACTTGTTAGTACTGTTCAGGTGCTGATCTTTCAGCGTAAGAAATATGTTTCAGATGATGGTATTCACCATTTAGAAAATGAAAGTTCTAAGAAAATGGCAAAATAGACCTGGAACAAACCGCATATATACAGATGTGCGTGTGTGTGTACAGATACATGTCTCTGTGTGTCTATATATTTATATGAATATTCATACACAATAAAAGAGTCCCTGGGTTCCCAGGGTAACTGACAAATTTTGTGGATGAAAATATGGAGATGGTCTTACTCTACTAATATAAAATATGACTTTATAATCTATATTTCTGTATCTATGTATGTATTCTTCATGTATTTTGTTTGCAAGGCAGCGTGTAAAGCTACCTGCTTTCATTTTCAGTCTAATTAAATTTTGCACCTCCTCACTTGCCTAATGCCTTCATGAAGGCTAATGTTCTGCTACTACTGTTACACTGAATACACCAGCATTACTGTTGGTCTTAGCAAGTGAAGAGTGGGCCCATTCCTGAAACAGTCAAGCTTTGTTAATAAGGAAGTTTAGTTCTGTCAGGTCCTAAACAGTCACTCAAGAGTATCTCATTCACTCAGAAATTAGAGGGACCTGCCACAGCCAGAATGATATAATACAATGAAAGAATTAACTTGGAAACAAGAATTAACCATGGAAACAAAAATAATTACTATTGTAATGTAAATTTTGAAAATTCTTTTTTTTATCTCTAACAATAATTGACCACAGAGATTTTTTTTAAAGGAGTGTACGTCTGAAGACTTTAGATCAAAGCTCAGAAAATTTGTTTTTACAGTATTTTACACTATTTAAAATACAGTGATCTAAGATCAGCACACTACCTTCTGTTTCTTCGCCTGTTAAATTTTTTCCCTATCCACTGAATCCATTACATATATTGTAAGCTGGGCAGTTTTCACAAATTGGGCAGTCATATTTTTAAGCCTCTCATTTCAACTTACCATTCTGTTTCAATTGTAACTCAAATAGATAACTTACATAGTTCTTGTTTGTCAGTTACAAAAAAATGTGTACACAATTTTAATTATAAGGCAAAAGTAGTATTCGCAAGTTTAAGGCTCATAAGAAGATGGGCAAATACTAATAGTACAATCCCTCTACCCCCAAGCATTTCTTACATGCTAACATTCATACTGGAACACAAAACACCCAAAAATTCACAATACCGATAACTGACACGTAGTCCACTTCCAAACCTATTTGCGATGTCCTTTAAATGTAGACATGAGCTCATTTAATATAATGCAAAATTGGTTTAAACTGTTCTGTTTGGTTTATTAAATTTGCTGCAAAATATCTGCACTCAGTCAAATGCCTCAATGCTCCTTTGCACAAGGTATGGACTGTTGAATCTGCCTATGCATGATTGGTGTGTAAAGCTGGCTTTCTAAAAGCAAATTAAATGCATATAAGAAGGTGGAGTTGGAGCTACTAATTCTTTTTGGAAGGTAATGAAAAGGATAAATACAACATTATTGAAATTTGTATTTAATTATTAAAAACTACAAGCAACAGTACTGCATTGTCTCTATAAACCAACAGTAAACTTACACTACTGTGAAGCTGAAATACGTGGTAACTATACCTGCAAAAGTTTGTGGGAATCACAACAGCATACCCGACACATGTTCCTCCCAAGCAGTTTCCCAGCTCATGGAAAAGCCCATGAGCCATGGACTCCAGAGGTAAAACGATGAGAAATGCACTCATGAAAATCCCATTGGTTGACTGCAAAGAAAACAGAGAGATTCAGGTATTGCATGAAAAATCCTTCCTATCTGTTGGTTATGGTTTTATGAATAAACCCCTGTGTCTGATCAAACATTACTAGGTCCTGAAACGTGCAAGTTATTACATGTAATGGATGCTTATTTTTCCATATATTACATAGTGAAGTACTCTATAGACAAATAAAAGGCTTGGGAGAAGGTAGCTGGTGAACAGCAATCACTCTTCTGAAATGAATGCATTTGAAAACACTAACAGCATAGGACTTAGGTTTGAAAGCCCTGATCATAGCTTAGAATCACCTATTTAAGCAGGAAAATCAGTAAAGAACAACACAGAATAACAGGTACTTAGCATCAGATGACAGCATACAATACTTCGTCATTAAAAATATAGATGTAACTCTTCCTGCTTTTTAACACAGCGAGTTTTTTAAATATTCTTTGTGGAATACTATGTATCACACAAAAGATGACTTGTGGGCATATTTATGAACATTTCTGCAACTAAAGAAGGGACATGCACTACAGGACTTGGTAGCATTCACACAGCTAACACCCTACCTTGAGCTTTCCTGTTTCATGGGTGAAAAGCAGTTTTGGAAAAGATTACACTCACTGATACACAGATGATATACGTAAAAATAGAAGTTTCAAAAGTTAAGTCTCAACCCCTAGCACTACTAAAATAAAAATGGACTTCTGAAATGCCGTCTGTCAGTGAGAGGCAGAACAGATACAGATTCATTTTAATTATTTTAACATGATCTGAATGGGTTTAATGAGGCATTACATGCTTTAGGAAAGGTAGAAACAGTACTATAATTAGCCAAGAACTTTATTATCCATGGTGCAGTTATTAATGTTTGTTAGGTAGCAAAGGAAATAAATTCATAGCTACAGATTTCTGTCTTGAGAAGAGTCCTGTGGCTTCTGACTACATCTAGGTTTTATTTGACCTCTTTGCATAAGTCTAGTATTTATTTATTTATTTATTTATTTTAAATCTGGATATTGTTTTATTGTTTAACACTCAGTGATTTGATGTGAACTAGTAGTTCAGCTTAACCCACAGACAACGCTAATAATATTTAGGAAGTAAATTATATTGAAAATATTACACCTAAACCAACTCAGTTCTTTTTGGCACATGGTACTAACTCAACCGTATTCAATTTTTAAACACAAAAGCATTACATGACTTAGTCTGAAAGAACAATTTTATCCCTCAGATGTGCTTCCTGCCCTAAGGAAGAACAGTGTTTGCTACCTGTCCCTGTTTTAAAATGTCTCATTATACTTCTGATAGAAGATTTTCACCTATGTGTCCTCGAAATAGTGACAGCAATACTTTTAACCACAAATAAACACCAGAATCTGGTATTAACTGATAACTAACCTATAGCATTATTAACCAATAGTTCTATTCTCAAATAACTGGTAACTGCTAACTGATACCATTACTCTCAAATTCCAACACCTGAAGCCACTATAAAACTATACCCAGCTCCTCCTATGCTTTACGTAATTCATGACAAATGAACAGTTTGTTTATTTAGCTTCTAGCTCTCAAGGACATGACATTGAGCAGACATTAAACCATTACAGAACAACCACAAAGAGCTTCCCTTATCACAGAAGTGCAATTAATATGCTCAACGACTTGCTAACATTCAAGCTACAAAACTGGTTGGGATGTACCATGTCCATCAACAGGTGATAAAGCCTGTGTTCATACTGCAAGCTGATTTCACATGCTGCAATGTAGTTTGATGTTTTGCTGCTAATAATTTGAAGTTACAAGGAGCAATGTGTACCTGTGAAGCACACATATATCAGGGGAGGTTCACAATCACTTTTATGTACATAATTTTCTCCCCCATCTCAGGAGGTACTTTGCATCAGTGCAGACAGACACCTTTCCCGCCTCAGTTTTGCCTGTACCCAGAGGCTCAGGATCAATGAACACACAGAATGTATTTAAGACGACTACAGAGAAGCATTTGCAAAGTGATTCTTGAGTTTTGTGTCAACGAATAAAAGTTTTCAGAATAACCTTCCCCAAATCCGTACAATTACCTGAAATCACCAGAGGACAGGAAAGCTTAAAACAGTGTAACAATTATGCTGCAATCTCGACTTGTTTTCTGGTCAATAAAGAGAAAAAAAGTCCTGTAACTAAGACAATATAATTTCTGATTCAAATGCTTCAGCAGAAACTGCTTGTTTTTGTTGCTAAGTTTCTCAAATGCATTCTGAAAATGAAAAGGACTCAGAGCAGCAGCAATAAGAATTTATAAAGGTTTTGTTAGCTTTTGTTCAATAGAAACCTTGTAAAATATAAGACATTAATGAAATAGTAGAACTCTCTAGTTAAATTAGTTGCAAGATTTGGAGACATACTTTTGCAACTGTAGACACCAGAAAGATAACTTGTTTTGAAAAAAAAAAACAACAAACAAACCAAACCACGACCAACAAAACCAAACAAATCAGGAAGACTTGGATCCTGCAGAAACTGAAGGGCTTGTCTGGAAGAGCTTCCGATTCATAATCAGTTTAGTCTGAGGATTTTCTAAATCTTGGAAAGACTGAACACATGGACTGGGAAGTATTAGAATGCATTTTTATGATTAATTCAGGTTTTCAATAATATATAAATACAACACACATAAACATGACTTTTCTTAGATCTTGTTAGAGCAAACTGGTCTTACATTGCATTACTGTTTTGATCAGAGCCAACATATTACAAAACAAAAAACATACTTGCCCATATAAACTACAGCTATCACAATATCCTAAAGAACACTACATTATTACTTTAAATGAAATTTATTGTAGTAGTTTCTTACAACATACCATTTTGCTCTAAACATTCCCTGTATTTCCCCAGCCCCCTAAAAAAACCAAGTTATTAAGCCTATAGTGTTCTGCAACAACAGAACCTGACAAAGCTGGATGGTTTTCAAAAAATTTCTGATCTAGTTTGACTTTAAAAAAAAAAAACAACCCACCAAACTACATTTACTTGTAAAAAGACTTCTACTAATATCAAGATACTGACAAGAAAGTTCACAAGTACTCCTGAGATCCTATATAGGATCCTACATAGATATTCTAAGGATCACCTCGGTGATCCATCTTGCTTTGCGTCCTACCAAATACCGAAGAGGAATGGGAAATATGCTCTATAATGTAATCCATTAACTGAGCTCCATCTGAAGTTTCAACTTCATCTTCATGTAATGGTCAATGTAACTTCATGTAACTCTGTAGGAAAGTATTGTTAGTATGGATAGTTTACGTGTATTCACATCTATCTTACATAAAGACTTGCTGTTAGCACTTTTTCAACAGTTTTAGATGATATATATCAGTAAAAAATACAAGAATGTTTAGTGATGCTTAGAGCAGCCCTATAGTAAGGTAACTTAAAGGTATTTTTAATTCAGCTCTGCAAAAAAAAAAAAAAAATAAAAGGCTGGTGGCATTTTATAATACCTAAACTATAGGAACTGGAAATAACAAAAAATAACATGTAAATTAGTTGGCAATTTCTGTAAATCCGAAGATAGGTCCTTCTTTTAAGCTAACAGCCAGGTGGAGAGTGTCAGCGCTTTACTAAACCCTAAAGATTTGATGACTGGTCCTTAATGGAGCAGATGGCAACGGATGCACAGGCACAGCCAGAAAGGGATTTTGTTCTTTCATCTGTTCAACCCATTTTCATTCTGGTTTTGAGTGCACTGGCCACCTCAGCCTGCAGCACATCCCTGCACTCTAAGTGTCCATTGATTCTAGACAGACTGATCAAAAAGCAAATGGAAGCCAGGGACCATCTCGGCAACCCCACTGAAAACATGATAAGCCATTTTTTCTCTTAATCTCTGGGTTTTTTTCACCTTTGTCTGTCTTCTTTATAAATGAATATTTAGGAAATACACAATGTGTCCTCATCTCAAATAAAAGAAATGACAGACAATAAAGGCGGGTGAGATTTGCTAGTAGTATTAGCTTTCCACTTTTTTTAGTTTTTCAAGCAATGTTTATTGTTAGATGTAACTGTTAAAACACCAGAAGGATTTAGAGGTGTTTTATAGCCAAGATATATCATTTTATCTCCATGGATAGGAAAGCTCCAGTTCCAAGGAGTAAACCACTGTTGGAAGTGGAATGATTCTGGAACTGTATTTAACAATGGAGCATTACTGATGTGACTGATGAAAATAATGAGAAAGAAAAGAAGTAAGAAACATTAGTTTAAATTGGAAGCCAGTTACAAAGACCTATATAAAAGCCATTCTGATTAAAACAGAAATAAATTCCTAAACAGATGTCAACTAAGATGGTCACAGAATCACCAAACAGGGGAGGCAGGTCCTGGTCCAACCCACTATTCAAGCAGGGCCACCTACACCAGGATGCTCAGATTATATGTAACAAACCAACAACTCAGGAGGCTTACAAAGATGTCGTCGCATATTTCTAAACAAAAATTCTGCCCTGCTTTCCATTACCCAAGCTGAATAATATTTACCTATTTTTACGTACCCATGTACACACAAGTGAGTAAATATAAAATAAACAATTCTTCTTAGCTCCTCTGCAGTGATTCTGCAGAAACAAAGTATACACTTAATGACTGAGAAGGCTCAAGAGAAAAAGGAGAATGTGACAACTAATCTACAAATATTTGATGGACACCTTATTCCAAATGAAAACAAGACATGGGCATTACAGGTAAAAAGAAGCCCAAGGACAAAATTTGTAAGGTTACAATGTAGATCAACTACAGAGGAAACAATCTTACAACAAATTATTGAATAATAGTCTCTGGAGAACAATAAATAATCCATTACTTCTAAATATTAAAACAGCACTGGGAAATGCAGAAAACAGTTTGCAGAAAACAGTCATCACATTCACTGGCAGATGGATTTAATTGGGGATTCCCATCCCCGAGTCCTGATTTAACCGTGGGAAAGCCTGTACTTTAGTCTGTGTGCACTTGTCCCAGCAAAACCAAAAGCGGTTGTCAATTTAAAAGTATACTAAACGGATTTAAACTAAAAGAGGGGAGATTCAGGCTAGACACGAGAAAGAAATTTTTTTACAATGAGGGTGGTAAAACACTGGCCCAGGTTGCCCCAGAGAGGTGGTAGATGCCCCATCCCTGGAGACATTCAAAGGCAGGCTGGACCGGGCTCTGAGCAACCTGATCTAGTTGTAGATGTCCCTGCTTATTGCAGGGGGGTTGGACTGGATGACCTTTGAAGGTCTCCTCCAACCCAAACTATTCCATGATTCTATTCCATGATTTTTGATTTTTTTTTTTTTTTAATATAAAAATCTGAATTCCGAAATTAATGAGACTTTGACAGCAAGCTTAACACACAAATCAGATGCTTTAGACTAGCGATGAATACTTCCTTTCTCTTGTCACCAGAGATGCCCGTCAGGACCTGAGGCCTCTGGAAGCGGTGGTGACAGCAGGAAGGTGCTGCTACAGGTGATGTGAGTGACAGCCCAGCACAGCTCTCAGGACTCCGCCAGACAGGCAGGAGCCAAGGAGGGCTGAGCAGAGAGGAAGATGGGCAGCAAAAATAAACGGGATAGTGGGCGAGTCTGAGAAGAAATGATGAGTGGTGAGCAAGGGGGATTTAGGATCCAGCTTAAGAGATGACAAAACAGCAGGGAAAGAGGGAATAAAGGTATTGCAAAAGAAACTGAACAGAGAAGTCTATGAACAGTGAGACAAAGATATACCAGTAAAGTTGTCAAGGAAGGGAAAAACTGACAGGGAGGAAAAGAAAGGGGTGAACTAAAGATGATCTGAAAGGTAAGAGAGAAAAATAAAAACAAACCAGGAGTGGCATGGCTATTTGAGAAAATATGGAGAGGCCAGAGGGTGCAGCATGGTCTCTGAGGAAAACAAAACACCACCACAAAAAAAAAACCCAACAAACTAAACTGAACAATCAAAGCCTGAAGACCGAATTAAAAATAAAAGTCAGGAAGAAAAGCAGGGGAAAATTAAGGAGGAAGACTGGATACGATTTGCACTCAAAAAAGTCGTTTAAGCTGTGATGTTAACAAAAGCACATGCATGTAAATATAGATGTTACTTACAAAACCTCTTGCTTTTAAAAAATAATCATGGTTTTAGAGAAATTCAAAACAGCCACCATATTCAATTTTATTAAGGCATTGTAAATTGAGCTTTCAAAAAACATTAGGCAATCGCACCACAATAAAGTCTGCAAAATCACTAACTCTCCCCAAAACAAGGAAATACTCATACATACAATAAACTAACATTTCTTCCATGAGCAATTCTAGTTCAATAATACTGTCCATTTAAGTACAAGAACTCAAGCCTATCATCATACTATTATTTTACTAACCCATAAAATTCTCTAAAACCAAGAATAATATACTGAAAGTACTTCATTAAGTTACTTTACCTGTCTCTGACATAGTTCATTTTTCTCTTGGTAATATTAAATATAGGTCTTCCAGGGATAATAATTCTCTTTGGCTCATACTTCAGAAAACCTGTAGTTACCTTGGCACGGAGCACTTCACAGAAATCCGATTTCAAGTTACTGAGAAAAAGAGTCCTCCAAGCATTTCTAAGATCTTTGCTTGCAAATTTCAAGACCTTCATCAGAATTTTTTCATCATTTTACCGGCTTCTGAAAGAAATAATGCCTGAGTCATTTGCATCACTTCTGCTGGATCTTGTCCCATTCAAGGGCCTAATTATGGACAGGCACGTGAGTCATTGCTGAAATGAGTAAGCTGGAGTTAAAGAGTCTATTGATCTGACTGAAATTACTCACACAACATAAAGGCAGGTGCAGAACACTTCCTTCAGATTTTGCAAGGAAAATGTTAATGCATTTCTACTGACAAGGCAAGGTGTCTTTCCAGCTAAAGCAGGGATTATTCTCAGCAGTAGACCACGGCCAAACTGAAGCATGCCCTACTGAAAAGCTGTTACTCCATTTTTGAATGCAACCAGCTTTAACAAATTACTTTTACATCTCTCATGCTTCCTGAGCTCACCCTCCAGGTTCAGACAGACCTGACGATTCTGCTTATCACATTTAAAGCTTGATCTGTTGGAGAGAGATTCTGCTTTCCGGAGCCATAGTTCTTCCCAAGCACATACCGAAGTACCAGGAACGGAGACATTCAACCCTTGGCTTATTACAAAGGCTAAGATCCCTGCAAAAAAAAGTCCTTGGCTAAAAGGACCTTCAGCCTCAACAGTTCTGCAGGAGTCAGAAAACCACTGTGCATGCAACAGAAAGTTGACTGACCTCGCTTTAAAAGCCTTTCCACAAAAGGAGATTTGATATTTTTCTGGCAATTGTAATCAAGCAGGATACTTCTAGCTACCAATTAGCAGACAACTGTCTCTTTAGGTCTTGACCTTTCATACACTTGAGATTTATATGATGCACAGATACTACAGTTATTAAAAACGTTAAAAGGGCATATATAATGTGCCTGTAACAAAGTTTTCCATGACACAGCACCATTCCCCCTCCATTACCCCATTTCTGTCTCTAACCTAACACACTCAGCTGAGCTAGACCTTTCATATGCCAGGGATAATTATTTATAGCTGACTGTTAGGAAGCATCTTTCCAAGGCTCAGCTTTTGAGTCAATTCTATTCATTATATAGGAGGTCAAATCACAGACCATGAAGTGATTTCAAGCCACCTCTCTTATCAAACGCAGTATCATTAAATAAGCTTTCAGCACATATTCAGGGTGAGGAAAAGTATGAAAAAAATATGCTTCACCATCTAGGTGACACTTCACAGATTTCAAATATAATTAGCACTTACTAAAATGACTACACAAATCCCAAACTGAAGCTGCAAAGACTCAAAATTGTTGATCTTACACATGCAAAAAATGTTTTACATAATTTTTAAAAGAACAAACACAGTTTCAGGAACTGCTGACTGAACAACACTTGGCATTCCTAAGAGAATGTAAGGAAAAAATACATTGAAAATTTCAGTTAAAAAAATGCAATAATAAAAGATGTAAGAGTGGCTGTATTAGGCTGCACCAAAGTCCATCTAGAAGAATGCCCAGTCTCCAAAGAGGCCAAACGGATGCCTAGGAAAGACTGTAAGGACAGACCAAGCACGTGGTTCCTGAGCACTGCAACCACTGTTGGCTCAAGGACCTCCTGAGCCAGATGTGGTTTCCATACAGTACGTAAACCTCAGTGAACTTGTCCATCTTTCTCCTGAGCCTCTGCCACCGCTGGGCACTGCTCGATACCCACCCCAGAGCTGACCCGGCTATTCCCACTTGTCTGGCTCTAACCTGCTTCTGGCCAACTTGATTCCCCTCAATTTTTGCACTGGAACTGATAATTTCTTGCCTCTTTATGTTCTCTACATCACACATAATATTTTATATGTTTATCATATTTGCACTTAAGTTTTCTCTTTTCCAGACTGAAGCATCCTTGTTTATTCATTCCCTTCATGTAAACTGTTTCATGTCTATAATGAATTTCACCTTCCCTGAACCTTCGCTTTTCTCATCTGTAGGATGGCAAGTAAGAATTGCATAGTTACTCAAAATACAGAAGTTATGAATTTATACAATGCCATAATGATAGCTCCAGTCCTTTACTAATAATTCCCAATATTTAATTTGCCTTTTTCGACTACCACTAAACAGTAAGCTGATGTTTTGATGGAAAGGCATCTAACACAGCCCTAAGATCCCTTTCTACCACATACTGATGTCACCAGATTTTTTCTGTAGCAAAGTTTTCTTAAAACAAACCCAAACAAAACCCTGAAACCCCAATCCAGTAAGTATTTAGTGATAACTAATACTTTTTAAAGAGGAAAGGCAGACAGCATTCTCTGATTTGTCTCTTTATCTCTTACAAAACTTATAAATCACCATAAGGAAAACACATATTCACTGGTGAAGGTTATTTTCTGCATTACTGTCGAGCTTGTTAGGCTTCCTGAAACAGCAGGCTCAAAAATCCAGCAAAAGATTCTGAAGTAGAGTCTTGATACCTTGAATTCCCTCTACAAATTAAAAAACATTAGGTTCCTTAAATCTCTCTAAAAAAAGACAAATGCCCTGTAAGAGGGTAACTTGTGTGCTCATGCATCATCACTTTCTTCTAATTATTTTGAAACTTGGCACTATCCAGAAAAATACAGAAGAGGCCACAGTTTTCTGCAATCACCATAATAAATTATACGCCCATTTACTAAATTATGTTCTGGCCAGATCTGATAAAGTATTTCATTTTCTGACAACAAATGAAATAGGCAGAGTGATCTGCAAGGCAAACATCACATCATCTTCTGAAGTAGAACTTATTTTAGCTGGAGACAACTGCCTTCATCATGTCACTGATTACTATAAATAAATTATGAAAGAAACAAATATAGTAAGAGAAATGTAAATGTAATTATCTAGTTAAACTAAACTATTATAATGAAAACCTGAATTTCCTGACAAGTAAAAGTATTTGGTCTGATGCCTTTCACTTTTGCCACTACAATTACTACTTTTCCCACAGAACAGGCAAATATGCAACCCATCAGACAGAAGTTATGAGCAACAGCTTATCTTATCTACACACAGGATCCTAGAAACTGAAATTAATCAATAGCAAATATTAAGATTTCAGACACATTTCCAATCTGCTTCTTGTGAACAGTCCTGCCACAAGTCATTCCACAGCACAACCACACTTCTTCAGATTTACAGATGACTGAAAATGAACAGGTATGCAAGAGCTGGAGTTCTTTTGGGGCAGAGGACAGAAACAGAAAAAAATTACACTGAATTATCAATGTGATGAGAAAAAAGAAGATGGGTGAGAATTCAATCCTCCCTGCTCACACAGCCGGCCTGCAGTAAGGAAGCAGTGCGATTTTAAGAACTGGTCTTTCAGAGGACATACCATGTGGTACATAACCAGATTTAAAAATAAGATACTTAGGGAACATGCTATACCAATAATTTACCAGTTAATCAGTTGATCTCTAACTCTACATTAATGGTTAAATGCAAAACAAAGTTACTGGAAAAGTACGTTCTTAAAACATGAATTTGATTAGATTCAATTAAAACAGTCCATAAGAAAAGCCCTCAATATAGCATGCATTACTAGGGTTTAACATTATGATTTACTTTCAAAACAAATTTTATGGCACAATCAATTCAAAAGCAAAATAATTTCATAAGGAGGTAAACTTAAAATACTTGGCACACTCTCGCCCTGGAAGTATTAGCTCTTCCCATTCATAAGGAAGCTGGTGACTTCCAGCTGCCTCAATAGGCCACAGCCAAGGCAGCACAAGTGTTAAATTTGAAGAGAATGCTGGTGAAACCAAGGGTTCCAACACTGAATTGCTGAGCCACAGCACACCATCAAGTGTCGCAGGAATTTTAAAGTGTAAACAATTTCTAGGAGCATTCTCAAGAGAGAGGTGAAGATAAAAGAGTTATTTACCTGCCAAGAAACGGCTCCCAAAACAGCAGTCGCGACAAGGCTGAAAAATACTAGCCGTTCCGAAATTAAGCAGAAGTGACGCATTCCTTTAGATGCCATAACTCTGTCAAGGCTGTTGTTTTCTGCACGGTGGGTATAGTATACCTTGTGACAGTCATTCAGTTTTGTGTGAAACCCCCAAAGAGTTATAAAAAAAATCACGTGACAGATCATCCAGAAAATTCCAAAAATAGAAAACCCAGGTATCACAAAATACCAGAGATCCAAATCACGGAGTTTAAAGGCTGCAAGAATGAAAAAGATTAGTTCAATGACTCCGACCGAGATGACAGAAAGCCTTCTGCAAATTTTACCACGGTACAAGTAGGGCTTCCATCGCTCAGTTACTGAAAGTCCACTGAAGTAAACATCAAGAAGCGGATCTGCAATCAGGAAGCTGAAGAAACATGCCAAGGCAAAGGGGTTTGTGGGTATTTGCAATGATGGAAAAAAGAGTAAGGATGCAATGGCTCCAAAAATTGCCAAATTCGGAATTGCCAAAAAAGACTTCATACGTAAGTCAATAATCAACATGGCCAAAGCGATGACCAACAGAATAATACTCATAGTTCTTTCTACCAGCATAGTGGTGCTGGCAATTGCAAATCCAACTAGCTCCAAAACTTCAACTGTTGTCAGCAGAGTGGGTCGATGATGAACGCAACCACAAATCCGCTCAACAAGTGCACATAATATCCTTAAAACAATGGAAGAGAGGAGCAAATATTTAGTAGCTTCTTCTTTCACATCTGTTTTGAAGGCAGAATTGTTTAGAAAACAGAGAAGGCCAAGCAGAAAACCAAACCAAAGATTGGAGAGACTCAAACTTGCTGTTTCCATTGAAAAATAGTAGTACAGTATGCTGGCAATTCCAAGAACAAAAAGCCCCAAAATAAATATTATCAAAATCAGTGCATCTGCCCTTTTTTCCCATCTGACATAAAGGCCCATGCAAATGGCAACCAGTACATTGATTCTGGCAAGATAACCAAGGTATCTGACTGATGAGTGCATGTTCACTTCTCTGTTTGCTTCTTCCAGCTTTGTCATTGCTGCATAGAGACAATGACTAACACAGTAACGCAGTGACCTACACATGTAAACTGCAGTTAGGGGGTTTTACCCACTTGACTGAAAGTAAATATTCGGGTTTCATCCAATAAATGCAATGCAATCACTGCCTCCTGTAATATCATTTCAGTAACAATGGTCCAGAATCGCTGAAGTCCTGGAAGAAGAATTAAAAAAGTTTTAGTGGCAAATAATTCCTTTTAATCATACATAGCATAAAACATGACACATCCTTTCGCATCAAAGAGTTTAGCATCTAAATTAAAAACCACATTACAAAGACCCAGTAAGAGTGTTGTTAAAGGTCATTCAAACGGGGGTCATTATTAAGCCAATATAAAATGAGTTCTGCATAAAGATTATTTAATAATTCGGATACAAGGGAAAGTTAAACCAAACCTGGCCTGTGCAGTTTTTCCACAAAATCCATCCATTATGTATCTATATTAGACATCTATGGTATCCAAAATATTGCTATGATATCCATTATCTTCTGAAATAGCTCAATATTGGTTTATAACACTGTTTTACTTCACCATTACATTAGGTAAGTTCTCACTTTATACTGAACCTTTTCAATATGCTTTGAAAGACTTCTTTTTAGTAGTCAAATAGCTACAGGATGTACAAAAAGAACTTCTTAACCAGTTAACCGGCTTAAGCCGCAGTAGTTAATGAAAAAGGGTATTATCATTATCACAGTTTCACAGGAGTAGACACAAAGACGTATCAACTGATCTAGCAACATTTTCAGAGACTTTTCTTAATGTAACATAAAGGCCTTAATTTTCAGCCCTCCAAACCACTTCCCCGTACCACTCCCCCCCCCCCAAAAAAAAAAATAAAAGAAACAAAATTATCAGGACAAATATTATATTTAGAACATAAGTGGCTCCTACTCTGATCCTTTTAACCACCCTATTTTTCTTAGTAAGACAGTACAGCAACAGATAGTAATATTTTTAGAAGAATTTTGTAAGTAAAGGTGACCAGGTGGATTTCACTGGAGAACATCAGTGTTTTATGGGAAAAGCTTCTTCCTGGTCTTGAAACACAAGGGCCACTGTAATCTTATTGGTGTTTCATCTTACAGAGTTTACACATAAACAATACTACTAATTGCTATAATTAGGAAAAAAAAATTAAGGAAATTCTATTTCCATGAAAATCTCAATTTCACTGTATTTATGTACTTTTCTACTTATCACAAAGTTGTCGGGGCAGAATTCAGAGCTCTCTAGTTAAAGGCAAAAGAGACTGATCCTTTGAAGTCACAACCCTGCTCTGTATGCAAAATGTGTCACAAGCGACAAATTGATAAGAATTACTCAGAGAATAAGCTTTCTGTGAAATTACATATAAAGAGAGCCACATGTACTTCTGATTTTTGATCTTTCTGTGCCTAGAAACTCTAAACCCAGAGTCACTGAATTAATAAAACAGAGCCTATACCTCTAGAGAAAATAAAGCAGAAAGCAATATGTAGACCAAAAGAAAGTACAGAAACAAGAAAATCAGCATCAATATTTTTTCATCTCTGATTTTCTCTAAGAAGTGTCACAAATTATGAAGAGACCCAGAACAACCAGTTGTCCAAATTCCCTTAGTTAAAACTTACTGAAATTCTGTGTAGTATTTATATTTATGTATAACTTTTGCTTTAAAGTTATTAATGAAAAGTTTGCCCATGACCTGTGTAATCATAGTCTTAGATAGAGTCCCCAACATACGTACCCTCTGTAATTTTTTAAGTAATTACCTAACTGCCCATCCTACAGAGACTTTTGTAGAGTTACTGGTACGAGAGTGCAGCCAATGTATCAAGAAAACTCTGAGCTAGATTACTGTTTCCTGCTTTTATTCGTAATGCTTAGGGAAGTATGAAAGGACGTCTTGACTGAAAATCAAAGCTCAGACTTTATACTCTCTTGATTTTTAAATTATCGTTTTTTAAAGCAATGAACAACAAAAGAAAAAGTGAACTGACTGATTTGCCTATAAGCTTTGGCTGATTTGAGGACCGACATCCAGTGTAAAACCAGCTTGAGTAACCGGTGTCAAGAGAAATTAGGCCTAAGAAATCCTGGTTTTAAAATTACATAAGTTTTGTAACATGTATCTTCAAATTATGTTAAATACCTAACAATGCTGCAGATAATACTTGGAAGAACTCACATTAAAAATCTGTTTAATTGAAATACAATACATACCATATACTTAAAGCAAATGGTTATTATATTACGCCATTGCAAGGTAAAGTTATTTGGATTTCAACTGTGCATTTTCATAGTACTCATTATTATTGTTTTATACATATAAACTTAATTCTAAGTTGCCGGGTGCTTAAGGTCTTTTAATATTTCTCCCCTCACTTGCTAACAGACTTCCTGAGCTTACTGAATTATTTGGTATACTGCTTCTTATGGAACTTGCTTAGCAACTGCCTATACCAAATTTGCTTAGCGTAAGTAAGTTTGTTTAGCATAACTTCTGCAAGCTGTGAACCTTGGAACTTTCTGCTTCAATAAGTAAAAAAGCCCTCAGAATCTCCACGCTAGAAGATAAGGGGAGCTGCGTCCCTGGAGATAAGTGAAGGAACAGAATGGCTTCTAAATGAAACCAAAACAGAAAAATGTTTCAGTTTGGCAGGAAGTTATTTTTCTCCAGCTGCAGGTGCAAAATAGAAACTGAGGGTCAGAACTCTGACTGACAACCTGCCTGATGAAAATGAAGAGAACCAGTAAGAACGGGAAGACCCCAGATTCTAATTTTGCAATTGGCGAAGAGTAGGGCCCACACTTGGCAGCTGGGAGCTTGGATTGTGGTGGTATCATTGTCCAAGTTTTGGCTGGGGGTTCCTCTTCAGGAGGTGCGCAGCTCAAGCTGCAAATAAATTATTTACTTTAAGAAGAATTTCTGGAATCCTTGCCTGAGTCTCTGTGGTAAGAAACCTGGGGAAGAGAAGCTTCCTTAACAGCGGACAAGCAGCCACTCTCATAGAAAACTACTCTGACTGGTTCAACTCACGCCAAGTGGCGTTCTGGTGTTACCGCAGCATGAGAACCACAAAAGAGAAGGTCCTGCGACTGCTGCCCCATGTGCTTTGCGGGGTGCCGGGGCGGGGAACATGCCTGTTCCAGTGGAAAGACACAAAGTCTGCTCCAGTACCAGGTATTCGCAAAATGGCAGCTCCGACTGTGAATGGAACTTTCTCTTCCTGGTCTTCTAGGCAATTAGCAAAAAGGTGCACTACTAAACTGTGCTGTTAAACGTTAGTATTTTTCTAACCAAAACACAGGGTCAACTTTTGGGTGACTAGAGGAAAAGGTGGCATTTTCATGATTAACATATCCCATTATGCAGCTATTAACAAATAACACAGCAATTAAGGCAATTTTAACAGGAAATGTCAGTATCTGATTTATTCCTTAAAACATACCTATTTGTTACTCAATTCTGTAAAGACTTTGCCTGTTCAGACAAAGACTTCAAAGTCGGGGGGTGGGGAGGTGTTGTATTTGTTTTTTAAACTAATAGCCTTAGTGTTTCAGTTAGTGACATCTGAGTTATGGATTTGAGCAAATCACATTTAGATCCAAACCAAACAGGACGTGTATACCCAGAAACATCTGTCATGTTTTGCAAACAAAATTTTAAGCAAAACCTGGTGTCTAACTACAGATTAAGAGACTAAACTACCTAAGAGTTTTTCTGTATGTAAAGGAACAGCATTGCCCAAGTAGTTTTTATGGTAATTTGTCTAAGAAAGTAGAAAAAGAATCAAAACCTGAACATGGTTCGGTAGTTTAACTGCAGCTGAATAAACATCTCCGTGAGGCCTATCTAAAGCACTAGACTCTCCTTCCTTCTGTTGCAATAAACTGGAAGGATGAATTTTTTTTTAAGAAAAGATACAACTCCATGAGACTTTGAAAACAAAAAGTCTAATTTAGCTAAGGGGTCAATACAGTGGGTTTAAAGCTCCGATGAAGCACTCTGTCAGTTTTCGGATGTTTCCAGCGGTGATGCCGGTGACCGGTGCCAGACAACGGGCGGGCAGCCGCCCGAGGCACCGGCCCGGCCGGGGAAGTTTAATGCCGGCGCTGGGCTCCGCGGCTCTGCGGGATAAGGCCGCTCACCGCGGGCTGCCAGCCGGGGCAGCTGCTCCGCGCAGAGGCCCCCGCCCCGCCCGGGCCTGCCCGGGGAGGCCGCGGCCCGCCAGGCCCCCGGCTCCATTCGTCCCCGCCTCGCCGCGGGGACGGGGCAAGTCCGGCCCAAGCGCTGAGGGGCCGCGGGTCCCCACGGTGCCCTCCGCCCGCGAGAGGTGGCCCCGGCCCGCACTCACCTCAACAGGCGTCCGCAAAACTTCCCGCCCCCCGCGCAGCGCCGCCGCCATGTTGAGGCCGAGCGAGGCGGCGCGGCTACGGGCCGCGCCGAGGCTCAAACGCCGCCCGGCCGGCCCGGCCCGGGGCGCGGCCGGAGCCGAGCTCGGCGCGGCGGCCAGGCCGGGCCCGACCCGTGACGGGGCGTTCGGCGGGACGCTGCCTGCGCCCCGGGGCCGCCCGTCGGAATGGGGACAGCTGCTCACGGCGGGCTCGGGTAACCTCTGCCCAAAAACTCCTTTGTAACAGAAACAGTGTTTGCATTTCAAAATACAAACCGGCAGCGGCTGGATACTCCGACATCTCAACTCTGACAGGCTTTCCTGCCTATTTCTTTTTCAGACAACTGACTCACATGAACCACGGTCACTTCAAATTTTAAATAAAACCGGCCAACAGGGGTAAAAGTTACGGGGAGGGGGGAGAAAGAGAAAAAGGTACTAAGGGATTCTTTAACAAGCAGAACAGCAGAAATCTGGGTTGCTCAGTAAATGTCACCTGCTCCAGGTGCTTTACCAGCATCATGGACAACACTTGGTGCTGTATCTGTCCAGCTGTGATTTAGGAATGCGCTTCAAGCAACTATTTGTTGAATTTCTTGGAGAATATTTTACTTAAAAGAGTAAACAAAACAAAAAAATCCTCACCCAATTAAGTTTCTGTGCAAGTTTGTGAAATGCTACCCTTCTAAAACAACAAAACAAAACAACCACACCACCCCAAACCAACCAAAACACTTCCTGCTATTCTACAAGTAAAAACTAATTAATTGAGTAAATCAGAAAAAAAAAAAAGGCAGAAAACCTCAATATGTACATATCCCAAAGGCAAGGAATCAAAAGATATGCTGCTGATTCCTGGAGATACAATGAAAGAAACTTAGAATGATATTTACAGCAAGTCAAAGAGCCTCCCTGATGTAGGAAAGGACAGAAAGACTCTGCAGGAACCAGCACTGAGAACAGGTGTGAAATCAGGTTTGCTGATGTTCACTGTCCAGTAAGAGGCCAGAAGACACCAGCTGGGCTCTGCGGTGCCAGGGACACACCTCAGTTCTGCTCACATCTGCCTTGGTCCTTGGGCTTCCTCTTCCCATTGCCACCCTTTGCCAAGCGCTCCAGTACCCAGAATCACCATGTGCAAAAACACTGCGATGACCTCAAATAGCAAATATTCAACAGTGCTGCAATGGTTTTCAGGGAGATAGAGGAGAAGTTATTAACATCTAGAGATAAAAGAGAGAACTGTGTTAGAAAGTGGGTTTGTCCTAAACGGGCAAAGAAACATGATACAGGATCAACTGGAGGAACTCCAAAAACCCTGCTGTAAAGCAAAGACTCCAACTGAGATGTGTAAGTTGAAACCCAAGTTCCAAATGTTCCAAAGTTCCATCTTTACTATAATTCAGTTGTTTATAAAACAAACCAAACACAACTATTTTCTTAACAACAAGGAATATAATTATGCATTGGTTTCACTGGCATTCAGTGTAAACCAATTGCACAGGAAGAAAAAATGACATCTCCAAACCCAAAGAAACAATTTTTAAAAAGGTTTTCAGTTCATTTTTTTTTAATAAATGTGCTTTGTTCACAAAAAGTAGTGACATAAAGACAACAGAAATGCAAATACACATTTTTTTCCACTTTCTCTCCAGCACCTTAAGAATGAGAGATCTCTTGCACAGTCATAATTTTCAAATACAACCTAGAAACATTCTTCTCGCATCAAAACCAAATATCCAACAACTCCTGATATCACCACTTTATTGTTCAGGGAGGTATAAGTATTTCTGTAAATCCCACTTTCGTCCTCCACAACAGTCTACTGTCCCTTGTAAAAAACAAAAAAACCACAAACAACAACAACAAAAAAACCCCTCAAACACAAACACTTCAGGTATTTAGAAAGAGCAGCAAGAAAACCAAGCTGTTATGAATCTTGGGTCCCTAAACCACAAATATAATGGTGTCACCAACCTGCCAAAGAGGCTTAAGTTTTAAGTGTTAATACTTTTAACTATTCTGGGGAGATAAATTTTGGTCTGAATTGATTTTTTTGTATGAATCACAAATCAATTTACATTAACCAATGCCAACATATGTTGGCTACCACATAACTTTTTTTTAAAAAAGGAATATAAGTTAAAATGTTCGGTACACTTTGAAGTATGCACAGATTAAGTTTCCATAAACAGCTGAATTTATAGCACCAATATTTTACCTTTAACTTGAGCACTGCTGCAGTCAGTGGTTAACTGGGAAGAAGAAAGGCTTTGACTGACAAATATTTTAGTGAAAGTAAAGCAGTAAAAGCATTAGATGCAAATATTGACCTACAGATTTTTTTTTTAAAACACATCAGAATATAATTTGTTTGTATATAGCCATATCATTCAGATTGATTAACAAATTTGAATTGAATATTAGGGTAAGCTTTACATTTGAGAGACACAAAAAGCTTATGTTAAAAAATAAAATATGGCAGTCCAGATCATGTTTGAGTGTAAGCAGGACCAATGCGGGATGACTCTGTAGGAAACAATATGAAAGAAAAAACAAAAACAGGCAGGTCAAACTCTGACACAGTGCAAAGCTTCAATGGAAGGAGTAAGTTTCATTTTTGTAGCAACTGCTGTAAAATCCATGCTACAACTTCAGTTTATCTGGTAGCTTCTGTATTATAAATACAACATGGTAGGTTAATATGGTGTAAGCTAGATTTCATCATAACCATCTGCAAAACTATCTATTAGTATTTTTCTACCACGTTGCTGAAGTCAGTCTTCAAACCATGATGTGGCACCTCATTCAAATAATTTATTATTAGGCACTTACATATAGATTTAACAGCCTAACATTCACATCTGAAAATTATGGCCATTATTTTTAAATGGAAGGAAATCTAAGCGAAACTAATGCTGAATCCTCTATTTTTTACCACTGAACAGAATTGGTTCTTTCCGGCAAAAACTCACAAATGTATTACACAAGTTAAAAAACTTAAAGAGATACAAAACACTTCTGTTCCATCTCCTTACAGTGCAGACCAGCTTTCAGACAGCTGTGGAGTTTTTATTTAACTAGAAAATGTTTGGGTCCAAATAAGCAAACAAATAGTGTAAGTTGGCTTCACTTGTGAGGTGTGAATACACAGCTTTGTGCAAATATGTGTACCCTTGAAAAACTTTTTACAAAATTGGTCTGTAGTGACCGTATAACTTGGGAGGTCTACAAGTAAGGACAATTAAAGAAAAAGTTGTTTGTTTTTAAAAGGCATAAATAATTTACTTTAAAACATGACAAAACCCACCCTGTCCCCCAAAAAAACACAGTTTGGAGAAAATACAGACAACCACCATTGGGAAAATACTGATATCTGTTAGTGCTTTTACACTTGTAAAACGGCAAAACTATGTTCCAATTTTGAAGTGAAACATAACTGCCTAGACGTACCCATCCTCCTCTGAGCGGGGAGATAACCTCCTTAGAAATCTCAAGTCTAACTACTACTTATACATACTGTGTAATTTCATTGCATAACTATGGATGAAAATATTCCAGTGTTTTGGTGTTATTTTGATTTGATGTTATCTCAATAGGACTGCAATGAACATAAAATCAAATGTGCAAGCATTATAGTTCCTCCAGCCCAAGCTTAACCAGAGTGAAACAAATTTTGGAAGAAAAAGTTTTGTTCCATAATTAAGAAGGGACATGTGTAACCAAGTGTCTTAACCTATCTGCACATTTAATTAAAGTGCAAATTATTTCTTCCTACATATACTTCTCAGAATCCCACCAACTCCAGTGCCTTAAGCTCAACCACATTGAGTTAAAATATTGAAACAACATTTAGCAAATTAAATAGAATTCACACTTCACAGCACTAAAGAAAAGAATGGTACCTTTCTGGAAAAAAAATTAGTGATACGAATCTAAAGAAAGTAACAGCAATTTATGCTATGACATGAGTCATTTGCATAAAACTTGTATTTCTTCACTTTCATACAAGAATAAATTTTAAAATTCAAAAGTAGAAAAAAATAGCAAACTCTGTAAACCTTTGCATTTTCTCTATGCAAACCATTTTTGTGTGTTGAGCTCATGTTAGTATAGCAAAATTAGTGTAAGCAAGAGGTTTGACTGAAAGGGCGCTTCAATAACTACATTAACTTAGAAGCAATATAGGATCTTCTAGCTCATAGAAAGGAATTGAACTAGACTGGCTTTCTCCAGAGTCCGAGTCATAAGGAGCATCAGGTAGCTCCATAAAACCGTAAGCGAGCTGTTCATCTTCTGTATCTGACCGAACGTAGCAGGAAGTGTTGGAATACTCCTCATCCTCTATACTGTTGAAATCCTGTGGGATATACAACATTCCTGGGTAGTTCCTGCTAACTAAGTCACTTGTTGTTTGCAGGGACGTTTTCCTAAATGCCATCAGGTGCATGTGAGAAAATTTGGAATACTTGAAGCGTTTAAAACCCAAGGACTCTATGGCAATTTTCCAGCTCTTCATCATCATAGCCCGGCGATTCTGATGAGATGAATCAGGAGTTATTACAAGCAATAAGCCATTTAATGCGAGAAGTTCGTGTGCCTTCTTGCAGCATATCCATCGTTGATAAGGTGATGGAAAGTAAGAAAGGAGGAGTGAGAAAACAACAACGTGGAACAGTTCTCCAGGCAGAGAATCAATAGGATTTTTGAGTTGCTTAAGAAAGGCATCTATAGCATCTTGTGCCAGTTGGAGAGGTTGCTGGATCTGAAGATTTAAGAAGTCACATTTGTATACGCTCTGGTGGAATAAGAAAAACAGAAAATCAAACAAACATCAAGGTTAAAGAGCAAATACAATCCAAATCCATAGAAAAAAAAATCAATGACAGCCTCTCAATTCCCTTGAGGAAATGTCAAGCCAGTTGAACATTCCTCTTGCTATTAAATCAAGCAATCCAAAATAACAATAACACATATTGCTATAATAGCTTTCACAGTTGCAAAGCAAAATTTTAGATGTGCAGTAATTTACTAGAGATTGATAGTCTAGAACTGTTAATTTTATTTTTTTTTTTAAAGGAAATTAGGCCAAGTAGAACAAAGTATCAAATCAACTATCTCACAATGATTTAAGAAGAACACATATAAGCCTACATTGCTATTGTTTCTCCAGATGCTGGAAACCTTTTATAGGTTTTTAAAAACCTGAAATTAGTAATTAGAAACTAAATTTGATACCTCAGTATTTCCACTAGTTCTTCAAAAAGAATCCAAGAAACTTAGCTTGGTAACTTGAGAAAAAAAGTGTAATTCTTTACTGGTACAGAAACAAAGCAGCTATGTCAAGGCAATATGCCTTAGAAAATTACCATACACTAACTGTTTTGCAGGAGGGGTGCAGGTCCATGCTTTAAGCTTGTTGTAGATGTGAAATGTAGTGGTACACATGTGGGCAATTATCAAAATAATGTAAGGCCTATAAATTAATCTGTTGATCATTTGTGCACTCAAGCTGTCAAAGACGGGAAATGACACCACAATACAACATACAGAATAACAAATTCTTAACATCCTTAATCACTGAGCCTTCAAAAAATAAGAATAATAGCATGCTACTCACTACATTTAATTTTTGACACTTTATCAAAACCTAGGACTGACTTCTTTCATTAAAAAAAGGTATTGAGATACAAGGTTTTGACATGACAGCAACAAAAATTGTTACTAATGCCTAGAGAATGTGCAGTGAATGACAGACACTCTAAACAGGAAAGTGAACATGAAAGCAGACACAAAGTGTTCTGCAGAACACACCTGAAACATGGAGTCAGATCTCCTGCATTGTCATACCATGAAAATACTTGTAGTGTGTTTTATGAAACAAGATTCAACAAAGATCACTAAGAACACTATTGTAAAGGTATTCATAAAACAACTGATATGCACAATTGTTTCCAAGTAGAAAAGAATGTAATTTCTGTTTATTTTAAAATCACATTCTCTTCTGAGGGTATGCAGTAAATTAGAAAAAGCATTCAATGTTAAAAAACCCCTGTGATTCATTTTTTTCAGTAGCTTTAATCTTAGCCTCCAACATACAAAAATTAAGAAAGAGACTTGCATTACGTGTCTATAATAAAAATAATTTAATTGCAACGATTAAACCTGCAGGGCTATTTTCTGCTTCCTTGTAATACAAACCAGGAAATTAACAGTAGTAATTGCATGATATCGTCTAGTAAGTTTTTAAAGAAAGAAGTGCTTTGAAGAACAATTATTCAGAATAACATGCTAACTTAGAAGCAAGACTCAGAAGTTATGCATATACAATTGAAGAAACTATTCAGACTGCAAGTATTTGCAAGTGGGAAAATACTCATAAAACAGTTATGTAGAAATAATGTTAAAGACAATTTCAGAACTAAAGTCGAATGTTTCAAGTGGAATCTGAACTCTGCAGGCAGTTTTAGGACAAAACTGGAGACTGCCACTAAACTGTAGATATACAAGTCTTGAACTGATCTTACAGTCCTCCTAGACACTGAAACAGCACTCACATCTCTGTGCATCCACTGACATTTAAGAACACAATCCTACTTGTATATTCTAATTTTTAATTCCAGTACCCATACAGCCTCTTTTTTTGTCTCAGACTCTATTTACTCGAATACAACATCTGCTGATATTCAGCATGTTTCATAGCAGTATGAAACTGTATTTGGATTTTCCAAAGTGGAGATTCTTCTTTCATCCCAATTTTTGCCCCCCCCTTTTTTTTTTAATGTAGACAAATTAAACTTATCTAAGAAAATAACCATTGCTAATTGTACCCTGGAATATCTGTTATAAGTAGAACATCTGAAGGAACAGCCAACAAAACACTGGGTCAAGAAACCTGCTCTGCTTATCCCAGTCTCAGTTTCTCTTGTCCTAGTTGCTAATAGTGCATGTTTCCATCTGCGTACCTTATACCAACACACTGAAAATGAGTGAAGAATGCCCATCTAAAGAGAATACTAATCTTTGTGCAGTTCCCCTACCCTGTAAAACACAAAACCTTTCAAAGGAAATATATTTCTATAATAATATCTCTACTGTTTATATTCTGTGTATATCAAACAGGGATTCTAATCATTTTCAGGACATTATTTTTTTTATTATATAATTAACATTTCAGTTCCTCTCCTAATTTTTCTACAATTACATCCTTCTTATTCCTCAAATTAGATGAAGCATTTTACTCAGCTAATTAATCTATATCTAAAGCATTTCTATATGCAGAATATGGATTAATCTATTTTTATTAAAGAAGAAATTATTTAACCCTCTATACAACATTATTGAAGAAACCAACTTCCTAAGAAGCCCTATGCTTCAATGTGTTTCAGTAAGTATTTTGGTATCTTACATGAAAGATCTGCTAAATCAGAAGATTTTACCAGTTCATCTATTTTCAAGTTATCAGATGCACTTTTCAGGCCAGAAGATGACATTCACTACCCTAAGAACCCTCTGGCTGTTATTCTGAAATCTTAAATCAGCCCAGGCCAACTGCTCGCCTAAAGATTAAATTTAGTCAGGAGGTTATGGTGCTGATACCGCTCAAAGTAGAGTAATCTTGAATACCTCAGGGCTTATTAATTCTGGTTTTGGAGGTGGGCCTAAGCTTATTCTAGCAGATGTGTTTGAGTGCACAAACCGTATGTCATGTCACCCTAAGAGCATTTGCTAGCAGGGTTTCAAGGTGCCCTGAACACACCAAGGTATCCAAGAGGGTGGAAGTATGAGAAGCTGGTGAGCCCGAGACACACCTCACAGTAACTACATTGGTCTGTACTGTAGCATGCTGGGGAGTTCCCATCATGAAGCCAAGGTACTAAGAATGTCAGGTGACAAGAAATCAATTATCTTATTGTTCCCTTGTACTGGGAGAGAGCCTGAAAAACTGGTTAGCACACAGAAATTGCAGCTACCTGACTGCCCCCTCTCCTGTTGTCTGTCCTGGATTACTCATATTTCTCCATTACATCCATACAAGTAACCTTTCTGTGACTCTTCCAATAATGGTTTTTGTCACTGTACATTTAAATTGATTTTCATGAGAACAAAAGTAGTTTTCTTATGAAAACAGCACGATAGACTAGATACCAAAAATATTAACTATGTATACTCAAAAATTAATGGTTAGATTCAGCTTGTGTAATTTCAGGTGCCTGGGCTCCCATTAGTCACTGGAGAGGCAGCCAGTACAGTCCACAGAGTCAGAACAGAATTCACCTCAGCGTGGAACAGCAGGTGTTAAGGTTTCACTGACTGTTTTTAATAGATCCCCACTGACTGTAACTGGAACTTAGAACCCGTGATCTATGTATCTTAGCTGGAAATTTACTTGCCAGATATTACAGCCATAGGCTGCCACTTCGCTGGTATGTGTCTCCTTTACATCCCATGTCATGCCCAACAACCCTGCACAGGTGTCCTACAGCCTCCTAAGTGTTGGAAGGCAATCATGTTTGGACAGCTGATACCTTCAAATCAGGCAAGATGGAGTCCACTCAAAGTTTCTTTGTGTTTTAGATGAAAACAACACTGAATTGCTTTAGAAAGCAATTTGTCAGACTCAGATTATTTTTTTCCCCTCTCAAGAAGGTATTTCATGATCTCTAAGCACATACATGAAAGTAGAAATTAGGTGTTAGTGGACTCAAGCTGGTAACCACAGCAAAATAACATGCATTTAGCATGTAAACCACACTGTGGCAAATAAGAGAGCATTACTTTCAAGTTAACTGTATTATTGTACTCGTACGCTTCCTCTCATCTCTCCACTTCTACAGAGGGTTATCTTAGGCCACTGATTTTAATAGAGCCTAATTTTAAACTGTAAGTGGTCAAGATGTGTATGGTCAAAGGTTTTTCTGTTTTCTGTCAGAAACATATTCCTTTCTGTATCTTTTAATTTTCATTCCACTTCGTCATTTTGCTTGGTTTGTAAAGGCTATTAGGACTGTCAAAAGTTGGGTCAAGAGCAAGAGACAGAAAGAACATATGATTGCAGCAGAATTAATGCATTTGGGAACCTTACTACTCAGAGAAAATGAAGTAATTTACCCAAAAAGTGCTCATAAATTTGTCCGCAGGATTGTGGAAGTTCAGTAATATTTCTAGTAATAAACAGAAAAGCCCCCTTACAGTGCACTTCTGCTTACTAAAACTCCCCAGAAAAACTCACCAAGTACAGTCACTGGTCATTTCCTTGTGTCAACAAATGCAAATTCTGAGAGGTTCATGCTTAAGTGTAAGCCTACTCAGTTTTTATTTATGCCTTTTAAAGATAAAAGGACTCATCTGAAATGCCATTAAAAGATGGTTACTTAAATTTTCCAATTTAAGATTCCAATTTTAAGATTCACAACTGGTAAAGGATATAGTAGGAGGGCCACAGCTCTTATTAAAGCACAGATACTTGGGATACATACTTAAACATTAAACATACTATTTTTTTTAACAGTCATTTGAAGCATTCTAAAATATCCAAGAATCAAATTTATATTAAATTCAGCAGACATTACATACCTCAACAGCTGGAACAATATCTATGCCAACTGTCAGAAATTCTTCAAACTTCAGAAACGGATTAAAGCAGCTACCAACATCAAGTAATCTGATCTTCCCCAAGGAGTGGAGCAATCTGAGAAACAGCAAGAATTCAGTTTTATCAAATGTTATTTTTGAAGCTATATATTCTGAATTACAATTTCAGATAACTCATGCAAAAAACACCACAGGAGTGACTAACAGAAGTGAATGCCTGATTTTAATTGCTGAGATACCCAAAGAACCAAGCTCCGTCAATGAAGCAGATGGTCTTCAAGCAGAAGAATTATGTTCTACTATTAACTTGTGTACTTGTAGTAAGAAACTAAAATGGCCGCTTGTGTGTTCGCTAGACAGGCTTCCTCTATTGCTTTGTGTTTCCTACTTTCCTTTTTGTGGTGTTGAAGTCACACAAGTCAGAGTTAAAATTTCAGGAGTTTAAAAGAGAAATTGGCAACACTATGATCTATCTACTTGTAAGTCTCATTTTAAAGAGCGTCTGAAGTGCCATAATTGGTTTAATAAAGACAAGAGAACACCTAATGGTCTTCCAAGGTAAACAAACAAACCTAAAAATAAAATAATTTAGTTATTCCCTACAAAAATTTTAAAATTAGCTAACATAATGCAAATAAAATATATTTCTTGAAAATGGATGACTGCTGGAGGTTCACTCCAATTTTATTTTCAATGAATGCTGTGAAAGAGTTACATCAGTCCAGGCACAAACTTAAAAATTAGCTCCTCAGGTTGTAAGGAAGTTACTCTAAGCATCTAAATGAACAGAAGTATTCCCTCAAAACTACTTGGGAAAACAGAACAAAAGACAAAAAACCAAACTCCATGCCATGCAATTAGTTTTCTTTTAGAATATCCAAAAGCAATACTCAAAATACTCAAAAATAGCCATCTGGTTTAGGAAAGAGTCTTAATAAGAGTACTTCTGAAGCACTCAAAAATGAAGATCTATCTCATAAGAATTCTGGAGAACATTTTAGTGAGCCAAAAATCTATCTCCTTATCTGCCACTGTGTGATGACCCTACTGTTCAAGGTGAAATTACAGATAAGAAGGCCAGTGGTTGTCATGCTAAATACTTAACTATGCTACTGAACTATAAAAGCTGAATGATAAAAAAAGGGGGGTGATTAACTTTAGAAATCACAATTTACTGCTTGGACTGATACAAAAGGGTTGACAGATTGCTGAGGACAGTTAAATATTTTAGTTCCAGAATGCTGCAGAGATGGACATGCACCCTTCCAAAATGTCACTGAAAATGAAAAAACCTCACACTGAATAACTGGCCCATCACCTTTTCAACCACAGTCCAAAACCTCCTGGGGTAAAACAAAACAACTTTGCAGGAGTGGGAAATCAGAAAGAAAATAGCAGACTAAAGAAAGAACAAGAAGACATTCTTGTACTGTCTGGTGGAAGTTCCCTTTATAGCACAGCAGAAGGCTGGCAGATGAGATTCGCCTTTTCTTGGGAAGCTCTGACATCATCTGTGACCAACTGCCAAACCAGTCTGAAATGCCTTTATGAAGACCAATGTATAATTGTTCTTTTAAGTTAAATATATAGTTTTTAAAAAAAGATAAGATAAAAAGATGCCTGACAACCTTTGAGGATAGTGACTGCTGCCTTGCCTCTGAAAGCATTGTTATCTTCCAAAGGATAGTCTCCTTGACCAATGGCTAGAGGAACATTTGTGGTCTTCAAGTTTGCAACCATGGGCATTTTCTTCATGACTAAGGTAGTTACCAGTATACATAATGCAGCACCAGATAAGACAAGCCACCTGTAGGAAGTACTAGCAGTCAGCTATCATGTCATCATTTAAAGGTTTTGCCTCATCCTGGCACTTAGTTTGTCTAACCTGATATGCTGCCCCTCTTAAAATAATTAAAATTTGAATGTTGCACTCAATTGTCGCTAATATCAAGAACTTGGCTGTTGAATAGATCCTACAACCAAAGTCACAGTTCTTTAGTTTTTTATTTTCCTTGCCGTCTGAATTTGGAGGCCACTGCTGTTTTTTCTTTCTTCGTAATTGCAACAAACCAGTAAATGCTGGAGTGAAACCATTCTGTTTAAGTACACTAGTACAGACTTTACATCCAGCTGTTCTTTAAAGCACAACTTTATGAGTGCATCCACATATCAAAAAAACCAAACAAACCAAAACAAAACCCCCAAAAACTCAACCAACCAGCCCCCCCCCACCCAAAAAAAACCAAAAACCAAACCAAACCAAACCAAACTCTAAAACCCCCCACAGAACAAAACCAAACCAAACCACAAAAAACCCAGCAGTTGACAATAATGCCTTAGACCGCTAGCACCCAAGAGTTTGAGCTCTTTCTACTGGATCTTTGAAAGGACTGTGTCTCAAAATTTCCAGCAAGATTTTTACAATATTAGAATACCCAGAATCCATTAATAGAGGCAAACAAACACAAACTCACAGCTTTCACAGGGCATTCACAGCGGAGAGAATGATAAATTTTCAGTGAGCAAATGTTGCTTTTTGCTTCAAGTTTCTGTAGCCAACTCAAATTAGCATTTCCAAAATATTATTTGTCATCTCTCTGAGAAAGATTCAGCCCCAGAGAGACAACTGCAAAAACTTTCAGGAACAGACCTGCAGGGCTATGGAGTCAAACAAAACCAGACACAACATAGCAACAACAAAGCAGTATTGAATATTGCAGAAAAAAAAATAAGCAGAAATAAAGAGATCTGGGCTCTCTGTGTTCCTCCTAAACTCCCAGCGTTCTACCAAGGAGAGGATGTTGGAGAAGCAAGAAAAGATTTCTTGTTGCATTTGGCAGAATAATGCCAAGTTTAAGGATTTTGCTTCTACACAAAATGGAAGATATCCAGGGGATACTTCTGTCAGCATCACCACGAGAAATAATGCAACAATTTTAGTGAAAACTGCACACATCACCAGGCTACCCTGTGAGTCAGTTAGCACTGAGTGAGATTTCAGAATGATGATGATAGCAACAATTTTTTCCCAGCTTGGATGCCAATCTCAATGTAAACTGTACATAGGAATTTGAATATTGCAGAAGGACCATTGACATCCTGGTGGCCACAAACCACAAACAAGTCAGGTAGTGTCTTTTTCCACATAAGGCTTGTATGAAATTTCTCAGACCAGCATTTCTCCTTGTCTAGCAAATGGAGACACTAAGGGCAGATTCTTTCTTATTTGAATACAATAATGTATATACACTTGCGTTCTACATAAGAGTCCAATGGTAACAGCAAAAGAAGAGAAGACACATGAGACCGCAGAAAACACAAGAGGGAATGTGACTCTATAGTGCAGAGAAAACTTCCCATAACGAAGAGTAACAGCCTCTAGAGATCTTAACGTCTTCCATTTTAAGTGTTCGATGGAATACTTGTACAGATTAAAATTAAGCAGCACAACCCAGAACTCTCTAATCTCCAGAAGAACCCGCTTCACCTACAGCAGAGTGAAAAAAGTCACTGTGATTTATTCTGTCTTCATCTCTTACAAAACCTGCACTCTTGGCTGCAGCGTTTTTGATTGGGTTAAATGGGACACAACTTCAGACTACTACAGTGTTGGGGCACACTTCTGGAAAGCTAGAACTCTGGATTCCAAGCTGAGCAAAAGCTAGAGACTCCTTTCTACACTGATGGACATCTAAGGCATTCAGTTCAGGGCAAATTCACTCTGATAGGTGTGTCACATCCAAGGAGCCTTGTAGTCCAAGTTCAATGCAAATGTACTCTGAAACCTTAGAAGTAGCAGAGATTCAGATGTTCACTTGTGTCTCGATTTTCTGTTGCTTGTCAGGTTTCGCTGCCTCTCAGAACACAGGCACAATGGATCGCATAGCAGCAATCCTCAGGCTGCCAGTTACTAGGAGGAACACCATCCTAGTCAAGTGCTTGAAATAATTTGGAAGCATTTTAGATTTGGTCACTGAACATATATACAGGGCACAGACCACCAATTCAGATACCTACTTTTTCAGCACTGTGACTCAAGTTCAGAATGTAACTGTAATCCAGGTGACAGCCACTGATTCAGTGACTTTGTTAGAAGTCCCCCTTTCAGCCCCCACTGTTTCTTGGTGATTTTTAGTCAAGACAAAATTAAAAGCAATGAAAGTACTACGCCAATGCAGGTAATTTCCAAACACATATTGAATTCACTATTCTCCAATGCATCAGTGTACAGGTAGGAAAACAAAATATGAAGTTAAATATCAGGAACTGGTAAAGTGTACATAACCTAGGAAATCAGTGCATTTTAAATATATCCCACACTTGTTTATTTCAGGAGCTTTATTAGATGGACTACAGCTCTTGATTATTAGCCTCCTTAAAAATGCACCTATTATTCAACTAGGTGCTGTACAGGTAAGTGATATTTTCTCTTGGAAGTACATAGAGTAGCTATATGACTGTAAGGAAAGTCACTTTACCTCTGAAATTAATCACTTCAAGCGCTGATCTACTAGTTTACAGTTTTCAATTACTCTATCAAGGATGCAAGGGCAAAAAATTGAGAAGCCTTATACTGCTGTCAGAAAAACAGAACAAAGCTATACATCTGTTTCTGACTGGGAACACTGGTATGCCTCAAATCTTATATAACATCCACACATAAAGATACCCAATGGGAACGTCTAGCTTGCTGAAACACAAATGAAAGAATGAATACCAGGTTGTACCTTAAGAGATAGTCAAACCATCACCAAGAAGAATCTATACCAAAAAGGTTATGATTTTTACCATTAAGGATAAAAAGTAAGAGTCTTTAATTTGATGGAAAAAGATAAACAATAGTCAAAAAGAGAACAAAGCAGGGACCGATTTATTGAAGGGAGGAGCTGTTAAACAGCAGATAACAGCTGCTTTTATCTTGCAAGACCGAGCCACTTTGATGCCCACCTTCACAAGGAGCAGTTGTAATGTTAGGGACATAAGAACTCATTCTGGGATGGAAGGAAGTGAGGTGAACAGTGTTACATTTCACCAAGATGAAAGCAAAAAGGCATTATTCACACTAGTTATTTCTGTGAGGCTTACCAATTTTAATCTGGCAAAGCGGTGAGCAACATGAGGAACTAGAAATGGGTTCAAAGTAGCTGAGTGACTTTCTGAATTGCAGTAAATTTGCACTTCTGGTTCCTATGATGTTTCCTACCATCACCTTTAAGTGCTGGCTGAGTGCTTCCTACTTCTCTCCATATCTCCCAGCATCTTTTTCACTACCTGTGCAACCTTTTATTCCTGAGCTAGCTTTCCTTCTTACTAAGAAAAGTACAGTATCTCTACAATGGCTTGCCAGTAAAGGTAAGCTCAGAAAGATCTCCTACATAATCAACTTTAAGTAGTGTGTGATCATGAAACCCATTGATAAAAAAAAAAAAAAAGAAAAAAACACCATGAACCAACAAATGGTTATTTATAGTAATGCTAAAATTATGTGTTAACAAATGCCAGCATTATTCAGATGATATAAAGTATTTGTATGTGAAAGTGCCTAGCTGTTCTCATCAAAAACAGGTATTCATTTTGAGGCTGACTTGGCAAAATGAGCACTAAAAAGAGGAGTTGGTAGGGCAAGTCAGCTTATGAGAAGCCACTACCTTCATTTTGGAAGCATCTGTTTTGTCATAATAGGACAACAATGGGGAAAGTGTTTTCATTTTGTATGTAACTATTCAACTATATACACATTTGAGATCTTTATGCCTTTTGCAAGTTACTTTACAAACACGAGCAACCACAAAAAATGCCAGCTCATTATGACAGACATCTGCTAATAACATTAGTAACATGCCCGTTCCTTTCCTAACTAATAATATATGTAACTTAAAGTTAGTGCTGATCACAGAAGACATGCTGTGCAATAATGAGAAAAATCTCTTCACAGAACAGAAAAAAACACTATTGCAGACAGTTGTAGGAACCGGTCTATAAAGAATATGAAGCAAGTCATAAGTGTAACATTTAATGATAATATGCTTATGCATTCATTATTTCATTATACTTGCAAAATATACTGAATTTTTTCCATCGCACATGGAATAGCCACAAACACGACCCATGTTATTTAGGGAAAAAAGGAGGGTGGGACTGTAACTGAAATAAGAAAGCTACACCTGAATGCCAAAAAAAAATTTCTTACTTGAGTGAAGGTCAAAAACAAAATTAAAACTGTTGTCAGAAAAATACCTCAAGGATACTACAACTTCTGTGGAGCCAGTCATCAGAAAGCTAGGACATTTAAAATTAAGGGTTATAATTCAAAATTGCTTTTGAAGTGTATAATTGGAATCAAGAGTTTCTCTGCAATTATTTATGTAGAGAAAGGTTTAAGTACTCCGATATTTACATTTGGCACTTAGTACTTACACAAGCGACTTTTCAACAATGCTCAACAGCCATTAGATTCTCACTTAATTAACGTCTCCCTTATTTCACCTCAAGGTTTAATATAAATTGCATTGCACATCAATGACATACAAAAGTGAAATTGCTCTAACACTTAAATGAAGATGACTAAGTTGTCATTCTCAAGCAATTTTTTTTCATGGCATCCACCAAAATATACTACAATAAAAATACTTCTTGAAACATGTATATATGCTCACATGAAAATGCCCTTCCTGAATTATTAAAAAGACATCAGATTGATCTAATATGTTATAGAGAGAAAACATCCAGGTAAGTCTTATAACACATAGAAGGGGAAAAAAAAAGTCTGGAAAACAAGTAAAACTTACTCTTCTGTTATAGCTTCATGATTTGTCAAGCCAAAGTTTGGCAAGGGATCTTCAACCTTGGGAGCCTGGGGAACATTTAAAGCTGGAGTGGTCTTGGAAGCAAGAAGTGCTCTTTTTTCATCTTTTTCAAGTGCTTTTCTTTTCCCACCGTTCTGAAAATATTCTCGGCATACACTGAAAAGACAAAAAGAAAAATTCCCCAGAAAAAGAGAATGCTGTTTTTAGTTATTACTATAAATAAGACACAAGACAGATGTTTAAGAGATACAAGTACAGTCAGCTTTTAAACAGATCTGGGTTTTACACAACTTTGTTAAATCAGTTTTAGGAAACTGCAATACACCCAAAGACATAATTAAAGTTGAGCAGCGTTTCACTTCCAAAAATCAGGCCATAAATCACAGCTGAGTAAACAGATTCAAAATAGTTTTATCTGGATAAACTTTTAGAGCAAGACAACAGAAGTCTTGTGAGAACACCCCCAGACGGTAAACGTCAGCTGTCACCCAAGCACCACAGTTCTTCACTAGGGTGCAAACAGTTATTAACTAGCTCTCCATAAATGCAAAGGCCTTTGAAACATTTGTCTTGCAAGGCACCTAATGTGTGGGAAAAGAAACATAATCCAGGCTTATGGGCTAATTTACATACGCCAGTTTTTAATTTTAATTGAGTTTGCCTGGGGTGGTTTTTGTTTTTAAGTAACAGATATCTGCAGTAGCTGTACTATTGTGGAAGGCTTAGTTTGGCTTTTAATTTTTCCCATACTTAATTATTTTGCTAATAAGAACCAGAACAAAATAATCTGCTCCTACTTGAACAGAAATGTTAACCAGTTTAAAAGGAATGCATGTTATAAAAAAGTTAAATTGCACCTGCATACTTCAATGAGTAGTCAGCATTAGTGTATGAGAAGCACGAATTATGTTTAAGAATAACTGAATTTTATCCACAAAACAGAACTAGAATTGGAAACAATTTGTTGCCGTGAAATTAAAAAGCCTGACTCACCCTGTGCAAAGCAGTATTTTTAATTAGATGTGCCAGCCAAGTATCTGCACAGAAAGTTTAACAGAAATAGTACTTGTTTGAATGTTGTTTTCATAACAATCCATTTGTATGATGCTTTCTTGAAACTCACTCAATTTTCCTCTAACAAAAATGCAGAGGTTTGAAGGAAACACTCCAGAAAACATAAGGTCAAGTGTAGTTTAGTAACACCTTATACAAAGCAGGACCAAGATAACACCGTATTTCACATCACAGATTCAGGGAAGGACATGTTGGTATAATGCTCTATTTAAATAAAAAAAATTGAGACAAGGACTTTGAATATGCAGGCCTTAGGTCAGAGTTGGCAATATTATAAGCACCAAATATATCCAGCTTCTCCAGCATATAAGACATGAAGGAAAGAAGAGTCATTGGAGTTGAATTCCTTAAAGGGAAACATACGCCATCAAATAGGTACAGATAGAAGTTGCTTTACTCCAAGCTGGTAGGAAAGGACAACTTTGAATCAGTAAATGTATAATTACAGCAGCACATCATGTCCAGGTTACTAACTCTTGCTGTGAGGGGAAAAAAAAAGTTATCCTGGAGACATTTCTGTGCTGACATACTCATAGGACCTCAAGATCAAAACTGACCTGTGTCTAGCAAACTCAAAGCGCAAGCAAGTTTCACTTGCTCAAGCAGACCACTTGCATTCTTGCACTAAACATAAAAAGTCTATATTATAGACAGTAAACTTAGAGCAGGAAGACAGCTATATGAGGAAAAAGTCAGTAAATGTTATTATCAAAAAGTTACAAATCCTCAGTAACCAGAGCTGTTTTCAGACCAAAGAGCAGCTACATGGAATAAAGAAATAAAATCCACATCTTAACAGTATGGAGCAAAATCACACACAGAGGCGTGAACAGCAGTCCAGACTGCAAAACTCCCAGATATACAAACTGTGAAACCATACCAACTCCATCTATTAGAGATTGCAAGTATGGAAAGACAGCAATTATAAAATTAACAAAGTTGAAGCAGAAGGAGCCACTCATTTAACTTACCAGGGAAGAGATTAAAAATATCAGTAAACAAAAATGAATCCTAGAAAAACACCTGAATTATTGCTGGTCTGATAATAAAATTTGTATTTCACACCTGTATTATTTGTTTATAAGCATATGATCAATTTGGAACTCTTTATTTCTGTACATCATTTTGGGAAAGAAAAGAAAGAGGAAAAAAAAGGAAGAAAAGGAAGGGGAAAAAAAAGGAAGAAAAGGAAGGGGAAAAAAAAAGGAAGAAAAGGAAGGGAAAAAAAAAGGAAGAAAAGGAAGGGGAAAAAAAAAGGAAGAAAAGGAAGGGGAAAAAAAAAGGAAGAAAAGGAAGGGAAAAAAAGGAAGAAAAGGAAGGGGAAAAAAAAGGAAGAAAAGGAAGGGAAAAAAAATAAAGGAAGAAAAGGAAGGGAAAAAAAAGAAATATTTTTCCTCACCATTTATCAGCTACTTTACTACTTTGTAAGAATCTTGCAGTCTCCTTATTTTTCGAAGACTTGTTTTCTCATTATATCTCTTAAAATATCCAGAATAAATGGCGGTTTAAATAGCGTTGCACTGCCACAACCTTGGGAGAAAGTATTTTCTTCTCTCCTCAACTAGTGATGTTATCAACCTTTTCACTCACTAGAAGCTGGTATGTTGCCCAGCTTAACACCTAACAATCTGTTGCACAGGAAAACCATGTACTTGTGAAGTGTGGTATAAGCTCCTGTTGTCACTGAGGAGCCATTTCTTCCTCATTCCTGGTACTGGTGCCAAATCAGTATTTTTTTTCCATCCTTCTACCCCTGTCTACCATGTCAACCGAGTTCTCCTAATTCTATATTATTCTTAACTGACCTTCCTTGTCTGCACATAAGACACTACCAAAATCAACCATGAGTAGAAGCACCTCCTAATCCTGGGTTCTCTGATGGGAGACAGAGGGGCCAGAACCACAAGAATGTCCAAAACTGGGTAAAATTCTTCACATTCAGATTCTGGTCCACATATTTGTGCACTACTATGGGGAATTAAAAAAAAAAAAAAAAAAAGAAAAAATCCACCCATCCAAACAAAAAACCTCAGGCAACACTGGACTTTAAAACCACTGAGGTTTAACTCAATTTCACACCTTTCTTAAGGTACACTAATTTGGACAGAATTACTACCTGTTGCACTTTTGGCTCCTGTGGCCTCAGAGGAGCTGTCTATGAAACCCCACAGCCCCCACACCTCCATGGGGCACAGCAGCTCACCAACACACTCGGGAGCTCATCCTGTGGTCACTTGTTGATGTAGCCGCATTTAACTTCATGGCCAGTAAAAGCCATCATTGATCACGCCGTAATTGTGAGCATGCACCTACATGAACATGACTACATTTAAAAACTGTCTGAAGTAACAAATAGAACATCCCTGAGTTACCTACAAAGAGAAATACAATTAAGGAATCTATCTTATAATTCTGAGAACTGAAATGGCCCAATTTTTAACTGACATTTAAGCTTTCATTCTTTGACAATCCGATATTAGCTCCACAATCAACATACTTGTTAGTGCAGAATTGTGCAATGTAAATGCTACCTGAGCTAACAGTTGCTACAGCCTACATAAACTGAGAAATAAACAGTTCTGGTGTAAACTGCTTAAGTTTGCTGGCAGAGAGACAGGTGAGCTATCCAGTTGACGTCTCTGCTTAAAAAGAAAAACAACAAAAAACTAGGTATTTCCTCATTGAAACTTGTCTTCCATACTACAAATCTCAAACAGTAAACAACGTGCCCAAGCTGACCCACCTGCTCTGCCATTTGGGCTGGACATATACAGGAAGTTTCAGTGAAAGCCAATATGAATACATATTCAGTTGTTTATAATCTCCAGCAATGAAAGAGAAACTTCATTTTTGAATACTGTGACCAAACCCAAGGGTTTTGATAGAATGTATAATTTAAAAAAAAAAAAAAGAGGAGAATTGCCAAAGAAACACCATATGAAATTTAAAAGCCATTAAAGATTCAGTAGTTAGTTCTTCTTGTTAAGTAATAATGAACAACTAAATTAAAGCTGGCGTGGTCAGCTTTTACCATGGCAAAAAGCAATTTCTAATAGCCATTATCAATACTCAAAGGGTTTCAAGCAGCCAGCTTTACAGGCTAAGAACTGACACAGTCCATCTCTTTCCTTCTGCTTCATAATGATGAAAGGTGAGGTTGACTTATTTTCCTTACAATATTTACTAACCAAAACCTAATATTGAAGATGAAGTGCAGTGAGGGTACAGAGAAATAACATACTTCCCTTCAGAGCTGAAGGAAAATCTGGACTTATCATCATGGTTGCTGTCTGCAAAATACTTCTCCCCTCTTCCCACACACTGAGGAATAGATTTATTAATGTCAACTAACAGAACTGCTGGCCTGAAAAAAGAAAAAGTGTAAAATCTTCTACAGGTTTAATCCACCCACCCCCCAACCTCCAAAGAAAAAGAAATCAAAGAGGGGAAAATTCACCATTTCCCTTGTACACATTAATCGTCTCTAGAAGAGCAGAAAAGTTTCCTCTGCACTGGAAAATATTTTGCTATTGTCACAAGCACCCAGCTATAGGTTAAGGAAATCTTGTATGCAGCATAAGTGAGAGCACTAGGTTTCTCAGCTGAAAGTATTATAACTTTTTCTTATCATAACATTAAACTTCAAGTTGAGAAAATTGTATACAAGACATTTTTCCATTTTATTTTTTGTACTTGTTCAGTTCTAGGGTTTTGAGATATTTTCCTTTTGAGAAACACAATTAGGTCTGTAATCAGATGTTTCTCTGGTGTGGTGTCCACTCTTTGACGCTAAGCCAGCTTCTGGAAGCAATATCCTTAATCACCAGAGGATTCTAAGAACTTGAAAATAGCCAGCAGTTATCATATGATCACTGCTCTAATTAGTTCTAGTGTTCAACAAACAGATACAGTTTTGTCAGAATGAAGTTTTAAAAGCAAAAATGAAGACTATCATACAAACATAAACAATGAACATTGTCTTTTTTCCTATTTTAAATGGTTTCCCTCCTCCTGTTTACATCACCTCCTTCTTAATTCCATTCTCCTGAAAGTGAATTGCTCAGCTGAGTGCATTCATCGAGAAAAGCTGCAAAACAGTGTTGAAAGGACTTCAAACATACATTCATTCATTCAGTCAGTCAGTCAGTCTTCCAGACCAAAACAGGATCAGCTTTCCAGTTCTAGCAGAGCCCTGTTATTCTCAAAGATCCTGTAAGAGATCACTAAGCCTTCTCATCTTTAGACGAGACAGCTCCAGCCAGTTTCTAGAAAAAATGAGAAGATTTTTGATGATTTCTGTATCTTTCTTGGAGTTAAGCTGCTGTTTCTTATTTTTTAAATGGAGTGGCCAAGGTGATGTTTTGGCTGAGGGCAATGCCAAATAAAGTCAGAGGAGTACTTTACATATCTGTGGACAATCTGATTAACACACTCCAGTAGGTTATTTGCCTTTATTGCGAGAGCATCCCATGACGGTTTTCATATTCAGCTTGTGGCCTGCTACAGAATCCAAATGCTTCCCTGAAGAGACTGACACCAATTACTCCCTTGCCTGTATTTGTATAGTTGATAATATTTGGTATAGTTAACAACACTGTCAATTTTATTCCTGATCTCAGAGTGACAATTCTTTTCTGTTTTATCTCGTTTGCAAATTTAATAAATAAGACTTCACTTTAGCAGACTCCTGAATAAAATATTGATTAGTAATAGATGCAGAGGCAGACACTGACAGAGTCCTCAGTAAATCACATTTTTAATGACAGGCTTCTAACATCTATTCCATGCAGGTTTTTCCAAACAGTTCTGTACTCACCTGACAGTAACTTCATCAGTCTGTATTTGTTGAGTTTGCTCATGAAACAGTCAAAAGACTTTTTTTAAAAAAAATGCAGGTCTAAATAGTGCTTTGTCATGACAGCCGTTTTTATAGTTAGAAGTGCAGATTTTGGTTTTTGTTGTTTAAAAAATAGCCAAGTCAACACAAGTCTTAACACTGATGCAAAAGCAAGAGAAAGAAGCAAACCTGCTGGTCTAGCTTATTTTGTTCTAACTAGAACCAGAACAGGCCGGCATTCATTGTCCATACAAAGGTTCACCAGCCTACCTATGCCAGCAAATATTAAGAGTTAGGATAATTATTCAGGGTAAACATCATCTTACACCATTTTGATTTAAGTTTTGTGTTGTAATATAAATGAAATTAAATAGAAACAGAAATGTACAGTAGCAAATACCATTTGCTACTGTATTTGGTTTTCTAAAGATCTATCAAGAACATAAGGGAAGGACAGTTGAGTGTTGTAGGCTTTTTACACCACCACTCAGGGATCATTAACCTGCATCTGCAAGGAACAAAGTTTTAATCCCTCTTCCCCTCCCTGCTCCTCCTCCCCGCTAATTATTATATATAATGTTGCAGTGAAACAATAAAACCAGCCCTTTACAATGCAGCATGTGGTCATCAGCACAGGCTATCATGTGCTGCTTCCCATCTTCTACACTTTCTAAAATCTGGCTATGTGCTTGTTTAAATCAATAACTAATGAAGAAGTAAAATAATAAGTTTTATCTCATCTGTTTTGAGAATTGATGTCAGAATAAGGATTCTTCCGGTGGCTTCAACTAAATAGCTAGAAAGACTTTCAAAATGGGAATGCTGCAAGAAAATCTTTATTCTTGGTCCTGAGACATACACATGGCTTCTCTAATGGTTATTCTGCATTCTCTGATTTACTTTATCAGGTGCTTGTTTGTAAGAGAATACAAGAAAAATAAAGAAAAAATTAAACAAACAAACAAACTTTTTTTTTGTAACTGTTGAAAAAAACATTTCTCTGTTTCGTATCTCAGAAAAGATACAATTTCAATGAAAACCAAAAAAACCCAGACTATGCTTTCTTCTGCAGGGATACACTAGTGATTCGCAAGTATTTTCAGCATTCCACTCCCAAATTAAACTTAATCTAATAAATCAGCTACCTTCCTGCTGTCATGGTGACAGTCAAAGCACTGAGCAAAAGCTTTCAGTGAAGTCTCATGCAAGTGAAGGTCTCTTCCATGCAATTATGCACCCAGACACAAGGAGGAGCAGCAACAAAGGGAGCTGCCATCTGTCTGGCACCTCTTGGAGCTTTGAGAAGGAACAAAACATTGCAAAACACAAAGTCAATCTGAAACGTTCTGGTATTCAGCCATCCAGGCCTCAGTTTAATCCGATACACACAGGAGTGAAATGTATCCCACTTTTTCTACTGATGTAAAGCTCCTGATCCCTTGCTTTGCAAACTGAAAAGGTACATTCTATTATAACTGAAGCTTTCTACTGAGACAGAGCATTTTAGTGTCTCTTACCAGGTAGATTCTCTTAGTATAAATTCATGCAGCAAGGCCCAAACTGGACACTTACTTAAATGTTTACTATCTTGTAGGAACTACAAACAGAAAACAAGTGAGACACCAAGCCAAAAAACTTCAACACGCAGGCCATCAACTGTTCCTCCCCTGTCCACAAGGAACATTATCCTGTCCTACAGGGTAATCGAGAACCTTGCCACAAGCTAAGGGAATACTGTTTACCTGAAATTAAAGCACACACAGCTCTACTGAAAAAAGTTTCACATACTAATTGACAATCAAACTGTAAGAAAATATCAAGCAATGTTCCATGTGAATCTGCCCTGTGTCCAGTACGTTTTTTTACAGATAACCTGACCATAGGAACACTCAGTACTCTCTTAACTGGCCTGTAATGCCAAGCTGGGGCAGGAGTGGGAGGAGATGCTGCAAGAAATCGCAGTATTAGAATTCAATGTGATTCAAGAGAGTGTAATTTAGTAAAGAGAAATACAAATACCAGCATTTCCACAGAAGTAATGAATAGCACAAATACAAGAAAACAACTAACAACTGAGGAAGCCTACAAAAAAAGAAATGGGCAGTTTGAGATCACAAATCAGCATAACCAATCCCACACCAATAAAAAAATACAACCCAAACAACAAGCACAGGAAACTCACCAAACAGGGTCAACAGTATAAACAAGAGCTTACTACAACCTCAATAATATTTCTTTATTTTATTTATCCCTGTTGAGGCCATTGGAACATTCTGTCCAGTTTTGGGCATAGCTCTTAACTACAGATTCAATTCTCTTCCCAGCTAGATTTCAAGAATATTTTGTTTTATTCTGTTGTACAGATTCCACAGGATGTCTTAGATGACAACTCTATGTAGGAATCTTGAGTGACCAACATTTTGCCTCTTTTAGTTTATTGTCCTCAAGGATTGAAACAGTTTAGCTGAACTCACTTCATGACTTTACAACTAGAATAACCCAAGAAAAACTAGATGTTTATGACTTACAGAAATTTCAAAGTTTAAAATAGATTTAAAACAAGTTTCACAGAGGTTAAAGTCTATTGCAGGAGATTAAGACTTGAAAATTAAGCACCAGAGATTTGCATTTAGAGATCAAATACTATTACATGCGCAAATCAAACTGAAGTCCTGAAAATTAAACTTGAGCTACAATCACTGCATTTGCTCAGTTTAGGTTCAAATGCATGGAAAATTACTTCATAGGTTTACTTGCAAACATCTTCAGTATTTGAGAGAAAAAAAAAAGTTGCTTGTTGAAGATCCTTTAAAAAAGGGGTCACCTTATATCAAAACACTTCACAAGCTTTAGTTTTTTAGTTAGTTGGAACAGTAAGACAGTATATGTTTTAGGAAGCAATAAATCATTAATGTTTTATAGAACAAAACTTTAAAAGACCAAAAAAAAGGAAAAAAAAAAGCCCAAGCCTTGTATTATAAAGAATTGCAAGTAGAAATGTGCAACTGAGTCTTTCAAGTACATGAAGATTTACCTGCAACACCATTCAATTCGGCCTTCCCCTTCACAAGTTTTTGCCCAGTGATTATCTGCAAGGTTTTTCATTGCCACAGCATATTCACAGAGGGTTTCCTCATCCTCACAGTGCTCACGCCAGATCTTATCAAAGTCTCCCACTAAACAAAACAACAGAAAAAAACTGCAGATTAGATACAAAGTATCTCGTTATCTCCATGGCAAAATCCCCATCTTCCAATTAAAAGAAGTTACGTAACACAACAAGAGATTACTTTACCTGCACATAACAAAAACAAAGTCCTCTTTCTCTAGTCAAACACAAAATTCAAGGTTTTGGAGAAGGGGCTATCAGGTACTTGAGAAACTAGCAATATTCTCAGTGTCCTGATTTCGTTCAGTTTGTTGTGTGAAATTCAAATCCCTGGGAAGTTCTGCTTTCAGGATTCTGTGCATGAGCATTAACATGACAAACATTTTAGAAATGAATGACTGAAAGGTTTCCTAGTAGCATTCATGTCCATGGCAAATACATCCAAAAATGCCTAAAATGGCACCTTAACTCAGACTATAGATTGCTTTGGATACATTGAAAAAGGAATTCAAGCCTTCATTGCTGTCTGCCTAATCTAGACTGTCCAGATGAGTTAGCTTCTAGCGGACAGTACAAAAGAATCAAACCAACTACAGTCAGAAAATCATACATAGATTTGTCTGCTGACCTCCAGGGGCAGATTTATTTTCATGTTCTTCACCTTGATAAAAAGTCTTGCAGGTTAAATTTTGGTACTTCCAAGTAATTAAACATGATGATTTCCCCTCTTGCTGCTGAGTATCCACTTCTCCTAGCTTGCTTTATATAATGTACTGCTAAATGAAAACATGATAAATGCTCGTCACGGCCAGCCACAATTCCTATTGTGGTTTCTAAGCATGCAAACCCTTGGTATACCTTACTAAAAGGACATTTCTGCCCTAATACATGCTCACTGGTATGATCTTCACCAATTCCTTCTGTGTATCTTAACCACAAATGTGTGCAAACATCTAGTATAAATATATATAAATGTGCAGAATAAAAATTATCTACTGATTTTGCACCTATAAGCCAATACAGCTAAAGAAAAGTTTTCAAGAGCAGAGCTACGCTTTAGGCTTTCACTTGGGCAATCAAAACGCATTTCACAACATGGTTCCAAAATCAGATTTTGTAGCACCTTCATCTTACAAAGAAATACTTTAAAAGTGTATGAAGCATAAGCTAACTATTAATGTCTGCTAAAACCTGAAAGTAGCTTAGAGTATGACCTGTCCTTCTCGCAGCAGTAAGAGATTCCTATTTCTAACCGACTTAGGACAAGTTCTTCGATAGACTTCGTTTTAATCAGCAATATTAACAGATTTCTTCCAGTGGCAACCTTTTCTCTTTTTTTCCCCTTATATGCAAAGCAATAACAATCCCCCACCTCACCTGTCCTCCACTTAGAGCAAGCCTGGGTACGATGGACAAGTACAAGTATTTGCATACTGAGAAGATTTAATCCAACCATCCAGGTGACTCCCTATTTCAGTTTGGTTTAGGGATGTCACAGCAATTTTCTCCTGAAAAATAATCATCTAGCACACTCGTACAATCATCAAAATGAGTCATGTTTAAGGTTAGGTGTTTATACTCCCTTGTGCAAGATGGCAGATGAGATGGGAGTGGATATGATTTAGTTTTAACAAAACAGTGAAGCTATGCAAGAAATCACGTATTCTGCTTGCTATTCAACAAGCATATATGAGAAAGTTATTAGACTGGACAAAAAATACAGTATATTTGAGTGGTATCCCTAATTTTTTCCCAAATGACCCAAGTTCAGAGACAGTTGCTTTATAAGAAAAGTTGCTGGTGTTATCACCAGGTGACCACTGGAGCAGAGAAACACCCAACCCACAGCAGGCAGGTCCCACAGGGGTTTCTGCTAAAACTTGCCAGTTTCCAGAGATTTCAAAAAGGTCTTATGTGGAAAAAATCATGTAGGACAGAACATACTCTACTGACAAAAGAGAGCAAGAAGTGGTTTAGACAGTGGCCTACCAGCAAAGGGGGTAAAACAAGCACAACTCTTACAAATCTTTATTTCTTGTGTAAACAAAGCACAGAGCCCATGTAGCACCAAGCCAGAAAGCACTAGTCCAGTTCAAAGTGTATTCTCAAAGCCAATTAATTCTTCTGCAATTTAGATAAAGTTTCATAGTTCATCTGCCACAATACTCTGAATCTCACTGTGTGCTCCAGACTGCTGTGAAATGCTCGAGTGACATACAGCTGCTAAAGTTTTGTTTGAAGAATACATGGCTAATTAGAAAGGAAAAAGTAAACAAGTGAACACTTACTGATCAAAAACATCATAAATACAAAATCCCAAGTTTAATACCATTCTTCTTTTAGTCCATTACTTCATTTGATCTATTCTTAAGCAATTATTCTACTACCAAATACCACTTTTCCTTAAAACTTAAGAAATAAGGCAGATGGGGAAGAAGATATTCTTAACTAATCAGTTCTTCCTTAGAGCACTGTCAATACTGGGTTTGATGTGATGCCCATTTGTCTGTCCTTTTATTAATGGAAGCTCCAAACCAACTGCAGGTAAGGTGTTTTCTTTCTTAAGATGGGCATCATTGTGCAGAGGCTTCCAAAGAAGCATCTGAAGTCCAGTTTCCCCTGGGCAAGTATCATGGTAGTGAGGATGTTTCTTTTGTTTCGGGTATGTGTGGGTTTTGTTGTTGTTGTTTGTGTGTGGTGTGCGTTTTTTTGTGGTGGGGTTTTTTTGTTTGTTTTGGGGTTTTTTTGCCACCCCTCCCATTCTTCTCCAGGGTGAGCTTTGAGAAGGCACAGACGGGTGCATTACATTTATAGGAACTTCAGTTCCAGAATCATGCTCCAATACTGAGCAATTGAAAATGCAAATAATGCTTCCTGTCTGCTGAGATTTTGAGGCATTGACTGCAACAGGTCTGGCAGCATCCACTTGCAAACCGATACCCAGAACACAGTAAAAGCTATATATTAATTTTTTTTTCAAACAATATATATAATCCACGGTGTATTAATTTTTCAAACAATACATTATAATCCATGTGTAAACACTGCATTAATTCTAGTGGACTTAAGCATTTATTTATGAATCAATCCTTGTGTAACCAAAAAGGCAGTAAAAGACACACCAAAGTTTCACTGTAAAACTAATGGCTACTAAATAAATAAGACAAAGAATATCTTCTGTTAAGCAATCAATAAAGCTGTAAATTAAATATAAGTTTGTGCTAGGTGAATCTAAAGCAATAGAAAAGTGTCTTGCATCTTTTATCACATCTTAAAGTTAATATTTGATTCTGTGCATTAAACTTCTCCTCTCACGTACTCATGACCATACCAGAATATAACGTTTAAGGCTACTTGACATTTTTACTTAGAGATCACCTTTTCTTATGTGATTTCAAACCTGTTTTGAGCACTGACTCTTCAGAGATCTTGATACACTTCAAATCTCCACCAAGGAACCAGTTATGACAATGTCCAGCTAAAAAGTGTGATTGGCAAGAATGGCTCATAACAGGAGTTTCACACATCTCTCAAATCACAACAGTGACATTATTTTATAAATATTTAATGTTTGCTTTCCTCTGTATCCAGAATTGCTTAGAAAATAAATACACTACCTAATTTTCACCTCAAAGATTGACTATTCCCTTAAAAACAAAAAACCCCAGTGATAAGTGACTAACTATCTTGTAGGTTCTTTCTAACAGTCTTTTTCTAATGCAATAACAAAAATCCAATACTCTTTATCTAGAACAGATGAATCCCTCTAAATAGTTTCCACCCACATTAACATTGCCAACAGAATAGCCAAATCATACCCCCAAACTCAACCACAGAGTAATCAGCAGTTGCTGAATCCTGTCACAGAGAGAACAGGTCAGGCATGTAGAAGTTATTTTTAAATGATCCTAATTACAAGATGGTTTTAATTGTGGGTAATAGCACTAGAGACCTAACGTTAGCTCTAAGTTTCAACAACTGAAAACATTTTAATAAAGAAGAATCACACAAGCTCAGTAAGAACCCCCCTCACTCCACATCTGTTTACAAGATCTCAAAGGTCCCTGGCACAGTGTGAAAAGAGCAGGTTTGCCATTCTTGGTGGGATCATCCCACACAATAACTATTCTCTCCAGGCATTTTTTTTTTTGAAAACAAAAATTGAACAGTCTTCCATCCTATTTTTTTCTTTGCCTATTTTACTTTTAAAAGACATTTCTTTACAGAGTGTTAAATGGAACTATCATTTAAGGTATGGTTATGAAATACATGGAAAAATTTATTAGCCAATTGTTTTTCAACTTCTGACAGAAAAAAATCATATCAATTGGTATTTTAAACAAAACACAACCCTCTGTGTATAAAAGAAACAGAGGTCAGTTTTGCTAAAGGCAGTATTTTTCAATTTGGAATGGGATAAAACTCCCAACAACTGATTTGACTCATTCTGTTTTATCAAGCAATAAAGTAGTTAAGTCATACAGAGTTAAAAGCACTATCTGCACCCACAAGACAAGTTTTGTAATTACTATTTTCCTCAGTTCCATCATTGCTCTTCAGAAAAACAGTGCAGTCATCTCTGACAATCTCAAAAACAAGCACAAAATACTTCATCCATGACTGAATAAGATCCTGCAACTCAGAATTTAGCTGACACCATGCACTTAAGCTTCAGGTGGATGCAACAGGGGTTTAGGTCTTAATCAACAACTCCCCCCAAAAGAAGCAGTTTTTTAACACTGGAGGAAAACTGGAATTAGAACAGCCATTATTTCCTTTTGGAAAACCTCAATTTTCTGAATTCAAAGTAGCTGTAATTGAAAAAACCAAAACAAAACAAAAAACAAAATACAACAAAAAAACACCAAAACACAAACAAAGCCAAAACGAAAATACAAATAAAAACCAACCAACCAAAACCGAACAATAGTTTAAGACTTTGAAGTTTTGGCTATCTACATGCTAATATAAATTGGTAGTCTAAAAAACCAGATTCGATCCACTCCTTTTCCAATGTTTCTATTTAACAGCACATTGCCTTACTATGTCTACCTTTGATGGCTCTGGTAGCAGAGAAAATAAGCTCAATACATCGACAAACAATGAAAGACAGAAGCAAAAGTGACATGTTCATATTTGCATAATAGTTATTAATAAAGCTTTTTAAATTGCTCATCATAAAAAGCAAATCTATCCTTAGAGTTAAAAAAGCATGCATGACAATGCTGGATAACTTCAGATGAAGGGCTCCTGGCCATAGAAACACCCAGCAAGATCTTTGAGCTTTCTTTTTGGTTGTTCATGGCAATGCACTGTGGAATGACAAAAATCCAACTCATTTTCAGCCTCTTAAGGAAGCCTCTCACTTGCTGGAAACAGTAAACTGGTTTCTACAACAGCCTAACAGTAAGCAGGAAAAGCAACCCTACACTGTCCACTAGGCCCAAGCTGAAATAAAATTCCTGTGAATATCCAACTAAATCTCCTCATTAATGTGTCAGTTGAAATTTAGCTGTACTACTAAATGTCTGGATACTGCAGCATTACTAAAATTAATTACATAAGGAATATCAGCTAATACTGTGCTATTTACAACCTTCCATCTATACAAGATAAACTAGAAACTTACTGAACATCTGTCTTACTAAAACAGCATATCCTGTATTTTTGTGAAAAACATTAGATATTTTGGCCTCACTGTTTTCCAATTTTACACGTCTAAATACAGAACATGAACTTCAATTTGGACAAAGTTCAAGCAGTCAGAGCTAATATTTCTCTTCTCTTGCCTGACGTTTGCTTTACATTTCTTAGGATTTACCTGAAATATTTCACAATAAAAAAATCAGATTCTTGTACTTTTTTTTTTTTTAATCTCAAGACCAATGTTCTTCTCTCATGCTCACATGGAAAGGATTCATTTGACCAAATGCAGATTTCTACATCTGACCTGTCAGCTTACTATCTGTTTACAACTAAACAAACTCCCAGGGTACAATTCATCTTCTATCTAAAGCATCTAGTAGGGATCAACTTCTATCACTCCGAGGAATGATCTGTGTCTCTGATCCACTATAAATCTCCAATGGCTGTCATGCAAACAGCATAGAGCCTATTTCAGCAGTTTAAATGTAAGTCTAATATAACAGTTTAATGTAACAGTTTAAGCAATTACTGCCTCCAGGTGTTTGTTCTACCCTATTGGAAACCATCACCCTTCTCTTCCCCAAACCTGACTTTGCGGGATGGACTATGTGCTGCACCTTAAGGACACCAGTGCAGAGATGAACACATTACGGAAACTACTGATTCCAGTAGATTTGTGCAAACGCAGGAGCAAAAATTGGAAGGTGAGGCACAGGTATAGATTTCATCATGCAAACCCTGCGATAAGAATATCTTCCCTGCCAAGGCAATAAACAAGCAGGGAAGGAGGTTACATATAGATATTTGTTCAGTGCATCCAAGTCTGTGCTGTAACCAGTGGGTTTTCAAAATCTGTGGTCTAGCTAAACGATACCAATGATTAAATACCCCAAACTGTAAAATACTATGGGATTTCTAATGTAAGTTTCACTGCAAAACTGTGGTGTGCAAACCATAAGGGCAATCTTAATGCTTATGCCAATTTTAAGTGTAATGAAATGGAATTTGGTTTCTGTTGTTTCAAAATGTCTCCCTCTTCCAAGAAATGAATGCAGGTGGGGAAAGACAAATGGAGATCTTGAAAACTTATGTTTAGTTCTATAATAAACCATTTATATTTAACAAAAAGGTGTAACAACCGTTAACTTATCGTGGAGAGTTCAGCAACAAAGTTTTCCTGTCCTGTGAAAAATGCCACTATTTCAAAATGTTTCCTGTTTCACATCAGAAAGATCTTAAGCTCTCTCAAGGTTTTTCATGAAAAACATGAAAGAGGAAGAGACCATAAAGCAACCGACTTAAGAACAACACTCTCACATGAATGTCTAAACCACCCACCTATTCAGGCTACTTGTTATCATCAGGCAGGGTCCTGTAAATTCTTCCTAATTTTCTGGATCTGAAAAACCTCTTAATAAAGTCATCATCCATTTCTTTGAAGTTTCAACAAATCTTTCTTTCAAAGAATCAAACTCCCACATAGAAAGGTTTCTATCAGCTTATGTGATACAGGAACTAATACAGGACAAATACCAGTTCTTTGTGATTCCAAGCCTGAACATCCTTAAGAGGTGTACTGAAGGAGAAATGAAATGCTTTAGTGAACACACAGCAAAATATTTCATAAAATACCTTTACAGATACCTCAGCATTTTTTTTTTCCACTTGTGCTCAAAGCAGGATTTCTAGGGAGAAGTAGAAGGTCTTGTAAATCATCTTTCCAGGCTACATACAAAATCATCTATAACCAAGGGTCATGCTGCACAGAAAATGTTTTCTTGATAAATACAGCTCTGCATGACTACAAAGGTAATAAACAACTCAGAGGAAAAAATGGCCGCCTCTCTCTCAGGGAATGGGATTTTTATCATGGTAAAAATTAAACCTACTTGGCTGCTACAAGCAACTAGAAACAAACTAATGTCACATAGCAGCTGTTCAATAGATCATGTTTAGTTCCCTACGAACCACTAAATCTGCCTTTATGAGCCTGTCTGTCAGGCTTGACAGACATCAGCATCCATGCCATATATGCAACATACATGCATATACGCAACTGATACAACACGCTCCAGCCCACGGCTCCAGCTGCCTAATTCATAGAGGAAAAATTTCGGTCATCTGTGGTACCAAGCAACTGAACCAAGAGCAAGAGGCTAAACTAAAAATCGTTTTTTACCTCTCCATGCTGTAACAGGCTAGTAGGAGAAATTCAAGCCTCATGAAAAACCCTAATTTCTCTACTTTGTAAGTGCTTATGTCAAGCATGCAGAACCCTGAAGTTTCATAAGTGAATAACTGAGCACTTGAGAGCAGTTTCAGCTTTTGGATTTTACCCTGGTGTGTAGATAACTAAGATTAAACTAATTCATTTTGGACAGGAACCAGGAGTAAAACTTCAGAAAAACACAAGTCTTATGCTAAAGAGATGCACTCCTAAGTGAACACATGACACCTCAGTGTGTTTTCTTCTCACTTAAAGAAGTGTTCTTCATGAAGACAAAATTTATAGGCTAACCTAAGGAATTATGTGTATTTTTAGGAACCACTAGACAGGCTTTTGTCTGTGTCTATCACTGCCTTAAAGTACTCTGCAACAACATATTAATGATTAGCTAATTTAGTTGACACATTCACTCAGTGTGTACAAGGACCAATCACCTTAGTTAAAAAAATACACTATTTTTCACACTGAAAAACTCATACTAATTTGTTAAACTTCATTAAACCATTCTAAAATATGTGGCATATACTACTACTGTAGTATTCAGAGTAGATAATGTTATCTCCCACAGGAGATTTAAAAAAAAGAGTATCAATCGCAAAATCTACCATGGCATTTGTGATTATACACTTCCCTTCTTTATTCACTAATTAATAGCAGATAGGATGTAAGGGGAAGGGAAGGAAATCAAAAGGGATGAAAAGGAAATGAAAAAGGAGAAAAAATATAAATATTTCCACTAGAAGTCACTCTAGATTAGTAATACCCTCAAAAATAGGGAAAGGTAAGTACTAATCACACTGTAAAAAAGTTAAAATTGTTGAAAAAAAACCAAAAAAAATGCACGTCAATGCAACCTTAACAGAATTTAAGCTGCTACATTTTGAATATGGCAAATGCTTGTCATAAATACACCGGAATGCTCTGGGGCCATTATATGACATGAGCCACAGTACAGAAGTACATACAAAATCCATCAACCATACTTAAAAATAGAACTGGTTCAACAAACGCAGAATTTAAAAAATAAGCCAAGATTCAGCTTTGATGAATCAAGAGTTACAGTTTTTCACATCAAACCTTTTAGATGACATGATGCTGACTAAACTTTAGCAATCTCTTAGTAACCACAAATAAATTGTGATGCATTCCTAGTTAAGAAATATTGCTCTTGCACTTTGACAAATATGCAGCTTTTTCAGAAATGTGTTAGCTTGCAGTTTTGAAGCATATTGTCTCTCTTCCACTGGCTCATCTTCTAAAAAAGAGGGGAACCATCGTGGGAAATGAAACAAAATTATAACAATGGTGCCAGTTATAAGCAAGTCAGATAATACAGTGGCTTGCCTTTTCAATTGCTTCTTGAAACTCGAGGCTTGCGAACATCAGCAAGGCAAATGAATTCTCAAATAAATCAGCTTATTAAAATCAAGCCTGTATGATTTCTATCAACAAACATCTCAGTGTGTCAAGGACGTGTCTATTTCCCTTCAACACTTCTAACAGAAGGCAGTAACTTAATATCATACTACAATACCAAGGGCTTTCTTAGACTTATCCACCCTAAGCAACATAATCATATAGCTTTCAGAAGGATACCCAACATGCTTTTCCCTCTACCAACAAAATTAATATGCAATTCTATTTTAGCATCTACAGACAAAGCACCAAAGTCCACGCAACAGCAATTCTAGTACTGTTTGCTTGTTTGCTTATTTAGACACAATGGAAACTAATTTCACAGAACTCTAATAACATAAGAAGCAGCAAAGAAACCCAGCATCAAGAACAACAAAAAACTCAACAACAAGCAAAAAGAAAATAACAATACAAGATTCTTCAATAAAACAGATAGCTCTGTTCCCACTTCATATGGAGGTGGGTACATTGCACTGCGTAGTCAAGAGGCTTTCCCTGTATAATAAGCTGTAAGCATATAATGAAGGATGTATTTTTTTTCTCTTTACTTTTTCATACTCAAGTTGTAATTCAAATCGTACCGAGAAATTACAGATCATTTGTTGCTTTTTTACTTCTCTTTAGCAAACTGTCAACTTTGATTTTGTCCAGGTAACGTACTTGTCAGTCATTGTTGCCGAGTATTAGAAAACAAAAAAATCCAAGAAAAGATCCTGCAGAGGTCAATCATGTCCTAGTATTACAATTTCAGAATGACACTGGAAGCATTTAGGAAGGAGATTGTCTAGTTTGCTTTTAGAAGCATAGAGAAATGCTCCAAAAATAAAATTCTGAAGCTGAAGGAACCTCACTTATGAAGTACAACAACCACTAATCGCCAGTAACTTGTAAAGAGTACTTACTATTGGATGAGTAGGTAATGGGTGGAGCTCTCCCTGTTGCATAGATGTGATGTGATGAACTGTTTGCTTTTTAACTCTCTCCATGAAAATACATACAATGTTGCCAATTTAGAGACACTAAAAAAATCACTATAAAGTTTCCACTAATACATGATTTACAGGACATAAGAAAGAGAGTAGTACTGTCTCTTCTGCTTAGCCACGTAAACTGAAGATAAAACACAACTTAGCCCTGCATAATAACTTGTTCTTCGCTGAGAAGTGGGCTTACATAGACTTCCATGTAATTTAGGCTCTCATCTAAAAAATTTCAATTGTTACAGAGATTGCTCGCCTTTTTTTTTTTTTTTAAGTTAACAGTGCCAATGTTTGTCTGTCTTAATCTGCAGGCACTCTGAAATAAGAGACAAAAATGAACTGCTAAAACCTGGACTCTTTGCCAGAATTTGAACATTTAACCATACTGTGTTCCTTCACTCAAGCACTGGGAGAACAAGGGAGATCCTCCCTCCAGTGTTGGCTCACCAAGTCTAAAATAAACAGTGACTCTTGATCAGTGTCTCCCTTCTGAAGTCCAGAAATGACCTTGTTACTTTTACAGAAGTGTCATACACAGACACAGAGGAGAAACAAGAACTAGTGCCAACAATAGGAAGAGTTCCCATTTCATGGGTGTCTGTCTTGAGGTATGCAGCAGGTCAGTAAAGAGCTGGGGACTCACTCAAAGAATGAATGGATGAATTTTTTGTAGCCTGTATTATAAAGATTAGACAGATCATTATAATCAACTTGAAGAGACCACAGACTTCAGCAAATAAATGTCAACTCTGACACTTATCTGAAAGCATTTCTGGGAAGTTTTCAGCATTCCAATACCACCGAAAAGAACCTTGCATAAGAGCATTAATATTGATGCTAAAGTAGATTTTTCAAGGACTTATAGCAATCTGTTTTCAGTTAGTACTCCAGCCTTAAGTATCCCTCCACGTCTGAAAGACAGGAGGCACAAACAGTCCACAAAGACCTGTGCCACTCCAGATTGCCATTCAATCTCTCGGCATTCATGACCTCCCCACTCCTGTGGATTTCCAATCTGGAAAACACTGCCGCGCAACTTGGAAGCTGCCTGTGGTGAAAGGCCTCACTGCAGCGATCAGCTAGCGAACGGCACACGGAGCGGTACCGTCGGGCCGCACGGACCCGCGTCCATCCCCCGGTGCAGCAAACCTCCAGCCAAGCGCACGCTCTCACCTCGCAGCATCACCCGTGCCCACCAATCCTCTTCTCCTACATCCCACGGGCAAAGCTCCTAGAGATGCGCCGTGCGCCCTCCTGAGCCACCAAGGGGTCTCCCCCTGGCAAGAGCCCACGGAAAGCGGCAAAACCTCGGCAGATCCGACCGGGACTCCGCGGCGGGGCTGCGGGAAGCCCACGGCAACGGTGCCCCGGCCGCCCGGAGAGGCAGGAAGCGAGCCCGGAGCTGCTCCCGGCCGCCGCCCCCCCGGCACACCCCCTCCGGCAGCGGTCCGAGGCCCAGCCGGCCCGCGGCGCTCCGGCAGCGGCTCAGGGCACCGGGCTCCCCCGCCTCCGGGGGGACACCCCGATCCGAGCGGAGACCCCGCGGAGGGGACTCTCCTCCTCCCGCCGCGGAACGGAGGCTCCAAGCGGGCCGTCCCCCGCTGCCGGCCCGGCTCCCGCGGTGAGGGGAGCGGGGCGGCCCCCTCCCCCGCGGTTACCTTCCCGGTACTTCTTGCGTAGCCGTCGGTGGACGCTCTTCACCACCCCCGACAGCTTCTCCTGCTCCAGCTTCCGCTCCTGCTCCGGGGGCGGCGGCGGCAGGGGGGCGGCGGCCCCGCCGGGCCGGGGCTGTGGAGCGGCCTCCATGGTGTTACCGCTGCTCCGCCGCGGCAGCCCGGCTGAGGGAGGCGGGAGAGGCGGGAGCGCCGGGCGCTGCGGCAGCGCGGGCATGCGCGCCCCGCCCGCCGGGCATGCCGGGACATGGAGTCCAGCCTTTCTCCCTGTCTAGCAAATGGAGACACTAAGGGCAGATTCTTTCTGATTTGAATACAATAATGTATGTACACTTGCGTTCTACATAAGAGTCCGATGGTAACAGAAAAAGAAGAGAAGACACACGGGACCACAGAAAACACAAGAGGGAATGTGACTCTACAGTGCAGAGAAAACTTCCCACAAAGAAGAGTGAAAGCCTCTAGAGATCTTAACATCTTCCATTGTGTTTGATGAAATACTTGTACAGATTAAAATTAAGCAGCACAACCCAGAACTCTCTAATCTCCAGAAGAGCTCACTTCACCAACAGTAGATTTAAAAAAAAACACTGTGATGTATTCTGTCTTTGTCTCTTACAAAACCTGCACTCTTGGCTGCAGCGTTTTTGCTGGGTCAAGTGGGACACAACTTCAGACTACTACAGCGTTGGGGCACACTTTTGGAAAGCTACAACTCTGGATTCCAAGCTGAGCAGAAGCCTCTGGGGTGCTCAGCACCTGGTGGCACCTGTCGGCCCTGCGGGCACAGGGGTGGCCGCATCACAGAGGTGTGGGTTTAGCTGTTTCCAGCAAAACATTCCACACTCCACATCTGGAGTAGGTCACACTGCAGTCCTCAGTCAACTAGTGGGAGAAATCAGATGAAAAACATGTTAAGAAAAGAATACAGGGCAGTGCATCTTCCAGGGCACCGCTGCAGCTGGGGACTCCTCTCTGCTCCTGGCGTTTCCTCAGTTCACACGCTGGATGACAAAACCCATTCCTCACCTACAAAAGACCTTGCAGAAACAAACCGGATTCAAAATAAGGTAAAATGAACCTTGGTAGGTTGGTGTTCGTGGTCTGGACCTGTGCATTTGAGGAACACAGTTTTGTACAGGCTTTCTTCTGTCTTCATGGAGCTGCTGGGCCTGTTTCTCGATGGAGTACTGTTTCTGACGTTATTTGGCTGGAAATACCCCTCCAGAGCAGGAGTAACACCTGCAGCCGACAAAACTGCCCTATATAGGGCAAGACCTTTGCCTGCAGCTCTCCCTGCCTGCATTCAGGCTTTTACCAAACCCAAAGTACTTCAGTTCTGTCTTTCAGTCCATGTTGGAAATAGGACAGACAAAACCACTCCTCACGAGATCACAGCAGGGAAATCTGCCATGAAGTTCCGTGCTTGTTTGACTTGGCCAGCAGCAGCTAATTGTGTTCTCTGAAGATGTTCAAAAACATTAAGGAGGTAATTGCGGCTACAATTAAATGGGTGACAAATCTGACTTGGGTAGGGTCAAGATTTCATCCTAATGAGAAGTCTGTGACACATGCGGCTTTGTGCAGTGAGGTGTATAACAGGTCCCCATCAGCATTGTGTCGGTCCTGCCAGGAAGATTTTAGAGCTAATCACAGAGCACGGTGTTGTTCTGCTTTTCTGATAAACTTTTATAAAGTCCAATTATCAAGACAAAACAGCAATGTCCGAACAAAAGCTTTTCATCATTATTGACTGCAACGACATCCCTTTTTGACTTCACTCGGAGCTATGCAGGCAAATACTGTATCACACATTGCCCTGGAAGTAGGTTGTGCATTATGACTAAAGGTCCAGCTTTTTCAGTACTATTCTTTTTCAGTAAGTGCTTAAAAAACTTGAGTGTAGTTTGGGTCTTCCATCACTATATTTACATGCCATTATGTATTTTATTGTCAAAATATTTCAGGTTTTGGTTTTGTTTTTCTCAAAATACAGGATAGAAGGAGAATTTAAATTTTTGCTACTGACATCAGCACTAAGAAAGGAAAGTATAGTGACCTAGTTATTCTTTTAGTTATGTTTTTCTTTTAATTTTGAAATGGAAAAAAAAGAGCATGTGTTAATTAAAAAAAACATGAGTGTATACTAATTTGACTTGGAAAATGTCCAAAAATCAGCTTATCTTATGGCTTATTGTATTTTATATTCGCTGAGCTGATCCATGAAGTTAAATGTGAATTAGAAAGAAGACTTGGTGCTGGAGTTAATGACAACTTTCTGAAATATTTCTAGTTTCATAAGCAAGTCCACATAGGAAGAATTAAGTGTAAAAACAGATTACATTGGTAACCTTTTGCTTAAGGGGCAATCTAGACAGTTGTTCATGTTCCTTCCACCTTTACATTGTGTAGGATTTGGGGGAGCACAGAACGAAGAGGGAAAACATGAGCCAATCTTGTGTGTGTGTCACGGGATTAGGAGAGCACTGAGGGAGCCTGGTCAGAAGAGCAGGAGTATCAGAGTGACGGAAAAGAGGTGGAGGAATTTCGGGCAGGCCTAACAGATACTGCTGAGGCATCAACCCCTCCCACTCATGAGCCTCCTCTCTCGGAAGTGTGAGGTACACAGTCAAAGTGTATCTGTAGTTTGGAAAATTGGAAATCTAATGGTAGAACTGGAAGACTGGGGGGAAATTGCACTTATGTGAAATACACTCTCTCAGAATAATGATAAAAAGTTACTATTTTAATGATGTTATTGTTATTTTTCAGTTCTCAGGGATTCTTTCTAAAACTAACGAAGAGGTGGTTTTAATTTATCACAATTATTTCCAAGCTTACGGTATTAATCTTAGGCATACTTTATTACCATGACTTCACACTGTACAGTTTTTACGTGACTTTTTAAAATAAAAGTTAATGGTGGTGTTGCTTTATATTTTCCATATTTTGATTATTTTCTGATATTTTAGAAATATGACAACAAGGGAAAAATCCAACTCAGTACTTTAGTGTACAGACTGCTTTCATCTCTAGGTGCATAAGCTACCATTAAAAACCAGTAAATAGAGGAGTATCAAATTTTTAGCATAAGTGGTTCAATATGAAAATAGACAAAGATATAAAATACATTCTCCCTTCTTAAAGAAGTTACTTAGAGGTTTAGTTTCAATAAGCAAGTGAACAGCATTTACGTGATGTCGAGTTTTCCAAGGAACAAAAATGAAAGTACCTGAGGAAGAGGCTTAATGCTTTGAGGACACACAGATACTTACCTCAGAATGTGGCGGGAGTTGGTTCCCAGCGACGGACTCCAAATGCAAAGTGGTGGAAAGAGGCGCTTCCCAGGGCGCTGCACCGAGATACCGGGGGGTGGTGGAGCGGGTGGTTAAAGCAGGACTGGTTCTGGCAGGCCTGGAACTGATGACCCAGTGCTTTGTTAAGGCCAAGAAAAACACCTGTGCTCAATAAATTTCTTGAACACGGCACAGGAGGAGTCAAGAAGCAAATGAAAATGGACATAAATCTTGTGATTGTCCCTGAGGCACAAGAGCAGAACAAGTGATAAGGTGCGTGCACTTACTCCAAGGGGATAAGACAATAAACTACCCGTGTCCTGATGGGGAAGATGGAGTTTGACCACCTGGGAAAGAAGAGTTTTGAGCAGTTAGGCTTACTGTCTTAAATGTGGAAAACGGCCAAACAATCCTCTGTGTATTAATCACTCTCTTAAACAATAACAACAAAATGCCCCCAAAACCCAAACAACAACAACAAACCCAAACAAATGAAACTATTTAGGGCCAACTAGAACAGTTTCTTTTGACATTTCTGCAATATTTCAGAGCCTGTCACTTTTCATGAATATCTTTCGAAACAAAAGCTTGAATTCACAGGCCAGGAGGAGGAATTCCAGCCCTTTCCTGTAGTCAGGTGGCTGGAATATTCACTGAGATTCTGGGAAAACCAGTTCATATCCCCACTCTGCCTGAGGGGATCTGAACACACATCTTCACTATGAGATTATACAAAGTGGAAGTGCTCTTCCTTCCTGAGGGAAGGGTGACAGTAACTTATATTTTCAGTCTTTCTCCTCAGGGAAACTGTGGAAGAAAAGTAATATAAAAACTTTCCAGGCTGCAAAAATCAGCAGTCATCCACTCCCATCACTGTTTCAGTGGTACTTCTCACAGCCAAGTCTTCTGAGCCTCTTCATCCCTTGTGTCTTCTAGATGCCGATTGTTTGAAAAGGAACCAAAAAAATGGCACAGCATCAAAGAGAAGAAGCCTTTCTAGACAACACGTTCTCTCCAGTGTGATGACATCATCATAAACCTCTACTGTAATCTGCAAAAAATATTACCAAAAACATATAATGATTTTAATGGAATACCGAAACACTGTTGTAATTTAAAACAAATAAAGGGTTCTTTTGTCAGATGAGGAACTGTTTTTGTTACATGCATCCAAAGGAAAAACAGACAGGCAGAAACAGCATATTTGGTTTGAGTTTAAGATTTTTCTTCTTCTCCTCATTGTAGAGTCCTATAAGCCACAAAAATGAGATAATTTGATTGAAAAAGTTGGAGTTGCATCCCTGAATTTGTAATGAGGCAATTATTAAGAGCTGGTCCATTATTATGCATTTCTCCAGACTACACATTTTAGTAATTAAAATTGCATAGTAATTAAAACTACTACCCCATAACAATAATTTTATAACTACAGATCCTGGATTGCATTCCTGGAGGTTGACACCTCTAAAAATAAGTTTACATCAGCAGTTCCATTACTCATTCCCCTGTGTATTTTAGTGGAAACGTAGCTTTGATATTGGTTTCAGTTTGTGTCTGAAGTCCCAGTATTTACAGAAATAAACATTTTGCTTCTGGATAACAGAGGTTTCTTCTACTGAAGGACCCAAAAAAGTTGCTCCTCAAGTAGGCAGAGACACCCAACTTGGAGAAGGTGGCTGAGAAATCCTTCACACATGGGGGCTTATTGTGGAGTCTAATTATGGATCCTCAAGACCACGAGAATTAGATACTGATAGGAGATGTTATTTATTGAAATTGTGTCTTTTGCTTGTTAGCATGTGTTGCAATAAGGTAGGAATAATTTTAACAGTAGCCATCATTTCTGATAAACAACACATTCATTGCTTCCATTGTGGCTGGCAGATACCAACTGTGTCTGTCTGTGGAAAGGAGCTGTTTATTTTGACACACCAGGGAAAAGTTAAGACTTTGTTAATCCCTTCAGTCTGTCACTTATTTAATAGTAAAGTGGGAATTAAATTCCATGGAACTAATGAAATGTTTACTGAAAACCAGCAAAGTTTATACTTGAGTTATTCTGAATCTTATGTGTATCTCTAGAAAGTAAAACTAGAAAGTATCTTTAGTGCTGAGAACAGATAAGGCATTTTTCTAATAAATGCTCTACTTCATTGTACAACTTCTTTGTAACATAAGCATCACAAACATACTCAATACTCTATTAATGAAGATCATTAAAGGTAAACATAACTTATTGAAAAGTAATTCCAAATTCCCTCAAAAATTTGGTTTTTTTAATTGATTTTAATTTGAGCACTGAACACATTCCTGTGTTATTTGGCATGCATGAATTACTAAATGAAGAGAGTCAATATAATTATTGCTTTAAGAAAAACTACTAGGTACTATTTCTAGATTGAGTTTCTTCTTAGCTGACTTCTTGCTGCCATAAAAGATTAACTCATAAAATCACTTTGATTTAGCAAGAGATGTCAAAACATCCAGCAGGTCTAACTGGTTTTATTCCAATGTCAGTCAAAATAGTATGTGGTTTGAGCACTGATTCATGTTTCTGTCAGCTGCTATGCTTAAACTTGCTGAGTAATCAATTCAGACACAGTAACTTCAAGAAAAATCAGTACTAGCACGAAAGCTTTTATGCTGATTATTTATACATCTATGGAACCTGATAGCCTTAAAGATGTTCTCAATTCTTGGAATTCAAATTCCAGTCTTGCTGTGTGGGTCAAGTGTGTGTAACTCCAGTTCAGCTCAGTAGCAACGTAGCTGTACATTAGGTCATTTTCGACTTGGGAAATACTGCAGTATCCCTGTAATCTTGTATTGCAGGTATGATAGCCTGATTCCTAAACTAAGATGACCTCACAGTCTCATTGGAGTTGTGGGTGTAAAAAAGCACCCAGAGAAAGACTAAACTGCATGTGAATTTCTGAGACAAGGAAAAAAAAGTATGGAGAATACTCTATTTCTGTGATGCCGTGGATAGATCAGGGTATGCTGTGTCATTTCACTTTTCTCTTTTTTTCCCTTCCTAAGTCCTAAGAGGGTGTGGGAGAAGATATTTTGGGTATCATTAGATATGACCTATAAAGAGATGCATCTCTAGTATGCATAAACTATTCTCGTCTATTCCAAAGATTACCCAACTCCTTTTAATCTCTCCTGCCTCTTGAATACTGTCATGTGGTTTATTTGGGACTCTACTGAAGTTCAAGTCAAGTTTTCAGTTAAGAAGATGAGAGAACAACAACAAAGTCTAGTCATACGACATCAAACAGAGCTCTATCTTTGGGACAACATATTGCGGGCGGTATAATATGCTTCAGGAAGAGCAAGGAATGCCAAAGCCCTTACTCTGCATACACAGTATTCAGTGCACAGTTAATGTTTTAGGTTTGGGTAAGTCTGGCCTCAGTGATGCTAATGCCTAAGATATTATCAATAAAATTAAAAGGTTTCATACTCTCTTCATTGGTTTGAAGGATCAGGACTTAGGAACCTGAAGAATGGTTTTAGGACAAATGAAACCACGAATATTAATGCGGTTTCAGAATTTTTGACAGTAGGCACACAAAGGTGTACAATAGTTTTCTCATATGAGCACCACAGATAAAGATTATCTACTGTCAGAAGAATGGTTTATTTTCTCCCAAACATCTAATAAAACAACTGTGACACAAATACCATGAAGTGAGAATTCTCCACACTAGATTTTTAAAATTTTTTTCCCCTACTACTATGGTTTAAGAATGATCTGATAGCAGCTGCCCTGAGGTATGAATGAGACTGCAGTCTGCAGAAGAAGAGAACTGTTCTGAAATGCTTATTTAAAGATAGGTAGACTTGTGATAAAATTAAATAACCATTTCAATTTATTGAGGATACAGTGATAAACTGTTATGTTCAAAGACTAGGAAATAGAACAGAAAGCTACTGTAACAGTTAATGGAGATATACATTTCATACTGACATTCAGATTTTAGTTAAGACGAAGTCTTTCAGAGTTCTGGCTAATAAATATGTCTATAACCTTCTTCTATGTGTGAGAGTGTTCTTGGACATTAACCATCTTATTCACTCCTAGGAAAACTTTAGACTAATAAGCTTCCATTATTGAGTGCTATAATTATGGTTGGTATCTTAAGCCTTGTTAAAATAATGAATTCTCACACATTGAAAACATTTCAATAATAATTTAAAACGTGTGTTTGAGCTACCTGTAACAGAAATCATTACATTACATGCAGGTAAAAAAAGAAATAAAAGTCAGTCAGCAAGGAAATACACATCTACCTTCAAACATCCTTCTTTCAATTCCTGTTGGAGGTTTCACATGTGGGGGCTGCAGCAGCCCCTCTGCCCAGCCCGTGCAGGACCGGGGGCTGCCATGCAGGGTTTTTGCTGCTCTGCCATGTTTTCCTTCCCTGGCAGGTCCTGTGTGGCTCCCACCATCTTCTCCTCCTGAGATCCCCCCGTGACAGCAATGCTGTGCCAGCCATCTTCCTCAGACCTTATCCGCTCAGATCCCTCCAAGCCCCCAGTCTGCCTTCTGCCACCCATTCCTGTCACATTTTCCTGCTCTCCTGTAGGATTTCCACAGCTCTCATCACTTTGTCACTGGGCACAACTTCAGACTCACTAAAAGCAGTGAAGGGCAGTGCCTGTGCTGAAGCCTGGAGAAACATGGAGGTGAAATAGCTGCTACAAACCCATCTGTCCAAAACAGAAGGTGGCAGCCATGTTGAGGAAGGAGGAGACGCATGAGGAAGAGCTGCCATCTGCCTCGTGGCAAGGTTCAAATGTGTGCTGTCAGGAGAGATGGCAGCCCTGAAAACCAGAACAGCTCATTTACCCAGGGAGGATGGGGTGATGTGGAAATGCAGGCTGAGGGACATGTCCAGCAAACTGTGGAGGAGATGCACACATGCAGATACACACAAAATTAGGGTAGCCACCACAAACCGTGAACCTCTGGAGTCTAAGACCTACATCAATTTGGTTCTTTCTCCCCAGGCAGCAACAAAATGTTTCAGAGGACGACTGTAATCTCATTGGCATCCTAACAGGAGGGGGAAGAAGCATCTCCAAGCCACATGGCAGCCTGCACCTTCATCTGGCTTTGGCAGAATCCCAGCTGTACAATCCGAATGGCTCCATAATTACAGCCGCAACATATTTTTCAGTCCCTACAGGTGTCATGTCTTTTTCACTAATTAAAAAGAAAGGGGAGAGGAAGAGCTAACTGCAAATACTTAATTTCTTCAGAGTTGTGGCTGTCAAATGGAACCTACGTCTTTACAGAAAACATAGTTCTTCTTTGCAAAAGCAGCAAAATTTTGCTGGAGATCCAGTACTGAAGTGCTCATATTTGCCATTTCGACTTGTTCCTTGAACCACATTGCATGCAGATAATCTTTGTCAGAAAAGTTTTCAAATCGATGCAAATGCTCCTTATAGATGTTGATGGCTTCATACAGAAAAGTGACATCAAGAATGCTTTTATAATAAAAATGTCTGTTTAGGCTACTTGCTTTTCTGCACTGGTCACTGAGGAAAAGACATAGTTTTGGAAGTCATAATGACAACATACTGCAAAATGGGGACAATGATTTGCCAGCACACTGTAATATAGGGAGGGCATAAGAGCCAGAGGCAGAGCTCCTGTTTGCTGGAATGTGAAAGCTGGATTTTTGCTGAATGACTCCTTCAAATCCAGGTGAAATGGCTATCAGCTCCTACGTCACATGATCAGCAGGAACATAATTTCATCTTATAAAGTAATAATATTTGCCTCTTTTGGAGCCTGACGTAATCAGCAAAATGCAGCATGAGGCTTATCACACAGCCTAACAGGTACTTGAAGCATTACTGCCCTTGCCTTTTCAGAAGCTAGAATGGTCTCCTGGAGGCTTTTCTACATAAATAGAAACAGCCTTTTCTTAGAGGACATAGAAATAATTCTGAAGCATCAAAAAAAGTAATCATGGCCAATATTCTTACATAACCCATGACCTTTCAAGCTCCATTTGTACGCATTTTATCCATCATTACTTAGAGGTCCCTGAACCAGAACTAAAAGCATGGCCAAAAATGTATTTAAAAAATATTATTGAAGCCTGCCTTTTCATTAACCTTTTTTTTTTCCCCCCCTTTTTTTTTTTTGTGTGTGTATGTGTGTTTTTGTTTGTTGTGGTTGTTGTTGGGGTTTTTTTGTTTGTTGGTGGTGGTTTTGTTTTTTTGGTTTTGTTTGGTTTTGGTTTTGTCTTTATCTTTTCCCTCAACAACATTAAAACCTGTGTGAAAAGTTGGAAGAAATTTTTGGTTTAAAATTATTGCAGGTTGTACTTCCCCTTGGTAAAAGGCTGCTTCAATTTTTTTACCATTCAGGCTGAAGTCTAGAGACCCATAGACAAATAGAAAGATCTAGCTGACCTTGCAGTTGTTGGTACATTGTCCGCACGTGTAGTTATTTTTACACTATTCACTATATCAAAAGAAGTTGCCTGTAAACCCAACTGGGTGGGACAAACAGAATTCTGTTGCTCTGTGAAGGCTCATTTAGAAGAGAAGCAGCTCAGATTAGGTGGTGGAAAGACACTGTTTTGGGTATGGACACTGATTATATTTGAATCACATTTGGCGAGGACTCCTGGGAGCACTTAGAATTTCACCCCGTTCCCCCATCCAGCATGAGGCATCCTAAGAATCCTTGTTGGCAGTTTTTTTCAGGCTACCTACAAATCTCATTTGTTTTATGTCCTTGATGTTGTTTAGGATGCCTAGGATTACCTAGGACAAGAATGCATTCTTGGTTCTGTTTTATACCTGATGATTTTCCTTAATTTTAGTCTGTGATTTGTGGCAGCTCAACAGCTGCTTCATGAACTAGCCTTATAATGGAGGTAGAAGCCCCTGAGCAAGAGGCAAACATCCAGCTGTCAACAGCAGCTTCTGTAGCCACCCCAGTGAAAACTGGTGGAGCCAGACTGCTAAGAGAAACAAGACAAATGGCTATTGTACTTTAAATTCACACCTGGCTTGATTGTTTTGCAATAGCTTCTTCATGCAGATGAACACAAATGGGACCCTGGCCAATTTTCTTTTTCTGGAGGAACCTTTTGCTCCCAGGGATTGAATGGATCTGCCTACATTAGTGGTTAAGAGCACTGCATAAATATTTCTATGATGTGAATTGCCCTTGCCTGTGAATCTCCTACCCTTGATGTTCTTTAAGTCACTAAAGGCCATTGGAGGACAGGAACTGGATTTCTTCCTGAAGAAGCTTAGCTGGAAATTGCACACCAGGGATTTTTCTTATACACCCCATAGGTAATCGGAACATGTAATCTTTGGGTTGTTGACAGAGAATAGAGAGGTTGATCCTATTATTATTTTGAATTGTAGTCCAGCATCATTTATTCTTTTATCCTGAACAAGAGAAATACCAACAGAAAGGTGAGCTTTTAAAGCTTTCCATTGCTGAGACTTGCTTGCACTGAGAAGTGCTGGAGTTTCCTTTTTGCAATCTGAGTAATGTGTTGAGAGTTTTGAAACTGTAAGGAGAGGAGCTTTCCAAAATGCCTGTGTTATTGGTACAGTATAAGAGACTTCCAAAAGAGTTGCCTAATCCTCAGTGAGTCACATTTTTAATGGAATTTTGTTTTAAATAAATTATCTTCTACATTCTCTCCACTCTTGGGTATATACTCAGTGACTATAATACTTACTGTTCTGATATTTCAAGTTACCAGGTCATCTGTGAATGTTTCTGAGACTCTTCTTCCTATAGAACCTGACACCCAAATGAAGGTGACAAGCAAATGGCTGTAGTCTGGAGTCTTCTTTTGCTACTGGAGGTTGCTGAATTCACATGTGCTTGCTGGGTCTCAGAGATGACTGACTGCTTCTGACAGCAGTTGCTTATCAGGTCTAAATTTGAATCTCAAACACAGTGGCAAGGCTTGGGTCAATATGCTTCCATCACATTTTATAACTCGAGTCATGTGTTTCATGTCAAGTCACACATTTTGCACTGTTTAAATGCTAAGAAAAAAAAATGACCCTTTGCATTATATAGGATGTTAGACCTGCTGTCTCAGAGGACCATTTATTTAAGTCCTCCAGTTTCTCTTGCCAGCTGTTTTCAATGTGGAGGTGAGGCAAAGACACTGATCCTTCAGCCGTTTTGGCACAGGGCAGCCCTGCTAGAGCGCCACAGAGATCCTGTAATTCCCAGGACACCCTCTAAAATTAACCAAGGGGCCAAACCTGCACTGCAAGTTTTGAGCCAGCCCTTGTTATCTTTGAAACTTGAGAAAGAAGCTGCTGCCTGCTGATAGACCCTTAAGGCAGAGCAAGGTAATGAAGAACTGGGCCATAAGTACGGTTTTTGTTCTTGATACTGTATCATTCCTGGCTCCCCAGTCGATATTTTAGCTGCAAAATAATATTTCATAATTGAAGAGTGCATACTTTGACATGGTAACATTAGCCAAATATTGATTACTTTTAAAAAAATTTACAAGATTCATTGTACATGATAGGAGGTTATCTCCTAAATCACAGAAGAAAAACAAAAATTAAAACTTATAATAAATACCTGTCTTTTTAGATTTCACCAGATGCCTGTAGGCTAAGTGAAGATAATATCTATGAGATTTCAGTTTCTCAAAGATTGACTTATTCTAGTGAAGCTGAATTGTAGTACTTGCAGATTTCCTGTAAGTAAAAAGTGTAGTTATGTTACAGGAACCAATTACCAGTAAATGGAAAATGACCAAATAAATACAGCACTTAGAGACAGAAAACATAACAGAGGATATATAACATTGTTCTAGAGCTCACAGTGTGCTTAAAATAACAAGAGATATTAAAAGTGTGAACTGCAATCAGAAAAAGGGCTGTTAACTGATTTTTAATATGCTCTAAAAATTTAAGAAATAGAAGCTATGAGGAGGAAAGGGCACATAGCAGGAATACATTTTAATCCAATCAGCCAGTTAGGTGATCAATTAGACAACATAACAAGGGCAAACAGATCAATGGTTCTGTCTTCAAAAGACAATAAATGTGTTTACTTACCATCATTTGCATCTTTAAGATAAGCATAAGCTGCTTTCACCTCAGTTAAAATTCCAAGTCTTGTTGATGTTGCCTCTTTTTTCCCCTAAATAATTACTGTTGCATTCACTTGTTTTGCTCTTACCTGACCTTGAGCAGAGACTGTCTGTCAGAAAGGAGTCAACTGTGGTGATCATGCAGCTCTCCTCAGAACATCCTACAGCAGGAGATTCACTCACAGAACTCTTTCTCCTTCAGCCTGAAGTCACAGATTAAGATCTAGCCTAATTGGAATTAAATACAAGTAATTTCTCATGACTGCTTTTCAGTAGCTTCTTATCTGTCAGGGACAGTTCCTAATGGACAAATGCCTGTATGGCAGCAACATTGCTAACAGCATCTGTGGATTGTTTAAGGAGTGCTAGAAGGAGCCACCACCTTCACTAGGACTAATCCACCACGGTCACAGGAGATCCTGTGATATGTGTGTACTTCACAAGCATGCCCAAATCATCCTATTTCATGTGCAACTGTGAGTTTGCTGCACTTAAAACTGAACTGAATTAGACTTGAAGTAGGAGATTAGAAAGGATAAGGGAGGAAGAGACTTGCAGTATCTAATGACTTTATTCTCCAAAATAAAGGAGTAAGACGTCAAGAAAGAGGAAAGTGCTCTGCCGCTTCCTGAGCCATTTCCAGAATGTGGCCAAGAAGAATCCGTTCCCAGGGTGTGAACCTAAAAGCTTCCATCAGCCCTACATGTAATATAAACAGTCACTTTGGTCCTTGTGCTGGTGAATTCAACAGGAAAAACTTCCAGTCATAAAGCCTGTGCAATGTGGAGATGGTTCTTTTTAGCCTCAAGCTGTGCAAAGCCTGCGTAAGATGCTCTTGTTCTGCCTGGTGTACAAGTAAGCAGTAAAACGTTGTATACAGTAAAGACAAGAAAAAACAGGTTTGTCATTCTGAAGCCTGAGAAATCTGGGGAATGCTTCTTAAATCATACTTCTTGTGAAACAACTTCTTCCAAAACAAAAAGTGATATGATTACTGATTACGATGATATTGTCTACAATCAATTAAACTCCCCTCAGAATCTAAGTACTGTGCTGTTCATTTACCCCAGGGAAGAAAACCAGCTGGAGCCACAGCTGCACTGGCAGCAGATGTCACAGCCATAATGCTCATTGCCTTTAGGTGTAAGATATAAGGAAAACCCAATTTGCATAGGGGAGCAAGACACTAGTATGGTGCTGTCTGAGCTATGAAGGCTAAAAGCTAGTATCCATAGCTGAAGGTCAAATGAAATATAATTCAACTTTCTGCATCTAATAAATGTAATAGTAAGTTTCGCTGATGTACAAGACCATTGGTTCTGCAAAGCACAAGTGGAAGTTTAAAAACAAACCTTTACTGCAAGACTGTCTTCCCATTACTCTGGAAGAGCATGAATAGCCTTTTCTGGGTATATAAGCATTGTGAAAATGCATGGCATTCTAAGTGAAATATGCCATCAGTACCTCAGTGCTTATGTGCAATTACAGTATATAGTAACTGGACAAAAATCAGTTAATTACAAAATCATCCTCAAATTCTGTTTCCTACTCCGAACATGAAAAAATTGCCTTTGTTTAATCTTTATGCTTGGTTTGTAAGTTAGAAGTCACAAGGAAAACTACAATTTTTGGTGGGGTACTTAGCTATATGAGAAGTACAAGAACACATTTTGTACATTTTCTGGCTGGCAGTAGGTAGGTGTAAAGGTTAATGGGATCCAAAGACACTCTGAGTTCTGGGAAGAAAAGTCTTGGGAGAGATTCTGCTTGCTGCAATTCAGAGCAGCTGTGGCATGTGAGAGTGCTGAGAATTTCTCAACCTGCTTTCCTGCCACTTGTTTTTTAGCTGCTTTGCAAAGTCTAACTTTCAGTGATTGCTGTCCTCAGCTGTCCTCAGCATTATGTCTTATCGACAAAACTGCTAGGAAGAAGCCAAGTTACCTCTTTCTGTCCGCAGTCGCCTGGCCCAGGTCAGGGCTCAGAAGGCGAATTCACTCGGCGCTGACAGGAGAAGTGTGCAGAGAGTTCATTACTTGCTGTGAGTCACCCACCCAAGCTGCCAGAGAGAAAAATATCTTTTTTTTTTTCTATCTGCTCCTGGCTCTTGTTGCTGTTGTGAGACAGGAAAAACAAGGCATCCTTTGACTCTGTTTTTATTTTTAGATGCATTTTCTCCTCTTCCCTTATTCAGTATTTGACATCTAAAATGCGCTGAGATACAATTGACTTTCCTGCTGCTTTCATAGACCAGATTCCCAAAAATGTTTGGAAGGAACCTGTGGACGTTATCTACCCCATCTCCTGCTTGAAGCAGAACCAAACCAGATCAGCCATGGCTTTGAGTAGCTGAGTCTGGAAAACTTGCAGGGATGAAGGTCCCTTAGCCTCTGCCACTATGTGCAGTGTAATGTGAATAGAACCAGAAGCTGACTGTAGGTTTTGCTTTTTCACAAATTTGCTGCTTGGTAGGAATACAATCAGCAGAAGAGAGACCAAGGAATGTGTCTTTCAAATTAGGAGGTTGATTTTGCAACAATTAACCTTGTTGATGCAAAGGAAATCATGCTGTAATGTGGTGCTTTGTTTTGTTTTGTTTTGTTATTTTGGTGATTTTCATGAAGCATCAACTTTTATAATCATATCAATTAAGAATCTCATCTCCCTCTGCTTTATGTGGGAGTTTATAGTGATATTGATTGCAGAAATAGAATGTAAAATGTAACTTCAGTATACTCCCGTATTAAATAGCTAAGAGCCCCTTTGCAATGCAGAAGAAAATGCCCACTTGCCACCAGGCAGGAGTTTTCCAACTTTGTGGGACTTTGAGGGAAGCCAGAGAAGGTAGAGAAATGCTTTAGAGAGGTGCTGCTAAGGGAAAGATGCTGGAGCAGAGGTGATTATAACAAAGCAGCAATTCTTGGTTCCATCCTCAGGTTGAAAGAGTGGTAGGTTCACATTGAGTGCTGGAAGGAACACTTACCTGCCCCTGACAGGACTAGAGCCTCTGGCACAGTTTTTTATTTTCTTCTCCATTTCTTCTCAACCCATAGTAAAGGTTTTCTGAGAAGTAATTATAATAGGATTAGTGTGTGGTGGGAGTAAATGTGCTTATTTGCAGTGTGACTAGGGAAGATGGAGTCAGGAGAGTAGAGGAATATTTGGTTGGATTATCTGAATTCTCAAAATTCTGGGTAAGGGCTCATTGAGTTGGTTATTTTTACTTAAGGCCAGTTCTCTAATCATAAGGTTTAAAATGCAGCAATGCAGAGGAGGACCTGAGGCTGATGGAGAGCAAATGAGACAGGAGTGCACAGTATGATGAAGTTGCAAAAAATGAGTACTGTACAAGATATATAAATAAGGCATGACTTTTAAGGACAGGAAAATAATTCTGATTCATGCAACTTTGCTTACCCTTGTGAATACTGTGTCCAGTTTTAAAAAGATTTTGAAAATTTGATGGTATCCTTGACAGCCAACAGTAATTCTAAGGTTTAGAGGACTCCTGTGGATATAGCAAAGGAATTTAAGTCTAGAAAGAAAAAGCTGAGGCTATGAGCCATTCTTTAGTCTTGAATAACCCATATTATTTCAGTTATGTGAGATAATTGCTGGTATAAAACAAAGGGAATGTCCTGAAATCAAAATGACTGCCCCACTATTTAATTCTAAATGAACTTTCAGTGATTTACCCTGTTTCTAGAGTATAGGCCAGTGAGATACTTCCTGCATCACAGAAAGTTGTCAGATGCGTCAAAACCATGATGATGGTAGGCACTAGACTCCCCCATATCAGCTTATCTGCCAGCATGTCTTAAAAAAAAAAAAAAGTTTTTCTGTCTTTTCCAGAATTTTACAGCATGTGTGTTACTACTTCTGAGCATACATAAATGAAGAATACGTGTTTCTTCCCATGTATAGCCATGCACAGAGATACCAGTATATCAATCTTGAAATGTGCTGAGAAACAGGTTTTAGTAGACTGGCAGGTTATTGTGGAATCACAGAATCACAGAATGTTGGGGATTGGAAGGGACCTCAAAAGATCATCTAGTCCAAACCCCCTGCCGGAGCAGGAACACCCAGATGAGGTTACACAGGAAGGTGTCCAGGCAGGTTTTGAATGTCTCCAGAGAAGGAGACTCCACAACCCCCCTGGGCAGCCTGTTCCAGTGTCTGTCACCCTCACTGAGAAGAAGTTTCTTCTCAAATTTAAGTGGAACCTCTTGTGTTCCAGTTTGAACCCATTACCCTTATCCTACTGTTGGTTGTCACGGAGAAGAGCCTGGCTCCATCCTCATGACACTGACCCTTTGTATATTTGTAAACATCAGTAAGGTCACCCCTCAGTCTCCTCTTCTCCAAGCTAAAGAGATCCAGCTCCCTCAGCCTTTCATCATAAGGGAGATGCTCCACTCCCTTAATCATCTTCGTTGCCCTGTGCTGGACTCTCTCCAGTAGTTCCCTGTCCTTCTTGAACTGAGGGACCCAGAACTGGACACAATATTCCAGGTGTGGTCTCACCAGGGCAGAGTAGAGGGGAAGGAGATCCTCTCTGGACCTACTAACCACCTCCCTTGTAATACACCCCAGGGTGCCATTGGCTTCCTGGCCACAAGGGCACAGTGCTGGCTCATGGTCATCCTGCTGTCCACCAGGAACCCCACCAGGACTGTATGTTATCTAGCTCAAGGTATCTGGTCATTTCCTCAGCGAAGTAAGAAGTGAACATTGTGGATTAAAGAGGCAAACAACTGATGATGTAATTAGGAGTTGCCAGAGTGGATGCATCTGCTAACTCCAAACAGCCTCAAAGTTTTCACATGTTGCTTGTTCACAGCTGTTTTAGTATACACTGCATAAAAATACTGGGTTTATCTGTAACATGTCAGCCCCCAGAAAAAGCAGCTTTCCTTTTTGTGTACCAACTCTCTAATCTTTGTTTTTCCAACTACTTTACAACTAATTTGGGAAAAGCAGACCCTTACCTAGTCTGATTTCTGTCCTTGGGTGTTGCTCCTCTAGCTTATTTTCTGTAGATTGCAACCTCATGGATGTCAAAGAGCAACAGGATGTCAGATACATTTTGATGCTGCTTTAATGTATGAGTAGAGGCTGGGTGGCTAATGTCAATAAAAATGTACAGTCTTTAAATTGCATGATATCATAACCCAGTTTTGCTCCAAACCAGGTGGAGACTATAAAGACTTGATAACTGAAAGTAAAACCTTTTGCTTCTGGGTGTAAATAGTTAGCAAATAATTATTATGTCTTATTAAATATCTATTATAGTAATTAAAAGACACTATTTTTATGGGTCTCTACATGAGAAAAACAGTGTGTTTCTGCAAAGTTGAAAACCTGAACTAAGTTTCAATTACTGACTGCTCCTGTTGAGGTGGGTGTTTGTTTTTTTTTTTCCCTAGGAAACAAATATTTATGAACATAATCAGTCATAAGCTTTCTTTTATGTTATTTGTAGAGAGAAGCAACATTAAGTTAGGTTAGATGCATTCAAGCTCTACTGCCATCCTTTTCCTGGCACTTCATCTGTTACACAGAAGCTGCAAGAAAGCTGGGAATAATGTCGGGAAAGATCTGTTTCCAGTGATATGAGTGGGAGTGTTGCTGCTCTTCAGTGTTTTGTGCCCTCGAGGTGCCTTTCCATCCCTGCTGAAGGCTGAATCCCAGGCAGGAGGTGCCTTTTATAATGCAGATTGTGTTGTTCTCCTGACTTCTTCAGTGCTGTCACAAATATATGTCATCTAGTAGAGAAATTTCCATGAACATGTGACCTGTCCTGCCTTCACAGTCTCAGCTCTCTCTGCAAAATAAATACATTATGTTCAAGATCACCTTCCTCTTCTCTAAGGCCCCTAAAGACATTTTATGGTATGCATTTGGGTTAAGACAGCAGCTGTCAGCTCAGGTACAATGAATCTGACTATCACAACAGAAACATCAGGGGATGAGGCAGCACTTTCCTGGAGACAGATTCAGGATCACTTCAGATTTCATTACTCTTCATGCCAGATAGAAGAGGAACTCGAGGCCTCCCTTCATGTATAAAAGCTCATAGGCTTGATTATGAATGAACACATATGCAGCTTCTATCAGGAAAAACAGGATGGACTCTGTATGTGACAGATACTGTGGGTTTTTTATTTTGTTTTGTGTGTGTGTTTTTGTTTTGTTTGTTTGTTTATTTGTTTATTTATTTTTCTTGCTGTGTTATGATTTGAAACCGTGAGATGAAAAATGGCATGGAAACCTGAATGCTCCTTCATGGCCAGGGCTATGGTTAATGAAAATTATCTTTTTCCAAAAGCCTTGTCCAAGGCAGAATTAAGGGGTTTATACATGCATATGTATGTATGTATAAATATCTTCTATGTATGTGGATATATCTTTCCCCCTTTCAGTGTTCATTTTCAGGGAGGAGAAGGCTTTGTGAGCCTTGTGGTCTGGAACCCAGTTCAGATCAGTACTGCCAGGTTCTTTTTCTTTGGTTTTGTACCTTTTCATATGGATTTTTTAATGAACATTAGCCACAGAGTAATTTATTGTCCTTTGGAACAAATGGTTTCCCGATATTTGGAGGCTTTTCCGGCTTCTCTCTTTCAATAACAGAATTTGATCATTCTTGGTATTTATCTGTTGCAACGTCATTTGCATAATTGTCCTAAGAGAGTATGCAAAGACAATTTAATGACCAACTTTTTAGCTTATGGTAGCCAAGTCTGACTTTCCAATTGGCCCTGTACAACACTAAGCCCTGCATTTATTTCTGATGAGTACAATTCATGCTGTTTGCTGGGTTGCTTTTAGCCCTTTGTTTGCCCTCAGCACATAATAACACAAGGCTAAAAAACATCTATGCCTCAACCCGTTGCCTTGAAATCAAATGAGAAATCAGAGAAGCCTATTGGCCAAACTGGCTTAACTGCTTACCATATAGGCAGGAGTTTACCTTGGGCAGGAGTTTCTGTTTCAGGTGTCATCACACATGGGAATATTTAATTACACCTTCCTTTAGTCTGAATGAAAGGTACTTACCAGACCTATGTGAGTAATGGATTTTGTTGTGGGGCAAGCATAAAAATCAGATGTAAAATTGTTTGGATTTACTCTGTGTTAAATGTACCACTCTGACTGGAAATGAAAATGTAATTTTAAATGAAAGTTGTTTTAATTTAAAAAGCATTAAAATTATTCATTTAATTCAACCCAATTGTAATTCTTTCCAGATTCGCCTTTCCTCAGCATAATTCCTGATCTCTGAAAACACCTCTAGTGTTCAGTATATCTGTTTACTTTAAGTGTGCCTGGTAAATTAGTGGCAGCCTTTTTTATGAATACTGAAAATAGGATTTGGGGGATCATAGCTTGAAAGTGTCTTTTTGCATCTGATGTTAATTTTCAAAACCATTTGTATTATTTTGGGGGTTTATTTTCCAGTTCTTCCTTTCATTGATTGCTCTCCCCAAATTCTGAGCAGAAAGCCACCTAGTGCTCTTTCCCGGTGCTTCATCCAAATTTGAAGGTCCTCATGTTTTTCTTCACTTGCATTTATCTGCTTACATTAGCGGGTCATCTTCTCTTACCATATACTTGGACTTCCAGACTGTGTTCAATATCATAATAATTTTTGAATCATTGTTATCTTCTGCCCCAATCCTAGACCTACTTTTTCACATGTGTACTTGGTAAAGCTCTTCATAATCCTATTACGCATTTGCCCATGATTATAGGCACGGGTGTTTTTTTTAATGTTCTTGCTCTTTCTGAAATCCCTGAAATTTACTTCTTGGAATATAGCCGCTTACATTCTGGAAAAGAACTTTTCGTGTTATGCCAAGAAAACTGTGATAATTTGGATTAGATCTTCAGAAAGGTGGATTCTCTTGTGCTTGAAATCTTTGATTTCAGGATCATAAAATTGTAGCCTGTGTAATTTAGTCTTCTAAAAGCTTTACGGTGGCTTTGACTCATGAGCAGAAAAAAACCATGCAGTTGGAGAACCCACATCTAAATCCAACTTTCACAAATTCACAGGGAAAGATGTGGGTTTTGCATATTTTGGTATACTAGACTAGATAGTACTGACTCATGCGCTTAAGGCCTATGATGATGTAGTTATGTTTACTGGTTTCTGTTGATGATTAGTCAGTGGAGCCATGGAGCCCTCCTGATATACAGGAGAACTCCTTGTATTTTCTTTTTTGAAGCTTTGCATTGTTTCTCTTTTTGTAAATGGTGTAGCTGTATTCTCTGCAGATGTAATCTGGCACCTTTATTATGCACTCAGCAAGACAGGCTTTGGGTCACTTTGCATGCTAAATTCTGTATAATCTTAATGTGCTCTATAAACAACTCATAATCTAAAAAGGATTGAGATGTATAACATTGATGTATAATTCATGCATTCATTTATAGAGGGTGCAATATGCACATGCTAGCAGTTTCCTCTGAGGCCTGCAAACAACTAAAAATTGTTTTGACTTATGTTCAGTGTAGTGTATAGAACAGTAATTCTCTAAGATATATCTTAATTGTCAGAGGAAGAAGTGAGTTACTACCCAAAGTAGAAAGTAGGACAAGAAAATCTGTCATGTCACAGTCATTAGTCCAATCAGAATAAGAACAAAGAGGAGGGACAATGAACGTGCTAACCTTGTCAGTCATAAAGGAGAACAACCTCAAAATTGAGATTAATCTCATAGCGATTATTTAAAAGTTATTAATATCTTCTTTTACCAAGGGTTGTCAACTCTTAAGAGTGGTGTCTTACAAAATATATTACAGATTCTAATGGATAATTGGTTGGGAATTAGAAATAATAAAATCATTACGTATTGAAATAATATTAATTTATTCTTCAAATCCATGGGGCTAGTGGGAAAAGCAGATACCAGTCCATCTTAGACCTTATATGGTATTTTTCCTGGACTTTTAAGCAAGAAGGATATCCATACTATAGCCAGATTTGATTAATCAGTTCTTGTGATTTTAAACTAATGTGCACAAAGTGTTAAAAGGAAGAATTAAGAGTAATGTGGGAAAGACCTCTTACAAATGTTTGGGGAGGTTTTTTAAATGATTTTATTTTTTCTTTTTGAAATTGTTTGTGTGTGTAGATTTTCCTCAACCTGTTTGTTTGTTTATTTTTTTTTATTTTGTTATTTCCCTTCTGGAAAGGCTTCCTTTTCTTGGCTTTTTTTCCTTTCTCAGTTATTTGTTCATACCTTTTTTTTTAGTTCTCCCTTTCCTGGTTTTGCCTTTCCACTGTAGCTGCATTACCTTGAAAGGCCCTTGTCTCTGTAGCATTACCTCCTTGAGGTCAGGTATAATCTTTCTTTTCACTGCTCAGTATTTGTAACAACTTAGAAATACTTAACTAATTTCCACTATGATTCACACCTCATCCATTAATGCTGAAGTTGGCCTTTAGGGTATGACAGGGTTTTACACGGGTCCACCGTGCTGTAAGTATCACATAGCCCGATGCGGGCAGGTACCTGTTTTGTAGCTGAGGGCCCTGAGACAGGAATTTAATTCCTTCAGTCAATGGCAGAGTCCAGTCAGATTTGGGGTTGGTGTGCAGCGCTCCCTCACCAGAGTATTAGTCTTTATTCCTTTAGACTGAGCCAGGTCTTACCCTCTCCTGTTCACAACAGAGGTCATGTACAACCGCAAGCAGCTCCTGGCAGCTTTAGCAGGGACCATGTGGTGGCAATAACAGCCCTGGAAATTTTAGAGTTACTGTCAAGCTGCCTCCAAGAAGCAGAGAAACTGTGGCCATAAACTGCCCTTCCTGCCTTGTCTGGCTATGTGGAAAAAAAAACTTAAATGAATTTTCCAGAGATCTCTCTGTCTATTAAGTACAGAATATTACGAGAAGACATGTGAACGTGCTCAGAGTGAATTTCAACATTTCTAGCAACTCCAAAGCAGGAGAACAACTGGATCCCAAAGGTCAGCTCTGAAATGAGTGGTCTGGCTTGGGGAAGCTTTGGGACACCAACCTCCTCTTGTGTGTACTCAGGTGGACTGGCACAAATGCCTCAGGCATCAGCCAGGTTTCCTACACTGCAACGGAGTGTGAAATAGTAAATCTCTGTGCTTTGGAGCCATATCTCTGGGGAAATTTTGTCCTAGTTCTGCTTCTGTTGTCGTTATGGGGCATGTGAGTGCAACCACTACAATAAACAAGGTGATGACGTTTAAGAAATAAGATCCCCTTTGTACACTTTTCTAAAAGGTTTCTTTTGACCATAGGCTTTCTTCTTCCTGCTCATGACAGCATGGGCAGCATGACACTATGTTAGTATGGTGAACTAATTTTAGTGAGATGATGAATTTAGGGCAGCATATGACTACCATAATCTGGGCGTGCTTGGAGATCTGAACCTCTTTGTTGGAGCCCTGTCTCAGACTGTCACTGTGCCCATGTTAGTCAAGTGCACCCAGACTAAAGCCAGAGCTGTGCTGGCTCATGTCCAGCTGTGTCGGCTTTTCCTACTCTGTATCCTATGTGCTTCTGTCACTGGCGTAAGCATGAGGGGAGTGAATGCAGATCCCCCTGTACCTCTCAAAGCACGCACAGTCTAGGTGAACTCTTTATTGGGCTAACTGTCCATTCAAACATACCTTGAGATAGGTCCACAAACCCTGTTCTCCAAGGGAAAGCATTTGAGTACGTTCTCTTAATGTAGGAAGTGGTGGATGGTAAAAAAGAGGTATTTCATAGCTGTAGATCCCTTAAATCTGTATGATTCAAACAATATAAATTCAGTCCCTGTCCCAGAAGGGAAACAGTTCCTGTGTAAGATGAGGCACAGCACAGAAATAAAAAGGAGCAGAGAGCACAAGCTGACAATGAGAAAATACTAGTTTGCATGATGGACAATGGTGTGACTGCCAGCCAAACCTGCTGCCTGCCTGAGTCCTGCAGGCATCACTATGGAGGAGAAGTGTTAGGAGCTTTTAGAAGACTTTGCAGACTTTTATACTGATATGTACTTCACTGAGAAAGAGAATTTTCAGAGGATTTTTAAAGACTTGGCAGACTTTTATACTGAAATCCACTTGTTCTTGAAGGAGGTAGGAAAAAACCAAACCAAACCAAAACCTACACTAACCTGAGACAGAGCTGCACAAAAGCTGCTTACAAAGTGAAGAAAGGTGGAGAAGTAAACCCCAGGCGCAAGGGTAGAGCAGAGGGGTTCAAGAATTTAGCGCAAAAAGAATGTTAAACAGGGGAAGAGCTGGTTTTAAATCATCACATGTTGTCTGCCTCTGTCATAAGGAGGGCAGCAGGCTGCCAGCCCTTGGCGGCCAGAGCTGCCCTGCAGGTGTGCTGAGGACCGCTTTGTGCCCTATGTCAGAGCACCAGCAGAGCGGGCAGGTAGCAAAGGGCTGCGTTTCTTTCCTCTCTTTCTCCTCTGTGCTCTCCACAGCAAGGGCTCAAGAACCTCTAGATTCTGCTCTCACCTTGACTCTGCTTTTTTCACCCTACAAAGCCAGTATGACAGCCCCACCACCTGGGAAGGCTTTGGCAAGTTATTTTTCCACTGTTTGCAGCTCTACCTGCAACAGCAGTTGTCAGATGCTCTCTTGCCCCTTTCGTGATCCTGCATACATCCCTGCAGAGTGGTGAGAAATGCTGCCAAGCAGGGTAGCACTTTATACCCACTTTACCCAGATGTAGTGACTGTGCAGAAGTCACTAAAGTCCACAGAAGCAGAGAACAAGTACAGAGTGTTCTGAAAAGCAATTAGTCACTGTATGCGAAATATCAGTGAAGCCTTTAAGGGAAAAATTGCTAAATGAATCAGTCTTGAAAAAGTACACCCATTTAATCAAGTGGATTTAAAAATCAATCTGGTTCATCTGGAGCAAATCTCTAATGTAGATTTCCGTTAATCCTTTTAACCCTTGTGTATATCAATTTTGCTTGTGTCAGTAAGTTACTGATGGAGAGCAGATATAATAAAGGGCTTAGTACCCATCAATTAAGTGCTCCAGTGCCTGAATTCTAAGTGCTTGGAGTAAAGTGCGATCATACAATAAAGCATACAGGCTTCCTGTACAGACAACATGAAGAAGTGCCAGAGAAGGGGTTTGGACAAGCCCTTGTGCAACAGAAATCTCCTCTAAATTAGTGGTGGGGGCTGCTGAGCACAGGAGTGTATCTGAACATTTGCCACTTTTTGGAGTTTTAGTGCCTAGCCTGAAAAAAGGGATGAGAACCTGAGTCAAGAACTCCAAACCATTCCTGGATGTCTGCAAACAAGCATCATTTTAGAAGCCTTACCTTCTGTCTGGTTGTTCTTCCCACCTTCTGCATACGAGCCAAGCAGATGGAGCAGGTGCCTGGGGCAGGGGAGCAAGCCCAGGCCATCAGCTTTTCCTGGGAAACTGCCTCTGGTAACTGCCCATTGCACCAGCGGAGGTGGATGTAGGGTACAGGGAGCAAGGAGAACAGTCATCACACCTCTATAGAGCAGATAGGTGACAGTCTAGAGTAGTGGCTTAGGGGTGGGGTATTTCCACAGAGCAGAAAAATTCTTGTTCCATAGCAAAGTCATAGGGTTTTAGCCAGTCAATGTAAAACAACCTGCAGCACTTCGCGTTTTCAGGGAAAAGGGTGACTGGGTGATGCTTTGGAGACACCTGCCTCTCTCCATGTACTGCACTGATGCCTCTGTGCCTTATTCTGGGCTCTCTTTAGAGGCAAGAGGATAAGGATTTGTTTTAACATGGCCCCAGGTTTATTTGGACTGAGGTCTGAAACCTTGGCTGTGCAGATTTTTGGAGCTGCCCTTTTGTACACCTCCTCCATATTAATTTTGTGGTTTTATATGTGAAATAAAGCCCTGATTCTTCTTTCAAGAAGCAAAGAGGGAGTGTGCAGAAGAGGAAACACAGCGCAGATTGCTGAAACACAGCTCAGGATTGCTACTGCCTGATCTCTTGAGCTTCATATATGTGTCTGAAGAGCAATGTCTGGGAAAAAAAAAAGCAGAACTGAAGGGAAACAAGGCACAAACAAGGTCAATCTCATGCTACAGCAAGCAAATCAGCAGAATTTCTGGGTTGGAATGGATGAGATGTCCAATAGGATAAACAACGAGGCAGCGTTTGGCCTTCAAGGAGAAAGTTCAACTTTTGATTGTAGGCATATGCTATCTGACGTCAATGAAGCAATTTTAATGCTGTTTTCATCAAGCTCGTGGAGAGTTTTGTTTAGAGACCCACTTGGAGTGTGCTGTGTTAGGCTGATGTCTAATTGTGTTACCTGAGTCTAATTCTGTTGTCATAATTGCCTGGGGGAAGCAGAAGGGCTGGTTACCAATTAAGATTTTAATGTTATTAATTTAAGAGAGTTTGAAGGGTACATATAGTCTAAGGAATCTACCTAATTGACAGGAAAACAAGTTAAATATCCTCCTGCCTCAAATTCTAGCTGTGTTCTCTATCCAGGGAATTCAGTTTTCTATTTTTAGATTGGAAAGGTCAGGTCTTTGCAGCCTGCGGGAGGGCTGGCATAGCCATGTCATGAGAAGCTGAAATCCTAGCTGCAGCTCTGCCTCCCCACAATGAGGGGCCAAGTGATGAATGGGGAGACACCCTCTTCTGCAGACGAACAGCTGTAACTCATGTTGCGGGCTGGTGTGACATCAGCATTTGGGCTTTCCAAAGATCTATAATAGCTGCTGTTTTCTAGCACAAAGAGTGACAGGAGAAAACAACCTGTCAGAAAGGAACAGTAAGGACTGAAAGATTGCTTTTTGCTTTGTATCTCCTTATTGAGCAGAGACGAATCCTCTTTTAGCAATCATACCAGAAATATTATGCAAAATTCTTGCTACAAGACCCCATCCAGTTCTTCTTTGTGAACTTCAGCTCACGACTGACCTGAGATATGAATACTACATAGTTACAAGGAGCACTGCCAAAATTTGGCAAACTTCCCATGGCAGAGGAAGATTGTCAAGTCTGCAGAATGGAATGTTTGCTCTAGATGTTTGTGATAATTAAAAAAAAAGTAATTCAATATTAAGCAAGCTCCTTTTTTTTTTTTTTTCCACCTAAATTTTTTAAATGATAGGAAACATTGCATTTTGAATAACTTATAGAGCATGTTAACAGTTATCTCTGAAGTTCTATATAAAGTGCAGCCAAAAATTAATCCTGCAGTATGTTTTGTGTTTGTTTCTGCCAGCTCTGTAAATAGGTCCTGTATGGTCAGTGTTTTCACTGAGCCTGGTAAGTCTTCTCCTGTCTCAGGTGGCTTTTCAGATGCTGAGGCTTGTTTCAGTAAGGTAGCAGTGACTTTCTAAGGAGCAAAATGAAAGTTTATAATAGAAACTGCAGAGCTCAGTTTCCCAGAGTCTGACATATGGCAAATCTGTGTTTGTGATCTAGAGGGACTCTGCTCATATGACCTGGAGGGCAAACCGTGCTCTACCAATCCTCAAGAATGAGGCAGTGGTATCAAAGCAGATCTCTGTGTCCTTAACAGGCTCTGTGAAGCTGCAGTAGCAGAGAAGGCAAAGTACTGCAGCTCCCTCCCTCTTTCTGAAGAAAAGTCAGCACAGCACGGCTCTCTAGAAGTTACCTGAGTAGAGGTAGAGAAACTCAATACAATTTTATGGAATATGCAGCTCTTTGTGAGTTCCTATTTCTGTTGAGTTACCTTATTTGTCACTGAAGCTTTAATTGGAAAGCTTCCCTCTGCTTTTTGATAATGCTTCCCTGGTCTGCAAGTGGAGAAACCTTCTGTTGCCTTTTCTACTGCTGCAGTCTCCACGTAGTAACTTGTACAAACAGAGTGATACCTCCATTGGTACCTCCATGATGTTAATGCTAATGAATACCCAATATAGAAAAAAAAATTACAGTGAATAAAGACTGGGTGAGGCTTTAGCTACCCCCTTTGTTAAGAAGCATATTTAGCCTATTTTCACGCTGTTTGGATAGTCGCATTCTGCAGGTGTAGCAAGTAAGATAGCTAGTAGGAATGATTGTCAAAGTGGAGATTAACTGAATATTGTGAAGTGTTTGTGAAACAGTACTGAATTCTTGTCTTTACATAGGCAAATGTATTGTCTGATTTACATCAGTGCAATCAAGGTGTTTTGTTTTTTTTTTTTTTTTATCTAAAAATCCCAACAAAGCAACATGACTAATCTATTGAAACAGTTCATTTTTAATACTGACTACTGGTGGCAAGCTACTTACTAATGAGGTTCAGGGTCTGAATTATTGTGGAAATGTGTTTAAATTAATCATTGAATAGTTTTGTATAATGTGTTGAAGAAAATCATTATCTGTTTGCAACATATTTCAAAGCAGAAAGAGATTACATTAATTTCATGTTTTATTCCTTATGAAAAAGCCCCTGGCCCTAATAAGGATTACCTACTGGCCTTTTTTTTTTTTCCTGACAAGGGAAGACCTACCTAAAATAGAAATAGAATGAGCAACTGCAGTGAATATTCTACAAGTACTGCAATCATAATCACCCAGTGACAATCCTGTCACCAATTCATCATTTTTTGTGGTTTTTCAGTATCACTTTTACTCATTGTCAGTAATTTATTACCTAGTAGTGAAATTGTTAGATATTATTTTCAGAGCCGTGAAGGAAAAAAAGACTATTCGGTTTTCTCTCTGGTCACGTTTCAGCCTGGTACAACTTCCTGATTTAATATAAAAATGCATTGCAAGTTCAAAAGAACCCTTCAAGTTATATTTATGCCTGCAGACTTTATGCTGGATGAGATAACATTTGCCTGTGCTATATAACAGTCTGGAGAGCAGCTCCCAGCTTGACTTGCAACCAGACTCGTAAAGTTATCCCTTCAATTAATGGCCAAGGAGCCAAAGTGCCTTTGGGAATTTCGCTGCCTGCTCAATGGCATCACCAAGCACTCAAATTTACTTCAAATATTGTGAAATGTGTGTGCCAACAAAATATATAATATTGCTGTACCTTTTGTAGCTTTTTACGGGAGGAATCTGATTCATTAGGATACTGTATTTCAGACTGGAGCTGCTAATGTTAATAGTGATGGAGCACATAGATTTACAAATCACTGAACTGCTCTGATGGTGGGAGCTGTGGCAGGTAAGTGCCTTGGAGTCAGTTGCTTCCTAGGAGTCACCTTCATTTTAGTGTCCGTGTTTCTTGCACACGGGTGCTTTGCCTCAGACAAGATATACAAGACCCAGTGCACAGCAGTGTGGACATGCCTAAATCTTCCAGTTAAAAATTCATAATTTTTTGCTTTCATCTTCAGCTCAGAGAAATTCATATTAGTTATTTCTCTTCATATCAGTTATTTCTCTCATGGCAAGAAAGTTCCTGTATCTCCAAGCTGGGTGGTAGGGGAAAAGGAAGCTTTGGCCTGCTTGGCCAGCATGAGCTTGGCTCAGTGGTGACTTTGGCTTATTCCTTGCCTTCAGCTGTCATTACTCAAGCAGCTGCAGGTGCCATCAGTGCCACCCTGACAGGGTGGTGTGCTCTGGGTAAGGACTTCTGCCTGGCCACTGTGCCCCTCAGCCTCTCTCGGGGTGATACCCAGCGATGGGCAGAGGTGACCAGGCTTTGGCAGGACTCCACTGGCTCTTGCTGGTGGGAACGGGCCCATCCAAATGCTCCTTGTTGGAGGACCCTGGTGTGGCAGTTGTCCAAAGAGAAGGTAAAAGGAGATGGCTGGAGCCAATGGTTAAGGGAAGATGAGGAAATCCAACATCCCTGATCCCAGAGTTAGGATGGGGTATGGGGAACCACAGCAGGATGTGCACACACCTGCTTGGGCAGGAGAGCTGCTGGCACCAACCCTGTGAGATCTTCTGGCTGATATGTTGTATTTAGGCTGTCTCTCTGATTTGGGTCATTTAATGCATTTTGATTTGACACTAGAAATCCTTAAGGCAGCTTGATCAGTGAACTGCAGCCTGACTTTACCCACCTGTAGAGCATCTGGGCACCAACTGCAGGGCCACTGACAGAGCAAGGAACCCAGCTCATGACCCAGCATCCAAAAAGGAGGTGTTGTATTATTTATCTTTCTGTTTACCCAGTACCCCAGAGTTCTACTTTTCCTCGGTTTAAAAAAAGCCAGCTGTTTTTGTGCAAAAACGTATTCAAATATCTAATGCAATTTCTGTCCTCCATTATTGAAGACTGAATGTGAAGTAACTCCACTCTAATTATTTGGTAATGTAATATCTTTTTTTTTTTAAAAAATTAATACTTCTAATTATGCACTGAAAACAAAACTTATTTGTAATCTTCTCTGGCTTTTGTAATTTGTTATTGACTTTTACAGATTATTCAGTAAACTCAATTTACTTTTTGTCTTAATTGGGTCTAGTCTGCATTTTGCTGTGGTGAATTTTCAGCCTATCACCCAAACTGCTTTGTGCCCAAGTGAGATTGATGAGTTGATACAAGGTACTACAACATTTATTTTATACCTCAGATTCCTCTCAGCTTGTGTAGAAAAAATAATTTTAGAATTAACATATTTTGCAGTTGGTTCTAGCGGTCGCCAGTTTTCCAGAATATCTCCCTTACTAAAAATAAAAGGGAGAAGACTGTTCAGTCAGGCTCTTCCTTCAAACATTTATTTTTCAGCCATCACCCATCTCATAGTAAACTCTTCTGAAATTAGCTTCTGGTATTTTAATACCTTTCTCGAGCTTGAACTGAACTTGTACGGTTTACAGACTGGGAGGGTTTTGTTGGCATAGAAATCAGAAGTTGCTGGAGTTTAATGAATCTGTTTACGTAACAGTTAAAAAACAAGTGTTCAAATATGTCTTCAGCTAAGACCTCTCCCACTCCTGGTTTTGTGTTGCTGGTTTTTAATGGAGTTAAGTAACCTCATATATTTTATCCAAATTAAATGTTATGTCATGGGTTGTAGGCACTTTGGATAGTCCTTTTCAATGATAATAAATCTGCTGATCCTTGTTTTTAACTTCTCCCAGTTCATAAGACACAGTAATGTGGAACACAAAAGTAATACGTCAGAGTTTTGGTATATGGATGTTACTGGTTCCATTTAACTTCCATAAAAATGATACAGAGAGAATTTGTGTGTGTAACACATAAAAGTTAAGGTATTAGAATAGTAAAATTATTGTTTTTTTGTTCTCAGTCATCCTAGAAATCTTGTGAAAAGTGTTTTTTGTTTTTCAAATGAAATAGAACTATAAGTTTACCTCACAAATGAATATTAAAAATTAAATATTTATGGGAACAGAAGGAGTGTGAGGTGTGTTACACCTTATTGGCTCTGGAGAGGTGGCTCAGCCGATCTGCTTGGCCACCTCCAGCCCAGCTGGGTCATCTCCGTAAATGCTATAGGTGTAAGGGGCCAGTTCTAGATAGCCAGGCGAGAGGTTTCAGGGCACTCTAACACTGGCCAGCTGCAATGCAGAACAGATTAAGCCATACTGATACCTCCTTGACGAGGGGAAAACCTGCTACCCAGACACCCTCTGGTTCTGTGTGTGAAGAGCCCCATGCAGCAGCATCTCGTGTCCTCCGCATCCAGCTGTGCTGCACAAAACAGCAACCAGCTCTGCAGACTCACTGTGCTACCAATGTGTGAGGCACACAGGGGTTTTAGGGACCATATGGAGGTTTTCAGTTGTTTCCTGCATAGCAACAATTTGCTTCAATGGGGAAGATAATCAATGTCGCATGTGGTTTCTACCTCCTGACAGATCCTGTTAGCTGGGACCAAACTGAGCCTTTGCTGGGTCTTTCAGTTCAATAGAAACCTGTATGTGAAATCTCTATTTGCCAGCCATGATTACATGGTAATGATGTCCTATCTTTCCTTACATTACTTTCCCTGACTTGTAGGTGTCAGATTCTCCTTTTTCACTTTTGTTTCTGCTATTAAACTGTCAGAAAAAGCTAGTGCTTTCTTACAGTGATGAAGCTGCATTTGTGGTTTTGTGTGAATGTATCTGTTTTTTGTTTTTTTAAGTGTTAAAAATTACAACATGTATTTTTTTATTTCCATTGAGTTTTTTATTTCCATTGCAGTATCTTTTACTATAAATGAATAAGTGGTTGCATGGCTGCATTATTCCACAAGCTTATTAGGAAACATAAAAAAGTGAAAATTTTACAGTAATTGCTTGTTCACGAAAAGTAAGTTCCAATAGAAGAGTAAGAAACATATCTATAATTTACTTAGAAATACTATCAGCACAGTATATTAATAACTAAGAATATATACATCCTTAAATTGGTGTGCACAATGTACTTAGGTACATTTTTTCCTATTTATATATCACTACAGTAACAAAATGAAAAGCAGAAAGTGTCATTATTAATGTCTTATAAGCAAGCATAAAGGTTATATTTGTGTGGCCCAGAAACAGGATTAAAAAGGAGACCTAATTTTATAGTGCTGATGCAGAAGAAACTCATATCTATTTTTCTTTGGCAGTGTACCATCTCTATGTAGATTCATTATGAAGTTATTAAAACAACACTGTTATCAAATAACCTTAAAACTAAGGATATAACTAGGCTTTATTATTACTACCAGACACTTATAGAATATAAATTTCATGTAGGATGTCATCACTGTACAAGAAGCCAGCCATCCTATAAACCAGTGTAACACACCAGGGTGTTGCATCTGTGGATTTGAAAGGAATTTTCATATGCAAGCTTAAATTAATATAACTTGTCTTTGTATAATTCATATGTCAAAATATGTGAGAAAACGAAGTGCAAATCTAAGAGTAGAATTTTAAATATTATTTTAAATTTGTCAGTATTCTGAGAAAAATTACTTAATGTAAATGTTCCTTTCCAGTCCTGCCCCACACCTTTTCCATTTCTCCTCCTACACCTGGGAGGAACAGCTATTTTGAATGAATTTCTTGCTTTATTGTGGATTTTGTGCAAATATGAATTCTTCTTCCACACTATAGGAAATTTGCACTAGTGTAATACTGAGAATTTTGAAGACTGTAAGCTTTTTCTGCTGCTGTGTTTCTCACCCTTTTATGCAAGTACTAGGCAAATACATTATAACTTTGATGCCCTGAGCTGGCACAAGCATTGATTAGATGATGAGAAACTACAGGCCATATTTCTCCTTCCAGTTCAAACTAATGATAAACTTCGTATTAGAACACAGTGAAAAAGTGGTCCTGCCTTTGAGGGAGGAAAGATTAGATGTGCTGTTGAATACGTTGTTATGTGACCTCAATGTTACAAGAAGCTTCAGGATCCATGGAGAAAAGGTGATTCTACCCCAGCCTGCATGGAAGCTGTGGAGGGAATATTTCCTAGCCTGTTCTTCTAAATTCCCTTCTCAGACAGTTGCATTTAGGAGTTAAAGTTGATGTCATTATGCAGAACCTTCCTGTTGAGAATAAGATACGTAAAGGTGACGCATCTGAAGTTGAAACTATTTGAATAGCTTAAGTTTCAGCTATTTCTCACTATTCACAGTTTGTGGGGGAAGCCAGTGACTTTGACCAGACCTGTATTTCTGCTCAGCATGTTAGAAAGTTCCCCCCCACACTGAGTCTTCTCCTATTTCTACTTTCCAGCTTTAGCTCATGCACTTACAATGCTTTGTTCCATATCTCAGACATGAAATATGGCAGCATGTAACTATATGGTATTTTAAGCCCAGCTTTGGCTGTGCTGAGCTTAGTGGAGCTGCTGGGATGCACAGAGCAATTGGTGCAGCTTATTCGGCCCCATCCTCTTGGGCCCCAGGGACTGGACTGCGCCCACTTTGTGTTTGCAGGGCTTCTGCTGATTTTCAGGTTTTGCCAGTGTGTCTGTGTCTCTGTTTTGCTTGTCCAGCTTCTCTTGTCTGCTGTTGGCACTGCGGTCTTTAAGGAAGACTATTTCTGGGCTATTTACTTAGTTGTTGATCACTAGCGGCAAGAGAATTTCCTTCTAACAGGGATATAAACTGATGGTTTTTAGACTAATTTTTATCTCTTACTCAATGTCCTATACTTTTCAAGTGTGAAACTAGGTGTTTTGTGTATTGTTTTTAGTGAGAAAATCACCTTGTTTTATTTTTTTTTAAGAAAAAAAGAAAAGCCCAGAAAGCAGAAATCATTAATATGACTAAAGTAACATCTGTTGGTGGTTTACTGTGGGATTTACTGCTCCCCTGCCCCCTCTTGGCAAATTTCAGCTCTGTCACCCACTTTTCTCAAGCGTATAATGCTTGGTACAAAATCAGTGTGGCTTTACTACTGTAGCAACAAAAAAAAATCTGCCCTATTTAATAGCTGTTCCGTGGTTATTAATTTTTCTGTGCACTGAATGGAGAGGCATTCCCTTGATGCTTATTCACATCATTCTTTATTTCTGATTGAATTGCTCCTGTCCACTGAGCCTCATAAAGGATTGAACGAAATTTAAATATCAATTGTATCTAAAGTGTGTAAGGGTATTTGAATAAAAGAAATAAAAAGTATAGAAATAAACACTGCAGGATCTACAGGGTTACTGGAGGGAATTTTTGTAAAGGATTTATTTTTCTATTGAAGATTACTGTACAGTTTTAGCTAATTATCCTCAGACATCTTTATTTTTTTCTCTTTAATGACAATAAGTGTTGTGTGATGGTGTTAATTCTTCCTTTTTTTCTTCCTGTGAATCTCAACCCTACAGGCTTTCTTTGGCTTTCATCCATTCTTTGGTATTCTATAACTTCTTCAGCACAAGTTCTCAAATGAAAGGTTCTTCTTTGGCCCCTGAGGACTACAACACAATATTGGAGGTGGAGGCAGCGGAGACCTGACAGATCCTGTTCTTTGATCTGCTGGAACTGGTACTGACTTCTCATCCTTTCCCTGCCTGACAAACTACTGGGGGTAGAGAGGAACCGCTGAAACAGAGGTATGAAAGAAGGGATTTATAGTGCTCTAAATTCAGACGTGTAGAAGCACAAGGATACACCTTTTGTTAAAGGTAACGATTGTACTAAATAATAAAAAAAAAGATCTTTCAGCAAAATAAAAGGAAAGACTAAATAATTGATCAAGGGGGAAACCTCTTAAGCTGCTGGTGTGCTCAGCCTCCATTGCTACAAATACTAGAGGTCTTTGAAAGCAGCTACAGGAGTGCTCACTCATCTTGCTTGAGGTCTTGTGCTCGTACACCTTTTTGTGGCATGTGAACTCCAATAAAATTGTTTTGTTCAATTGATTTTTTATTTACACTGTTATGTCTTGCTTTGCAAATAAATTAAACAGAAAATAGGTTGGATTTTAAGAGTTGCACATCTCTCTGCAAGCAACTAGAGCAGAAAATCTTTGTAGTAATTGACCTGCTGAGACTAATTCAAATATTCAGTGGCTCTAATGTCTTCTGCTTTACTTCACCAAAACCTGAATACAACAGTCTTCAGGAGTAACTACAGGAACCACTCATTTTTCCAGGCATTTTTGGGGGGGTAAAGGCAGGGAGACAGGAATGAGAGAGGCAAGAAAATATATTGTACTTGAGCACATTTCAGTCTGAGAATTGTCACTTGTTTTCATTATGATGCTTTGGGGCAAATGGTTTGTGTTTGAGAGCTGTTACTCCATTTGTTTCACTTCAACTTCCTTCGTAAGAGGAAGAACCACGCTGGAGCACTTTAGGAGGGCATGGTGCTGGCACCTGCTGTACATCGCTTCTGTACCTGCTTTTATGACTTTTTACAAATTTTGACTACAACATTTTTTTTAAACTGTTTCTCCAAGCCTCAGTTTTATTTTTCTACATGGCCAAATTTTCATTTTAAGGAAATTACAATGGAGACATATTCATTGTCACCTCCATGGTTGAAGGTTAAAAAGTCCACTGGGACATTTCCCAGAACCTATGTTTAGGAGCTCTCCTCCCCCAAAAGTGCAATGGAGCATAGGACAAGCGCAGTGATGAGACCTGCTGTTGTGGCTCTCCCACTCCATCCCATCCTCGCCCCTCAAATAGTGGACAGAATTGAAAGGGAAGGGAGAAACTTGGATTGAGATAGACACAGTTTAATAAAATAACAAAAGTCTAATACACTACTACTAAATATATATATAGAATAGAATATAAAATAAAAGGTCCTCAATGTAATTCGTCATGAACTCTGTCCATGCTGAGCAGCCAGTCCCAGGAAGCAGCACCTGGTCCTGAACAGCTGATCCCAGAGAGAAAAAAATGAAAAAGTCAGAAAGGCCCAGAGGCCTCTGCAAAACACCAGGATGGCAAAAGGCTGAACTAATGGAAATTCCAAACAGAACTCCGGCTCTGACAAAGAGAGTGAAGAAAGTGAAGAAGAATGTGCAAGACAGCGGAGGATCCCGACTTTCCTTAAATATGATGCATGATGCTAATGAGATGAAATACTCCTATTGATCAGTCTGGATGTCAGTCAAGCTCTGCTCCATCTATGCCCCACACCTGTGGGCAGAGCACTCAGAATGTCCTTGGCTCTCAGACCAGAGCAATTAAAAACATTAACTCTGTACTGAGATTTTATCTCTCATTCTCAAGATAAGTCCAAATAATGACTGTGCTACCTATGAAAAAGCAAGGTTTCTAACTGCATGAAGAAGAGTGGAAGAGTGTGGTGGTTTGGCTGAAAATGAGTTTATTTTACACCCTGCTTGATTCTGTCCCTTTCTGCCTTTTTCCTCTTTTCAGAATCAGCTGTTGGGACCAGGTGCTGCTTGCTGGGACTGACTGTGTGTGGATGGATTTCATGAGGAATTGCCTTGAGTATATTTTATTTTATATTCTATTTTATATGTATATTTATTAGTAGCGTATTAGCGTTTTTTTATTCTGTTAAACTGTGTTTATCTCAATCCAAGTTTCTCCCTTCCCTTTCAATTCTCTCCCCTATTTGGTGGGGTGGTGGTGGTGGTGGTGGTGGGTGAGTAGCTATCATGGTTGTATTGCTAGTCAGGTTAAACAATGACAAAGAGTCAGCTGATTTTGCATCGACTCAACTGTATTTGTAATCAACTTTTCTTTACTATATATAATTTTATTATTTTTGTTTCTGTATTTTTATCCCAGTTTTATATGATGCTCTCTGTTTACCTCAGCTCCAGTTTTTGATCCATTGGACCAGCATTAGCCACACCTGGCAATGCAGTTGGTTTAATGCTTTTTAAGGATGTTGAGTTCTTGTGAGGTGCCAGCACACCCCACCTGCTGCTCATGAAGCCTTCTCCTCCCTGGGATGAGCAGAGCAGTTCTCCTCGGCTCTCGCAGACGTGCAGGGGCAGAAGATCCTCCGTCTATTGGTACCCACTTTCATTGGTACCCATATACCCTACCCATCCCCACCACCCAGCACCCTACACCATATCAAAGTGTGATAAGTGAGAGATCTAAGAAGTAGCAGAAAGAAGGTGAGGCTAATGCAATTCCATTGTGAGACAAAAAAAAAAAAAATTCCAAAAATAAAAGACAGCCATTCATTCTGCTGCTCATAAATGGTTTCTTTTCATATTGCCTTTTAAAAAAATCTCACTTCATTTTATATTGTCTTCCCTGGCTCCGTGTGAAATCCACACACACAATAATCATTCCTCATTTCCTCCTGTCAAACAGGTGACATACTGAACAATTAAGGTTTTTTTGTTCATAATAAGCTACAATGTCTAAAAGAAGAGAAAAAGACTCAATTTTAAAACAGTCTGGAAGATGAGAGGACAGTCTGCTGTCTCATAGAAACCAGGTCTTAATTCATTGTAAAGTAGAAGCCTTTTCTTCTTAAGGACTATGAAACAAATTTTACCACTCACCCTTTTTGATTTTCAGCATTAACACTTGCTGTGGGAGCTAATCTACTTTCCATTGTCCCTATCTGAGGTGATTAGTAGTGTATCATTAGCTAAGGCATTTTTTTTGTTGTTAGGAATCCTCTCCTCAATGAATACAACCCTTTCTCAATGAAGCCAGTCTCTGCAGTGCCCCAATTCAGTCTGCCTGTGCTGTGTGTCACTCCAAAACCAATTACGAAGCTGTCATTGGGAGACAGGCTGCAAAGAAAACCAATGTGTACGGGTAAATCTCTGCACCTCGGAGTACTTTGTAGGGCTGGCTGATTCAAAACCAGCTGGACGTAATCCGAAAGGTCAGTTTTACTTACTGTTCACTTACCTAAAGTCTCAAACAGCTGAACACAGTGGTGACAGTTTAAATGAAGCTATAATGTTTGATATATAGGAAATAATATTCCAGTGAACAGATTAGTCCTCAATTTGTTTTTCAACTCAGTTATGAACATTTGGAGACACGTCTCCCTCTCAATTTGAGCATGAAAAGGGGAAAAAAAAATCACTAAACTTGAAGTAACCTTGTATGAATGGCAGATGAGATGCAAGTGAAACATGTTGCAATAAATAAGTATACAGTTTGGGTTCTATAATTTTCCATTGCATTAATTTGTCTGCATATATTTAGATCAGTAATTTAGACTGGAAATTAAGGCTGTTTATGACAACTGCCGTATGTTGACGGAAATATCTTTTGATGTGCTATATTTTAAACCCGTGTCATTGACTTTTGGAAAATGCTTCAAAGTTAAATGCACAAAATTACTTTAACCAAATAACGTTTTACTATACAATTAAAACATAAAAGATGAAAAGTTAAAGGTCTTGCATATTTTATGCATAAGATTTAATTTTTCTAAGAGCAGGTTAACTGACCTGGAATTACTTTTATAGAAAGACACTGTCTGTTGTAGCCACAATATCTTAGCCAAATCTTGCTTTCTCACAATTCTCTCTTTAGTTTCTCATTCTGCATTTATTAATATATGCGCTAACTTAGTGTTTGGCATTTTGATTTTTCAGAGGCTAGCTGAACCTTTCTATGGTTACAGAATAAAAGCAGAGGTCTCAGAAATCTCTCCAGGAGCCCTGAATTAATATTCCTTTCCTAGGGGATCATACTGAAATTACAGACTTTCCTTTGTAGTGTCCCTGGACCACTTTAGAATGAGAGCATCCTTTGCCTGTGCACCTACATTTGCGTGATTTTTGTTCTCTCGATTGGCTGCCTATTTCATGGTAAGTGATCTGAAAGCCTTCACAAAATCTGTACTTCTTGGATGTGCCAGTGTTAGTTCCAGTTTTATCCACATCAAGGGTGGATAACCTTACATGAGTCAAGCTTTGGCTATGTCCTGGGTGTCCAGAGCAATCAACGGGAATGAATGATCACTTCCTACCAGGATATCCCACCTCAAGCACTGTTGCTCAGCCTCAGGACAGGACAGATGTGTTTTGCCTGCTCCTAGGGGTAAATAGCAGTGGGCAGGGAGAGGATGGCAGTAGCAGGGATGGTCATTCCTGCAGTTCATGCTGCTGGAAATCAACAGGCTCCGAACGTTGCCCATGGTGGCAAAGCGGTGATTCTGGAAGGGAGGCTGGGATTGTCTTCAAAGGGAAGAGCAAGCAGGTGGGTATCTGAGGGTAAAGAGACTTAGCACAAGTAGTGGGGGAAGAAAGCCAATAATAGGAATAATAAACCAGTCCGAATGAAACTTCAACAGCTGTAAAATTGAATGCTGTTTTTAAAGTAACAAGTGAGGCTTTGACATCCTCAAAAATTTCATTTCACTGGGAAAGAAGAGTAGAATGGAGAAAGTAAATTTTCATTAAATACAGAGAGAGCTCTCATCCTGTATTTTCAATTGTTTCCTCTGAAGGGGTGCTCAGGAGAAAATGAAAACCTGAATAACTATGTGAGTGCTTCCAGAATCCACATCTCCTCCTTCTAATTGAAAATCATGCCTGGCAAAGCCCCTGCTGACAGGCAACACTTGGAGAGGTAGCCACTGATTTTGAGTGTCTCTGCTCTTGATTGTCTCTTCTGATGTGCCTCACATTGTGCAATAAAAATAAATACATAAATAGATAGGACTGTTAACTGGCATGTAGATCCACAAGGTGCAGTTACATGGCCTTTGCACTGTTTGCAAAGACACTATTTGTAATTGTTATCCATTATAATGAGCACTACAGTATTTACGAAGAGGAAAATGCAGAGATTGCTGTAGGTAATTAACGAATATGTCACTTTCAATGCTTCCATCCAATTCAAGTTTAATAGAGACATTATTCCTCATCCTATAGATTTGCTCTTTTTGCTCTTTTTTTTTTTTCTGTGAGAAGTAATCTGTGTATTTTTCTGCTCTTTTTTTTTTTTTTTTTTTTTTTTAAACTCAAAAGCACTTAAAATGACATGAATCTGGTTAAAATGCAGTTTGAACTTACATCAGTGCTTTGAAAATCCTTAGGAATGAAACATCGCTTTCTAACAGATTAAACCATCAGATGCTGCTCCCTACACTTAAAAGCAGCTATATTATACACTTCCTTCCATAAACTGTATTTTAAAAGCATTTGGAGCTCCCTTAAACCATGATATTCCAGTCAAAAGGTTGTTCCAAAAGTTCAGTGTTGTTTTGATCTTTCTTCTAATACTTAGATCTGTGTTTAGATCATCTTCCTTCTAATTTCTAGGATGTGAGCAATTAATACTCACTTGTTTTTGTGTCAGTTTGTTTTGTGACTTGGTAGTTCTTTTCCCTTCCTGTTGTTAATCACTGAGTCACATCCTCCCTAAGCCTCTGGTCTAATTAATTACCAAACCAATTGTTTTCTGGTATGATAAGCTGGACTTCCCTACCCATCTAAGCAGTCTCCTTTGCATCCACCTGGTTTGAAAGAGGTGATGCTGAGGAGCCAGTGCCCACACATTTAGGAGGTTTCTCTTTTGGACTTAATCTAATTTCCTTCTATGATGGAGGGCACATTAGCACGTAACGCCTTTTCAATGTGCCTGTGGAGTCTGTCTTCCAGTTTAGTTTCTCCTGAACGAATCTGGTACATGCACCCTGTGACCCCACTCTAGTGTGAAACAAGGTGTCATCAGCAGTGATTCACCTAAAAACCACCCTCCTGGCCCAGCTGCTGCTGTAGACAATCCCCAGTTGCAGGCAATCACAGCACTTCCCTGAGAAACTGGGCTTTATTGCAGTGTCCTTTTCCAAAGCTCTCTTGTTTCATTCTCTACATTGAGGATCACACGTGATAATCAGTTGTCACCCTCCACTGCTATCCATTATAATGAGCACTATGGGTTTTTTATGGAAAGGAAAATACAGAGATCACTGTAGGCAATTAACAAATATGCCAATTGTTTCTAACCCAAATGTCTTGATATTAACTTCTTCTCATAGGATAAGTCAATTAAAAGAAAATCCATTTTTAATAGGAAATAATTTAAAAATGCAAATATTAAAAGGAGTGATCATTTATATACTTTCAACAAATGTGCTTCTGAGTTTTTGTTTTAACAGTTTCTTTGTATTTTTTGGCTGTTCCAAAATGGCGTGATTTTACTAGCATCTAAATGTGTTGAAAGGCACATTAACCAAGAAAGGGGGAAAAAGGGAGCTATATATAGTTTTACTGTCCCTTTAGGGAACCATTGCTTGAGCTTCATTAATATGCATTTTAGCACAATCTAATTTACTCATATGGCTGGCCCCAGGTGTTTGCAAAGGCAACCAGAGGAAAATCAGATCATACTAAAATTAGAGGCAAGAAATATTGAATGCCTTCCCTTTTAGGTCCTTGAAAGGCACATATTAATTGTAACTGGATGAATTTGTGAAAACTAATACTATGAGCAATTCCAATAGTAATTATTTTTGAGAAATGATCTCTATCAATAAATGCATTCTGATCAAAGTGCACAGAAAATATTCTGTTAAAGAAAATATGTAGATACTGTCCCCTCAAAACATTAAATATTTAGTGCAGTGCCTCCCTTACACCCTTTTGATGTGTTTTTATTTGCTGAAAACCACAATACAAAGCTTTATTTCTTGTGTGCTGCCTCCTGAATGGCTTCAAACAGGGCAGAGTATTAGAGTTTGATGGATTTGCCCTGTCCTGCTAAGGAAAGTGCATCTCTGCTAGGCTACAAGAAGCCAAAGCCAGTAACACCAAGGAGGAAAAAGTGAGAAGGTGTGGGGAAAAAGATTTAAAAACCTGTCTGTATGGTTCGATTAAACTCTCTGTGCTTTCACTAAGTCAATAGGAGGCTTTGGCAAGCAAGTGTTCACAGCTGCTCTCTGAACTGCTAATGGGATGTAGTGGTGCAATAAAGAGCTTTATACATTAATTTCCTAAGTGTCGCCTTGATTTGTAGTGGGAAATGTAAGCAAAACAATGTCGAATGCCTCAGCCCTGAAGGTGCCTCTGGAGCAGCACTCAGTGACCTGTCTGCCCTTGCCTGGGTGCTCTGAACTCTTCAACTGGGGAAGTGCTTGCCCAGGGAAAAGACTATTTCAGAATAACTCTTCAGGGCTGAAACAGCCCAAATTATAGTGGTAGCAGGCTACTGAGGGATGCATATGTTAGGGAAACATTTAGTCATCTCTGGTGAGATTCTCATCTGAAATATCTGACCTTCCTAGGAATTAAAAATAGTAAGACACCAGCAGAGAGGAGGGTGAGCATAGGAGGAGTAGCACCTGTGCTTGGAGAAGCAGCACTGACTACCATGGCTGCTCCATCCTGCCCTTCCCACCCAGGAGCTGGTCTAGGAGGCTTCAGTGGAGCTCAGCTCTCTCCAGGCTCCATGAAGACTCTGAAGGAACCGGGAGGGTGTCTCTCCTTAGGGTTCCCTGCAGAGTTGCAATGCTCTTACTAGAAACTTGGTAAGAGAACCTGTTATCTCAGCTTGGAGCCAAGTTTGCTTATTCATAAAGAAGTAAAGTTAGTTCTGTTTCAGATAGGGTGTGATTTCAGAAAAAATTGCTTGCAAATCATCAGGTGTTTCATCAGGTGTATCCTGTTCATTACAACTCAGTGAAACACTACAGGCAAACGTTACATTGATGTGATAAGCAGGGTGATATTAAAGGTGAATACTGGAGTGCGCTATTAAAATGGAGTTTAAAATGTACTTATGGAAAGGAATAGAGTCTCCACAGAGGGTGCCATTTAAGAATAGTCTACCTAAAGAACATTCTCCTAAAGCAAAACATCAAAGAGGGGATAGGAAATATGTTTTAGGCCAGGATTCTGGAAAGAAATCAAAGACATATGAATTTCATTAAATCACCAAGGAGTTTAAGAAGAAATATATTCAAAATGTACATGGAAAATACTGCAGTCAGTGAAAAGGAAAAATAAAATATCCAGACACTGGAGTAAAACAGAGAAAAGAAGACGAGGAAAAAGGGATTACTTTAGAGAAACAAGTTACACTGGTAGATGGAAAAACATACACATGGGAAGCAGATTTTCCTCCTATCTGACCACAAAAACAAGCAAAGACTGTTCCCAGAACCAGCCTGTACATAAATATGATCCTGCAAATTTGATAAACTAATGATGGGACTTTCTATAAAGAAAAAAAAAGATGGTTGAAGCCTTCTCCACTCTGTGCTCGTCGTTTCTTCTAGGCAGATCCAACAAGCAAGTTTACAGGACAGAAAACATCGCCTTTAATCATTTAACTACCTGTTAGCAAAAGTACATACTTTTGCAATATGTCAGTAAATCACCCTCTGCTGAGTGTCTCAATAACGTTGCTACATTAGAAGGAATGAGAAGTTTGCCCTGCCCTGGCCCTCCAGCAGCCACCCACTGAAGGTGGCTGAAGGAACAGCAAGGAAAGAGAAGGAGAAGGGATGTAGGGGTGAGGAGAGTTGGGCTGGGGGATTGAAGTAGCGGCTGGGGTGAAATGTCGCAAGGTTAGTGCTTCATTCCCAGGGAGAAATAAGCATTTTTCAACATACGGGCTTCCAGCACACAGTAGGTAAAACAGCTGCAGTATAACACGGACTCCGTCTTATTTCCTGCTTAGTTCATCCATTTCTCATTTAAATTATATACTTTCTCTGTATCACAGGTTTGGATGCTTTTTTGTGTGCTCGTGGAGCCCGTACTTTGTTTCACCTCAGCTGAAAGCAGTGGGTATTTTGTACTGCGCGTGCTCCAGGCAATGCTGCTGCAAGGCTCCTTGGGGTGGCAGCAGGACCTCACACAGGGAAAGGAGATGGACTCTCCTTCCTGGCTGTGCTGTTCTGTTGGACTCTGCAGGGCTTCTTTAGTGCCTCTTGGTTCAACACTAATAAAATGCTGTGGATGCTGTAAGAAAATACATGAGCAATATTAATTATATCTATTCCACATCACTTTTTGATGATTAAAATCACTGAAGAACAAAGGTATCACCCAAATGATATTCTACACGTCTTCATTACAGTTATATGTTTCTGTACAAAAATTCAGATCCACTAATAAGTACTTTTACCCAACAGTGTGTTGACAACTAATGGCTCAGCGAGTTGTGTACATAAAACCCCAGATGAATCAGGATGACTAGTTAAGAGTATGTAATCCTGGATACTGCAGTAAGGATGCTCCACCAGTGTATATTGTATTTAAAAATGGAGGTAGTTGAGGAAGTCATGAAATGAACAGTAAATAGTTATGTTTTCTGTTCATTCAGACAGTTGAACTCAGGGAAAATTTGAGAGAGGAGCTGCCTCTGAAACATTCAGGGTAAATGCTAGACCAGTTACTAGAGAAGTAGATCAGGAAGAAAAGGTGGAACAGATTGGCTGTGGATAATTTGTATTACTCAGCTACGGAAAAAAGTTTGTGCTTGAGTTTTGCCATATTCAAACCTGAGTTGTACACATTTACTGCTTGAGTAAGATATTATCTCTCTAGAGTTAACTGTATATCTTGGAATACAAAACTGCATGATTTTGCCACAAAACTGGGAAAATTAGTTGGGTTCTTGACCCCATTGGCCCTGAGGAACCTATGCAAATTCACATCCATAAATTAACTGTGCAATTGTTATTATTAGCTAGTTCTGCTTCACTGAAGTCTAAAATTCCCTGTTGGTCTCATACCAGTATGCTGTGAATGGATATTACTGTACTCAGCTGTAAACTTGTCCAATACATCTTTGCAGAGAGCATCTCTGCCCTTGCCTTATCCTGGAGGTATTTGCAAGGTCAGTCTGGAAGTTCCTCAGGCACCTAAATACAAGCAAAAACTTCAGTTGGGCATGTGCAGAACCTGTTTCCTGATGAACACCTATGGCAGTCCAGAGTTTGGATGCCTTTCCACCTCAGAGGTTTACTCCTCACATGTGCTGTGAGGATCCTGACACAGAATCACAGAATGGTTGAGGTTGGAAGGAACCTCTGGAGATCGTCTAGTCCACTGCAAAAACAGCACTAAAAGTGAGAGCTGAAGGTCATCTAACCCTCTGCCCCACCTAGATGGGTTTGTATCTGCATCTGACCTGTTACTCAGGACTTCTGGCGATGAACACTCTACTCTCTTCCCAGGTGAGCTGTTCTAGCACTGTTGTGGTTTAACCTGAGCTAGCAATACAACCACAATAGGTGTTCACTCACCCCCTCTTCCTGCTCCCCCCAATAGGGGAGAGAATCAAGAGGGAAGGGAGAAACTTGGATTGAGATAAACACAGTTTAATACAATAACAAAATACTAATACACTACTACTAAACACATATATATAAAATAGTAATAAAAGATACCCGAGGCAATTCTTCACAAACTCTGTCCACAACTGAGCAACCAATCCCAGCACGCCACACCTGGTCCTAAAGCCGCTCCCTCTCGAAAGAGCAGGACCACCCAGAAGGTTCTGACTCCTTATATACAAAGCATGACGCTAATGGGATGGAATACTCTTATTGATCAGTCTGGATGTCAGTCAAGCTCTGCCTCATCCATGCCCCCCTTCCTTGATGCCTCACACCTGTGGGCAGAGCACTCAGAATGTTCTTGGCTCTCAGACCAGAGCAATTAAAAACATCAATTCTGTACTGGGGTGTTATCTGCTTGTTCTCAAACTAAGTCCAAATAATGAGCATGCTGGCTATGAAAAAGAAAGGTTTCTGACTGCATGAAGAAAATTAACCCATTTTCAGTCAAACCAGCACAAGTACATAATTACCTTGCTGCAGGAAAATGTGTTGTATCATCCAGCCTAACATCCTTTCTTTGATTAAAGGCTACCGTTTATTGTCTTACCACCGCAGACATGGATAACAAATCTTTCTTAGTTAGCCACAGTCAGTCATCGAGGTACCCAGGTTTCTAATCATGACCTCCACCAACAACCCAAACTCTTCCATAACCTTCCTTGTAAGTTATGGATTTGCATCATTCTCATTGTTATTCTGTTTTCCCTGTTTGGTTCATGTCATTCACAGAGCGCAGCATCAATAACTCAACACTGAACAGAGTAGTTCAGTTTAGCGCACCCCAGTATTGAATTCCTGAGACAAAACCCAGAGGTTTTGCAGGCAATATTGCTGTTTAATTCATTAGCTGACCTGGTCCTACTTAGACCTGACATTTGGAAGCACTTACCCAGGACACTGATTTCTACCCCGTCCAGAGCCCCTAGGTGTCTGAATCCACACTGTCCCCATAGCAGGAGAATGCTCTGGTTTACAGCTGATTTAGGTAGCTCTGCCATCAGCTGTAGTTGATCCACTCTGTGGCTAGAAAAAGAAGGTTCACTTGGGCAAAGAAAAAAAATTCTCTAGAGGGAGAAATGCAGCCAAATTGTTATGACATTGGGATGAGAATGGCCTCTGGTGTTAACAAATTTTTATGGTGGGCAGGCCTCATTCTTTTGCATTATCATTGTCAGTCTACTCTAAGAACCTTTAATACAGGGCAAACCTAAACAGAGCAAAAAGTATTGCAAGGGTTTACTCTTCTCTCTCAGACAGGGACAGGACTGGTGTGCTTCCATTTGTACCCTTATTCTGATTCCACATCACCAGCGGCAGGCATGCCTCCATTTCATGGGAGCTGCAATAGGTATGATTCAGCTAGAAAAATAAAATGCAAGCATAAAAAGCCCATACATAGGTACTTACAGGATAAAGACCAGAGCCTTAGTCATAATGAATTCACTAGGATTACATAGACAAAACCACCTTTCTTCAGAAGAACAGCCTTGGAATAAGAAATCGCTGAATAAAAATTTCCATTCGAGGCAATAGAAAATTATGTCACATATTGTGTACGTATATATAGGCAGGGAGGTATGCGTGTCTGAAAGAGAGACCTCAATTCTAACTTGAATTAAGATGTTAAAAATAGCAGGATCCTGTTTAACAGAGGTGACATAAGAGACCTCCTTACTCTCTGAGTATCCCAGTAATGCACACAGCATTCTTTAGAGGCAGGCTACTCTATTTTGATCACCAGCACATCATCATGCATTACAGTGCTTCATATCTTATTCTCCTTTCATTCCTCAGACATATCACGGTATCCTTCTGCCTTTTGGACCAGTCATGCTGCTTTTGCACATCATCCTTATGTACTCAGCTAAGATGATTTATTCATGACAAGAGAAGGAGCTACATGTTTGGTGTGGGTATGGAGTGTGACTTACCAACACAGTGAGTGCCCTTGTGAAAACCCCTGATACTGATCTGTGTAAGTAACAAACAAAACACAGTTGATTTGACAGCAGTATAAACAGAAATATTTTTGTCTCTCAGCTAGTGAGTTTGATGATAATCACTTTTGCTTCAAAATCTGTAATTTCTCTTGCTTGATATTTTTTGCAACAATTGTATTACTTGATGAAAGTGAGGTCAAATATGCACAAAGAAGGACAAGTTATAAGAGAAAAAAAACCTGGAATGCAATGTTTATAAAGGAGTTTAGAGCCTTAATTAAGTTAATTAAGTGCCTTAATTGTGTAAGAACACTTCGGTACCGATCAGTTTTCATGAAGTCAGATGATTGGACCACAATGGGTATCCTGTCATTGAACTCCTAGCACATTTGCCAGGATTTTGGTCACACAGAGGCTGTCAGGCTCCACTGCTACATGTCTGGGCAGCAAGTAGTGAGGGATGGTCTGGCAGAGATGGCAGCAGACGGCGATTCTGTCTCAAATAGTGGGAAAGAAAACTCCTGAAAGAAAAAGTGAGTTAGCAGACGCTGAGGTTGTACCTTTAAATAACCAGGTGGTGTAAATTGTCCTAGGTGAGAAGAAAACCCAGGTTTAATTTTCCCAACATGACACTGACTTGTCGTGTAAAACTGGGCAAATCACTTGCCTCCTTTAGGCCACAGCTCCCTATTTTCAGATTTGTGATGCTGCTCTTTGCTTCAGCAGCCTGCCCTGGTGCAAATCAGGAGCATTTGTGAGCTGTTTATACAGTGGTGGGCTACGTGAAAGAAAAGTATATAAACCAGAAATATTATTTCTTTTACAAAGTATTTATTTAAATTAACTTTTTTTTTTTTTTCCTGTGGTCTTTTAATTATGGAGACTTAACAGAAGTTCGTTTATTCAGTTAATTGGTAGATATATAGCAAAAAGTAAGAAAAATAGATCTTATAACTCCAGAAGAAACTTTAATTGCATTTCCAGTGCCTGGATGAGCTGAGACTCCACCAGCGTGCCACTAACCCATGTGTAGCATCAGTAAAAAAGAGGGAAGATGCCATCCAGCATCTGGGATGGAGAAGTTGCCACCAGAGGGAGTCGTGGGAATACAGTACAAGTGGGTGCCTTGGCACAGGAAAGGTCATTAGATATTTCAGAGCTAAGGCTCGATGATCACAGTTTTCCTTTTGGCCACAGATAATTCTATAACAATTCAACATGTAATTAAAATCAGCTAAAAAGTTTGGCTTTTGGCTACATGTGCCTGGCTGCAAAATTTACATGGTACTAATGCTACCTTGATACTTCATACTCAACATTCATAATTTGTGCAAAGCATGCACTTGCTCAATAAGCTGAAATTGCTAAGTAAGCCACCCAAATTCTATGTTTGAAAATACAACTCTGGGAAAATACAACTGAAAATCAAGATATGTTTTAAATACCATGGATACCTTCACTCAATTAGTATTAAAATCGCAGTAATATGAAATTTTCCTGGCAACTGCTTTGCTGGTGATAAAGCAAATTACATCTGACTGCTCTAACGGCTCTGCGTTGCTGATAGCAGAAAGAGCTGGAGAGCATCACACAATAAATACTTTGGCTCTGGAGATGAGTAGAGGGTGGAAGAAATACAACATTGTTGTTATAGAAATATTCTTTTGGTTAGATGCAATGTTTAAAGAGGTATGGGATCTATTCCAAATAATACTGAAGTCCTTTATCCTGCCAATGTGTTTTAAAAGTGCCTTAGACCAAGCAAGAAGAGAAGGTGGTATGATCTGATGCTTCAGCAAGAAAAATAAGTCCTTTAGAGAAGTCTGCCCATTCAATGCCTACTTTGGTCTTGCTACACTTTAACTCATAGTACTTCTGATATGTCCTTTAATATGGAAATGCATGTACACTTCTCTGTGAAGTAATAATCTATTGAAATTTTAGGAACCTATCCATCACACATTAGAAAACAAGTTCCCAAAGCTGCACAGGGTTAGACACTCTATGTCAGAAATATGAAGAAACAGTAAACTGAATAACAACTCAAATAGCTGCAAAATAGCAATTTCAAGCCCTGGGGATGCCCACAGATCCTCCACAATGCTATGTGAAAGGTAAGGGGTAGGATTATATTATTTAATATATGTTATATAATAAATTTTATATATTTTAATATACATATCTTTGCCTTCGCTTTCCCTGCCTGCTGCCTATTCCCCTTTTCTACCAATCCACTCACTGCTGCCCCTTTGTAGCAGTTTCACAATTTTTCTGCAGCTCTCTGTCCAAAATAAAGTTCATTTTGAAGCTAGACGATGTCACAGAAGAGGTGCTGCTGAGTCTTTACATATTCTTCTTTTTCAGCGTGGGTGAATTCTGTGTAAACTTACAGATTTCCTGCCTCTCAGCAATTGTGATATTTTTCATTCTACAAACAAAACATCCTTTTCAATTTCCATCAGTGTTTTCCTACATTTCCTAAATTTGAGGCATAGAGCTTGCAAAATCTAAACCCAAACCATGAGGATCTTGCTTTCAATCTTCCTTTTCATACCTAGCAGAATGGAGCTGCTCTGGCAGCAACCTAGTAACTCTTTAGATTATTGCACATATAAAATACCACCTGTCTGTGAACACAATTATAGCGAGTAAAAATATTTATAACATTTTTATTTTTACAGTCTTCTCACTTGCAGGAAAATTTTAAAAATAATTAGAAAAAATACTTAATTTTAAAACTAAAAATTAAAGTGAACTATATAATTTGTTTCAACTAGGTTATTAATATTTGAAACTATTGATACCCTCCTCCTTCATTTTTTGGAGGGAAGTGAATGTGGAATTTCTCATAAATGTCTACAGAGGAAGTTTCATCACAGTTTGCAGGAGCAGTAGTGAATCTATTTTGCCACTGATCCACTACTATAACTCAACTTCAGCAGATGTTGCTTTTCTAGCACTTCATACTGAAGAATAGCAGAGCCTACAATGATTCCTTGATCCTCCTGTACATTCTTCTGTATCCTGCTTCTTGTGCTTCACCCCAACAGACTCTCACAGGATGTATTTATACATCACAGCTCCTATGCTTGGTGTTTGTGGGGACTTTTATAGGACAGATGTAATGGAGCTACAGTGTTATGCCTTCTGGAGCTCTGAAAGGCAGATCTGCTTGTGGAGGGAAGGAAAATAACTAGCCTTTTCTTTAAAATCAGTTCAGCACATTCAACAGTGCTTACATGGCTCCCTAAAGCAACATTGGATATAATCATTGCCTTTGGCTGCTGCCCCTTTGGAAATTGAAAAGTATAGTCTTATCGATTTAAATTGTCCACATAAAAAATTGTGGCCTATTTCAATCCACATGTTCAAAATATATCTTGAAACTTGCAGCTGAGCAGTTATTTTGATGATTATTTTACTTTTAAATTGATCAGAAAGTTTTTTTATTAAACACCTTTTGGCTATAGTCTTATTAATTTTTAAGTGTTACTAAAACATGTTTCTCCATTTTTAACAGATAATTAAATTTAACCAATTTAAATAAATTAAGTAGAAGTGGAGAAAAATGTCTCATTTTTATGAGATAAAATCTTTCATTCAACTGTAATTTTGATTCCATCTACGCATTAAATGCTAGAGTATGTTCGAATATGATTTTTCTCATATATAGTACTGTGTAATGTCTTTATGTAAAATATTGTGTTCCAATATTAAAAAGTCATAGTACTTCAGCATAAATACAATCTGATTTTGAGTTTTTATCCCCATTTGGAATGAAACACTGTGAAATATCACGTTTTCCACAGAAATTAAAATTCTGGGTTTTTACAGGTCGTATTTCACTTGTTTGAAAAATGCCACTAAAACCAGTTCAAGCCTGAAAATGTTCCATATCATGAACAAGAAGTTAATAATGACATGGTTGGTGCCTTGTTTGCTTGAAGATAATGAATCACATTCTGTAAAACTGTTTGTTTTATAATAAGTTTTTAAAAACATGACTAGGCCAGATTCTTCATTTTTAGTAATATTTTAGGCAACAGAAGAATCTCAGTAATTAAGATGTTGTTCCCAAAGCTAGTTATTTCCCCAATTCAAATGAGAAACATACAGATTAAGGGTTGGTTTTTTTATGCATTTCCTTCTAATTTAGCAAGCAAAACAGTGTGGAAGATGAGGCCATATTCAGAGCTGATTAAAGACACCTCAGATGTCAGAGAATACACCTCTCTTTTAAGAAAAGAAGAATATGAAGTAGCCTTTGAGCAGCATTACAATGTGACATTTTTACAAGGAACTCATTTGGAAGAAAGTAAAGAGCAGATGCTCAGAAGAGATGGAGAATGGTGCAGCTGCTTTGCTTCACTATAGTCTATAGAAAAGGTGAAGACTTGTTACTTGTATCCACAAGAAAGTATCCCTCAGCAGAGCCAAATCCCAGTAAAACAGATATTGTCTGCTAGGCCTGTCTTCTTAATTTGCCCCCTTTATTTTCAGCAGCATTTATCATTGTTAAGGCCTTGCTTCTAATCTCCTCAGAAAATTAACCAAGCTGTTAACAGCTGAGAAAAGACAGGAATGCTCAGGGGAGGAGATTGGAACATGGTCATAGATCCACTCATGAACAGCTCTTGGATGCTACGGAGCAATTCCCACAGGCAATGAGATGAATACCAGTATGTTGAACATTTTATGCAAGAAAAGCCTCTGCAGTATTTCAGAGGTATTTCTACCAAAAAAAAAAAACTGATTGAAAAGAAAAAATCTCCACAAAGGTGTTTTTAAGGCATTCATTGTTGGTGTTTCCTATGAGAACCGGATTTTGTCCAGCTCTGAGGATCCACAGGAGCCACCCTCAATCCTTGCAGGTCTGTTGGGGCACGCAGACACCCGTGGAGAGCTGGCAACTTACCCCAGACCCTGAGCTGCTGCACCGAAATGCTGATGTCACCCCTTAGAGAGGTTAATCTGGATCCTGTCTCCTATGAGAAGGATCTAGAGAAGGGCAGGCTGGACCTGCACAGGCATTCCTGTGTAATCCCCAGCCTAGCAGGGGAGCAGGAGATGGGCTTGTATCCATGGTACAAATCACGTCACTCACAAGCACCACCTGTTGTAATACCTTCCCTTATACTGACTGAAGTAATGTGGAGGTATAACACATACATGGCAGCCACATAGGATGCCTTGAAAAAGCACACCTGTTTTCATCACTGCTGAAAGGCAGACCAACTTAATTGGATTCATCACTGCTGTGTGAAACAGAGGGTTTTGATTCTTATTCAGGGTGCTGTAAGGAGAAATCCCACTGGAATTCATCTGAAAACTGGGTAAATGTAAGAAGAATCAGCCTCATTTTATGCAGTTATTTCCTGAATGTAGATAAATGCAGATCACCTCATGCTCTTTATGAACTGCATTATTAAGCTGATGTATAACTCCCTCGTGGAAAGCTGCAGCCTGCTCAAGTGAGTCGTGATACAGTCTCAGCTGGTTTAATTTGCCTTGCATTTATTTACTCACAAAGATATTAAAGGACAAAGTTTTACAAACCTGAACATAGTCTTGATGGCTTAAGGAAGAAAACAGTCCCTGAGTCTATTTGCCTAATTGAAGTGGCAACATCATCTCTTTGCACATCTTGAGGGCTTTATATCAGGGAAATTGCCATCCCTACTGGAGTGCAAACCCTTTTCTGGTTAGGTACCACCAGACTTACTAATGGCGACACTTCTTCCCTTTGTTTGCCTGTGTTGTTTCCTCTCCATTGTGCACTGTCTGAGCAATGAGCTGTGAAACTGCATTTTTTCACAAAATGAAACTAAAGTGTTTTGGTCCCAATGTAGTAGAAATTCAGACATTTGCCTTTACCTGTAAAAGAAGCTTTGTCCCAGGAGTTACAAAGTGAGATAAAAATAAATGGCAAACAAACAGCAAGTGCCAAATATCTGGAATCCCAGTGTGGTCTACAGTAGAGCTTTGTAAAGCTTTTTTTGTTCCATAAAAACCAACCAACCAAACAAAAATATAGAAGATAGTCCCTGAATTTTGTGGTGCATGACCAAGAGCAAACAATAAAGCCCTTTCCATAGATATCATCATATAGCAACAGCTGAAAATCCAGAAACAGTTTGTTTTCCACATTAGGAAAAAAGAATATGGTAGAACCCCAATTAACAGGGCCTGGGATCAGAATTGGTTAATATTGCCTTTGAGGGGAGCACACCAACACATCAGAAAGCTCCTAGCCTTGGTGTAATGCACACTAATAAACCACAGTTAACTCTCTAAGAAGCCAGCCAAGGGATGCATTAAATACCAAGATTTGAAAACAAATCTCCCAGTGTCTTTATAAGACGACTGTTCTTGCAGTCTCGCTTTCCAACCCAGCAGCTTCCAGGGGTTCCCTTTGTAGGGGCTTCTCTCAGTGCCCTGGGAAGCTCCCTGCTTTCCACCAGCTGGAGGCTGACATTGTTTCTGTGCCTTGCTCCTTTCAAGCACCACATGGATTGCACTGACTCCCTCCCACCTGCCCCATCCTGCAAACCCAAAGGTTCCTCCAACTAGAGCAAGCACAGCCGCCTTTGGGCAAAGTGCAGTTTGGTTCCATCTTGCTCTCCCTTCCTCTGGTCCCACCTCACCATCTGAAGTACTTTCCCCTCTGCCACACAGCCACTGGATTATTTAATATAAAACATACTGTATATGGTACCGTTTACTGTAAACAAACACAGATCAGACATCACACAGGGCAGAAAACGGGACAGGGGAACCTTATTCATTGTTGTGAACAGCCAAGTATCCTGCTCCATAGAGAGAGAATAGAGGTAGTTAAAATGAACCAGCATTTGAAGGAAAAACTTCTTTTTTCCTCCTGTAGAGCTCGCCATTGCCCAGCCACAATCCTCAGCTGGATGTATAACCTATTTTAGCCTGAGGGAGATAAAAAAATTAAAAAAGGAGAAACATTATGGAGACACCATGCTGATGGAATATAAAGATTAAGACTGAAATAGCTTTCTAATCCAAATATTTAGTCCTTTTAATTTCCTGAGAAAAAAATTGTATTTTAGCCTGAGTATGTCTCAGGGCAAGCCAAACGAGTTTGCTGTTTGATCTATAAAGACAAAGGCTGAGCCATGTAAAAGCCTATTGTTCCCTGCAAGATAGATACCCACCGAATGCTGTGTTCTTCCAGGATCACCAAGTACAGGTGTGCGGTGGTTGTGGCAATCTGATGCAGATGGGCAACTCCCACGCATGGTGCTCCTCCATCCTTCTTGCTTGGTGAGTAGGTGGGTGTTTGGGACTACATTCCCCTGCAAAAGAATCCTTCCAGGAATGGAACAACTTGGTTGATGGCAGAACCGCATCTTCACGTCACGCTAAGTGGAAACCTATATGAACTTCATGAATGAAAAGAGGCACAAGGCTATATTTGCAAAGTTAGATATATAAAAAAAACCAGGACATAAGCAAAATTATGCAAATGACCCAGTTTTCCTAATCATGGGGAACCTACACCTCTGATTGCTCCGGTGTATTATCTAGTAAACAATCCATGGTGAAAGCACTTGACCGGTGCCTTAATTAGACCACTTGTATTTAGGTGAGTTTTGGCAGGCATTCAGCTGGAAAAATTTTTTTGCAAACTTCTAAGCTTGCTGAGGTGGCATTTAGTTAGGAACATTTCATCTACTCTAACACTTTTTAAACTCTCAGAGAAGTTTCTCCCTTATTTTGTTGAAAGCTGCCTTGGGTAGAGTGGAACAGAGGATAAAATGTTAGCGTGGTTGGCTTCAGACCCAGGAGAACCAAGTTCAATTTTCAGCTCCACCATAATCTTCCCATATGACAGCTCATTGTTTCTGCTTCAGTTCATCATTTTTATTACTTTTGAAACAGAGCTGAATAACTTTCTCCATTTCTTTTCAGACCATGAGTTGTTCAGCTTAGTCTACGAGTCACTGAATGAAACTGAATGGCCTGAAAATATGGGAGGCCTCAATGGGAAGGTTTTATGTCTCTGAGAAACAAGGGGGATGCTATTTCCTTACTCAGAGCTGTAAAACCTACTGAGATATCAGTAGCTTGGCCAGTAAAGTACAATAGCTAAAAATAGAGTGTTTGCCTAAACATCTGACACAACAACAACAAATTCTTTTAAAATGTATATCTTTAGTATTTGCTATAGAAGGGAGAAAGTGTCATTTTTTTTCAGTTTTTACAAATACTGTGTCAATGGCAATAGAATTCATAAAGCATATGAGTGCATGATTATATAAAAATACAAACAGTGACTAACTGCAGAAGCTTGGCCCAAATTTGTTTTTAAGAAAACACTCATTTTTAATATGCTTTTGTGGACTTAATATGAATTTTCCAGCACAACCAGGTAACTAAGAAAACAGCTACGCATTATGCAAAAAAAAATCAAAAATATTAATAATCTCAGTGAATCAATGACAAATCATATGTTGGCTCAGTGGGGCCAGAATTTCACTGGCAACATTTTAATTCTTCTCTGGTCTATGAAGTTGTAAGTGAGAATGGAAGTGTAGCAGACACAGATAATGCATTGGACGGGTTTTCATTTACTCATATCAGTGACCATAAAAAATTGACTTAGACTCTGAGGTTACAGTTTCTGGGTTTTTTTGAAGGGTATAAAATGTTTCAAAGCCTTTAACACATCTAACATTTGCAAGGTTAGTAGGTCCTTAGATGAATTTGACAATCCATTTCACACTTTATTTTGCCTCACGTTAGAGAAGTGATGCCAGCACATTTAAAAAATATTAAAAGTTATGTCAAAACCATGATTACTCAAAAAAAAAATCAATGACAATTTATCTTACTAAGGCCTGAGAATGGGCTACAAAACTGAGTTTATTGCAACACAATTCACAACAAATAGATTGCTTTGGATTAGAACTGAGATGCCATTCTAACATTGTTCTTGGAAGAATAGTTATCATGAAGGTGCTCATCACCCATCAGTTGGAGAAAAATGTATTTCTTAGTTTTGAGATGAGACAAAATATGCACTTTAGGTGCCTTGTATTTCCTAGGGCTAATCTACAATAACAGTCTCTTTGACTATTGGTAATAAGTGAATGGATGAAGGTGCACCAGTCAGGCTCCTTCTCAGCTTTACTGTCCCTTGGCCGGTACGGCTGTTCAAACTCTTGTTTGGAGACCTTTCAATGATGCCAAGTGTGTGGCACCACTCTCTCCATGTCACTGAAAGAGACCTGTCATTTGGAGAGCAACTTCCAGAAAGGACTGGATCTTTTCAAGGATCAGCCCTCAACTGTATAGCTGACACCAGATATTTTACATGGTGCAACTTTGATGTTTTTGGAAAAAGGATTTGTAGATCTGCCTGTACATCTGTCATCCATCCATCCATCCATCCATCCATCCATCCATCCACCCATCCATCCATCTCCCAGTTTAAAAATAAGACTGACATTTCATATGGAAAAATTATGGACCACCAATGAATCTTAAAAATGACATATTTGTGTAGTAAAATGGAGGTCTGAACACATTGTGAGACATAGTCTTTGGTTGTTCACATCATTTTAATGACTTTACATGAATCTATGCATTTTTATATGAGTTTAATGCAAATGACAATTCTGTAGCAAGTTTTAACTGTTTGCAGTTTGGGAATTAATTAATCTGTGAATTAATCAGCAGTTTTGACTTGTTCAATTATACTATAATGGAGGAGCATTATGTAATAACAAATTACAATAGAAACCAAATTCTGGGACTAGTCTGACTTTTCCCTGTTTTGAGCATGACTGAAGTTTTCTGTCTTACCTTTCATCATCGACAACGTAACTCTTCCAGGAGCCATCTCAGGAGGAAATTGAGTTCAAGTTCTTCAACAACACCTCTTTCACCTTATGAAGGATGGAATGAAAGCCCATTCCATCCTTTTTTTTTTGGGCTTAGATGACTTCCGAAAAGACTCTGCACTCACTATTCACCTGCACAAGTGTCCTTCTGAGCCACCTCTCACAAGTTAATTTCTCACTGGGGAGTGAAAATTAATATTTCTTATCTATGTTCCAGTATTTCTGCTCGTGTCCTAGGAACCAGTCAACAATGACCTGGAACACTAAGGAAAACCAAACCAAACCAACCATACAACATTATTTGGTTAAGTAAATTTGACTCACTAAAACACGAGGTACTTGCTTGAAGCTGGAGAAAATTCTTAGAACAAGTTTCATAGGTGTAACTCTATCCAGAAAATAGGTTAACATTATATACAATCATGTAGTCAAGTGATACAGAAAAAAATACCTACTCTGCTGGGTCAAACTAACAAGGCTATCTTGCTTCTCTCAATATTTTTTTGATTAGTAGATAGAAGTTAAATGATTCAACAGACACAACAAGCTCCGCACCTAATGGCAAAGTTCTACAGAATTTAATTTGCAGCATATTTACGGATCTTTTTTTAACCAAATGTATGGAATTTTGAATGATTTATCATAGTCCATTACATTCCAAAAGTTTTTAGAATCACTTCAGTTGGAGCATATTGATTACCAGTGGTTCTTTTAGTCTCTAATTATACAATTTTACAGGACTTGCCAGCCCTTATTGATGACAAAAACCCAACCTCAATGACGCTGAAAATGGGACAATCTTTGTGAAATAACACGATGTCATTAATGTTTGCTCCAGAATCCACATGCTGCCCTTAGTCATGACTGACTTTCATTTACAATGAAATGAAGAAACATAATATGGTACAACGACGAACAGTAACATTCATCCTCTCTTTGACAAAATAATGATTTTGCTTACAGCTTCCATCACAATGTACTTAGAATTAAACATGAGCTTACCAACTTATGTCCAGGCTTTTGAAGAGACCCACCAAGCACAGCTATTATGACTCTAAACAGGTATTTTTACAGCAGGTAGCAGTACAAGGTATAAGACAAAATAATGCAATAGATCTGACTAAAAAAATTATATAACTGTCCTCAAGCTCTTAAACAATGTTTTTTCTTAAATCCTTAAAATAAATAAATACATAAAAAGGTGCATAAATCCATCTCTTTTTAGGTCAACACTTAGACATGTGCTTTAATTTCAGCTTGTGTTTGAATCCTGTTGAGTCCAATAGAATTCATGACACTGATGGTTTCCTGGGCAGCAGCTTGCAAGAATCATGTGAGGGAAGACATGAAGACATGAGCCAAGCTACAGGAAAGTGCTGAAATCACAGTTTAAGTTTAATTTTCATAGCAAAATATTATCAAGCAAATAAAACAAGCAGATAGCTGTAATGCCTACTGCATACCTGGCATGGCCAATATAATGTATTATTTCTCTCATTCTGCCCAAACAAAAAAAAGATAAAAGAATATTGTTGACAGAAGAAACAATGCATACACACAGAAATTTTCACCTTCAAAACAGTTTCATGAACATGAATTACACTAAAAAGAAATGTGCTCTTTGAAAATCTAATGAAACATGGCCTTTACCTTTTTTTTTTTTTTTTACATATTTTATGACTTTATACTGTCACATCTTGTGGAGTTGGGTAAATTGTTTGCATTAGCATTCTTGATAAAGTACTTGTCTATAGAAATTTAATTTACCTTAGAAGAGGAAAAAAGAGAACTGGATTTTCCTGAGATTCTGCAAGATGTATCCTACACTACAATGCAGGAGTTTTGCATCTGAAAATTTTAGTGAAAAAATGATACAGTGAGTACCAACATATATGTATTTTGAAACTGTAGTTGTAATTTCTGAAGATCATGCTAATATTTTTTTCCATGGTCTCTAAGGTAGCTTGACTTTCAGCCACCCAGGCAATTTTTGAGGTTGGGACCTTGAAGTATTATTTCCATTTTATACATGGGAGAAAATACACAGAGAGAGGGCTTGAAACATGGAGAGAGTCTCAGGGAACAAACCAGCCTTCAAGTGTCTAAGCTGGGCAACCAGAACATGACATACTTAGAACTAGAGGCTTTTTCTGAAAATGTTGACTCATTTTCAAAAGTGTGTATTTTCCTTCTCTATACAGAGCACACGGTAAGATGATTCTATTTCTAGACAAACAGATGCCAGTAACTTAATTTATTCTTCTTAGATTTCACATCTTATACAGTGTTTGTGAAAGTTGTGCCCAGTTCTCTGTGCCGTTTTTGCTACTGCTGTAGATACTCTAAAAATAACGTATGTGAGGGTGATATTTTTAGTGTTCGTTTTAAATTACCTTGTCATTGGTTGCAATCACATTAATCATGTTGAATGTTTTTGGGTGCCCAGGTAAATATATGTACCTCCATAGGAGCACTGTTATAATTTAATACCAAAAACCTTTAAATGCAGGCTTTAGTTTCACTGAGAGAAATGTAAGATACCAGTTTTGTGTGAGACTGAGGTGAATTTTTGGAAGAGATCAACTGCTATTATTTTTCTCAAATGAGGATGACAGAATAAAGAATAACATGAGAGTGAAGTAGTCTAGAGAAACATGAGGAAAGGTTAAAGTCTGGAGACCAGATCTGTGCACAAAATCACTGATGAGAGTTACAAATCTTGGATGCTGAGACTACTGCCTACATTTCCTACCTTCCTCTCTATTGGGGACTAGCTATTTCAGGAGGGACAGAGGCTGGGATATGTTCAGAGTTTTTGGCAGGGCTCCTACAAAACCTAGATGAAATACAGCTTTTGCCCCCCCGTGGAAGCCCACAGAGGACAGTGTCACAGCTGCTGCGGTGGCTGGGAGCAGCAGCCCCCACCACAGAGAGCTGCTCACCTAGGGATGGATGCCCTTCAAGTATGTCCGCTGCTCCCTTGGGTGAACTGCCCTTATGCAAAATAAACCTTAACAGAGGTCTCCCTTGCATCATTCTCCTACATGGCTCAACGTGTATTAATAAAATCTCTCTATTTAACAAAGGGATATGTCTGTAGCCCAGCGCTTTGCTATGTTGCTGTAAGCCTCTAGTTTAAGTGAGGATTCCCAAGTTAATAGTATTTTCTTATTAAAGGAAAAGGTGAACATTTCCTGTCTTGAAAATGTCTTGCACTAAATTCCTCTCCCATCAGCTAATAGATACTTTTTGACATCTTTAAACCACTGATACGATAATTCCTGACAGCATCAGTGTGCTTGGGCCAAGGCATCCTGGAATGCTGCTACTTCTAAAAATACAAGAGAAAATGGCTGTGATTTTTAAAAGTACATTGGAGGTAAATGAGCATTTATATTTACTTCAAAGGCATTTTAAGAGTTTAGAAAATGTTGATTGTACTTCAGCATCCTTTGTTGTGAGAAAGTGAGCTGTTGTTTCTGTCACTTGCTGAGAACCACTATCTTAATGATACAGACCTGTGCTTTGTGACAGAGTCCTGACCCTCACAAAGATTAGGCTGAGAACATTCACATCCTTTTTTTGGAATGTTGGAAACATGAATGTCCCCAAATTATGGTAAATTCTGCTATTAAAAAATACCATAGCAAAGAGTTTGCATGCTGCTCTGCCAGCTTTATTTAACACAATATTAAGGCTGTTCTTATAAATACTTTGCAAAAGCTTGCACAGGGACAGGATTTTTTCTTTTATTTGCCAATATCTTGACTAAATGGGAGCCTTCAACCAGATTTTTTGTTATTTTACACAGGATTTTTTTTTTTCCACTGTTTGTGACTCATTAAACTAACCCCTTTTTTAATGAGCAAAGATATCAAATAAGTAAACATGGCTAATGAAATCTAGTCTAACAACACTCTTATCAAGGAAACAAAGATCTGTGCATCAAAGAAATGTTAGGCATTTATTAGGAACTGGTGATCACTATGCCTCCTTGCTCATAGGAGCTTTATGAATTTGTGATCTACCAATATAAAATCACAAATCAAATATTCCATTGCTCTGTATCACAGTGCACAATCCCTTGTATAAATGCTGAGTAAAGAGCTCTGTTTACTTGCTGCACTACCTTAGACATTCAAAAAGGCTCCAGTTCATGACAGCATTCCTGTGTTACAGTGGATCACCTTCGTCTTTGAAATCCACTGCATTTTGAAGCAGTGATGATTTTTTCTCTTTTCATATTATTCATCTCGTACAACACTCTCTGTAATATGTCTTTTAAATCAAATCACAGTTACAAAGTCTCCTGAAATTTCTTCCAGGAGTGAAAACTGAATTTTACCAAATTTCCTCAGCACAGCACTGCTTGCAATTCTGCAAGTCTAAATAATTAAACAAACTGCTGAAATAAAATTGTAGCCTATTTATTGTGGCAATCTGGAAGTTTGAGTGCTAAAAGGTGCTTCCTGCTACAAACTGATCACAAAATTTATTGGCAATTAAACTGCTTTACTCATGAGCTCTGCAACAATGTTCAAGGGGACATTGTGACATTAATGCCTGTGCTGACATTATCACACTTCCACTGCTGCAGCTGATGAGTGTGGCCTGCAGAATATTTGAAGTGAAGGACCCCAACTCAGCGGCACATGAGGTGTTTTTATACATGCAATAAAAAGGAAGGTTTGTTCCAGACCCTCTCTCTCTGTAAAACCCTCTGGACAGGGCTCCAGTTATGCCTCTGTCTCCCAACAGTCGACATGTTTCTGATCCTCCTAATCTCCATTTACTATTTTGGGAAGGTTAGCCAAGGATGAGGATTAGAAATATTGTTGATTATTTTCTATGCCTTTTAAAATGAAAGCTGCATGTTTTTTTTCTTTTCTTTTTATTCAGCTCTCCAAAATAAGTAGTTTTAACAGAACATCTAGGCATTTCTCTTGTATGGTTCCAGTTAAACTAGAATCCATCACTGTACCTTTGCATTACAGACTATCCAGTGGAAACTGCCTTTTTCTCCCAGATCCAATAGTCAAAACCCACAGCAAAACTGGTAAATAGGTAAATATCTTCAATCTCTATTTTATCCATAAACAAAATAATTATAATACGTTTAAGAGGTATGATCTTGTTTATATGTGTGTTTGAGTGCTGGGCGGGAGGGGAGGGATGTGGGTGGTTTGGGGTTTTTTTATGATAGAGCTCTGTTGTCATTACCATAGTGAGGTTATTTTTGTTTTGGTTTTAATTGTTTCTTCCATTTAGAATGACCTTGAATTGGATTAAGTCTTATTGATCTGTAATTCTTCAGTTTATCCTTTGAGTTTCTTCCTAAAAGAGCCCTAAAATGCTTGCTCCACTTCAACCCTCCAGTAAAGATTTAGGCAACAGATTATATACCTCTGCTTACACCACTGCTTCTTAAACATTCACCTTGACTTTTATCAATAAAATCAGATCTCAAAAGTACCTAATAAGTGAGACAATTATTTTCATTGGAACTTTGGAGCTGGGGAAATAGAAGCAAGGGGTGGTGAAGTGACTGTCTCAGTCTCAGCCTGGAGATCAGTGCAGGGACTGAGAACTCAGATGTTCATGTCCTGGTGCAGAAGATCATCTCTTTACCTTAACTTCCTTTTGAGCTTCACTGCAAATACCTTCTGGACTGTAAGACTAGCTTCAGCTAAATTTATTAATTTATTTTAGTTCTACTTTGGACACATGACTTTAACACTATCTACTCTATCAGAACAAGTAGGTTCTGTATTCTCTCTGATGAGCCGCAATTTAAAAGAGTTCAGCTTCTCAGCAACATCTGTATACTTGTCAATGCTTTTATTTAAAACTCTTTGATAGTTTAGCTCAAGTCTTCCCCAGAGTATGACCCACCAGATGGATTCAGCCTGCCTCACAGTTTTCCCAGCTCACAGCCTATTCCTGCAGCCTCTTCTCCAGGCGCCCACAGGCATGAGCAGGAGTGGGATGCTGGAGGAATTCATGCTTTTGCCAGCCTGTGATGTGATCCCTGCCTCCTTTGTTCCCTCTCTCCCCAGCCCCTTCATCAACACATGACTAGACAGATGTGTGTCCATCACATGGCAAAAATGATAGCATCTCCCATTAAGGGTGTGTTTCTGGTCCTAGGAGTGCACTTGCAAACGTGGGTAGATGCTGTTTGTGTGCTACAGCATCCAATCAGTTTATTTTTTTCTTCGTTGTTTGATGCCTTGAAGTCCTGTGATACTGGTGTCTGCTGCTGTTAGCTGGTACGGTGCCGCTTTTGCCTCTTAGATAAAGGGCACAGTGCTTACTGCTCCTCTGTTGGCAAGGTGCCTCACATAACAAATGTGTCTTACCATGTCTGCAAGGTAAATCTGATATGAAAATGTTTGTTTGGCTACTTCATAGAAAATAATAAATTAAAGTATTAAGCCAGATCTCTCATCTAAATTAACATTCCTGCCTGGTTCAGAGCATATGGCTTGTCCTTGTGTTCATCTAGCAAAGTCCTACTGTCTGCAAAACCATTCCCTACCTGTATCAGGCTTTGATTCTGCCGGTCTTTTTAGGCAGTACCTCAATTAGGCACACTCTTAAAGTTTAAAACTTGCTTAAATGTTTTCCTTTTGATGTGTTTATTTCAGTCTGAAAGTAGGAAAATGCAGATTTTTATTAGATGGCCTACTTTAAAAGGTGGCTTATTTTAAAATAAGCCGTGACGCATTTTGCGAGTAATCCTTATTCCCTTCCTAAATCTTCCTGTTTCCTGGAAAGATTCTCATTCCCTTAGTTCCGCTTACCTCTTTACTTGTGAGTTTCTGGAATCAAGGAGAACTGTGTATTGAACTGGGAGACCCAGAAGCCTCACTTTTGCACTGCTGTGAACAAGGATAGGTTCCGATGGGCATTGAAGTACTTCCCTGAATTTCGTTTCACTGAGAATTTTGTTTCAAAAGAGACTATAAGACCTTTCCTTTACTGTTTCTTTGCTTCCCTTAGAAGTTAAATATACCAACTTTTGTTGTAATTTACTATAGATGTTCCCATTCCATCAATAAAAGTCAAATAATAATTTTAAGGTTAAAACAGAATTGAGATTCAGTATATCTAGATCTTTTTCTCATTGTAACAAGGATTTTCTGTGAGACTTTGCTATAAATCACTTGTCAAGTATGTCTGTATCCAAGACCACCGGCAACTATTGCTAGGATTAAGAAATACCTTAGTAAATGGCAGACTTTTTTCTTATGGTCTCGTTTTACCCACATGTTAAAGGAAGGTAACATATTTTCTGGAATACCGATGTGTTTAATTTTCCACTCTCTGGGGAGAACTTTTGGAGCCTTCAGAAAAGAACATAGAAATTATATCAAAATGTGGAATTATTATTTTTCAGAAGAATCATCCTCTGTTATAAAAATTGCATGCAATTTAGCAGATTTGAAGTGACAAATGTTCCACATAAATTGTGTATTAGAAAACATATTTTAGAACTTAGAAGGCCTTAATGAAATAGTGTTGCTATTGTACATTTTTCAGTGTTTTCGAAGCAAAATTATAGTTGATCTGTTCACTGGAATGGCTGAGCAAGCCTAAGGAACAATCACAACTTTCTCTTAAATTCTCTATCACTTTTCCTATGAGAATGATGAAACCATGCTGAGATTTTTGAGCCCATAAGGCCTTTTGGGAACAATTCTGATGGAGATTTCTCATAGAAAAATACACAGATGGAAAGGTTTGTTATGATCACAGTTGGATGAAAACTATCCTAGGGATTTGCAAATGGCAGTTGGCAGAAAATAGGCAAATTATTATTCTGATGCAGTATATCTAGAAATAAATTTGTTATGAGTTATTAATTTTTATACAGACTTCTTCCTTACTCTTTATTTGTTTTGAGGTGCTTTTTTGGAAATCATAAAACGACAAAAGAACCTTGCTATAGGGTCTGAATTTACTGTCATCTTGAATGGAGATGGGATGTTGTACTTTCTTTTATATCTCTGAACAAACTGAAAGGCAGGATGGAAGTAGAAATATTCCTTTATGGAATTAAATACATCTTTAATTGTATAGACATGGAATAATGTCAAAGATTGTTTAATGGTGAGTTATCACTTCAGACACTTGAAATCAGTAGGAAACATTGGCAAGCTACATTGAAATCTGTTGTATTGAGATATTCTTACCAACAATGAAAAACATTTTTTTTCTTTCTGTCCCTAAAACATATAAAAATATATGCAACATTTGATGAGAAGAGATCCCAAGTCTGAAAACAGCCTCACTAGAATAAAAGATGACAGTGAAGTTACATCTATAGGAGGGAGCATTTAGGACCAGAACTTCAAGATGCGACCATCTGTTAAATACACAAAATGTGATGAAAACAAGAAAACTGACATTTCTAACAACTGACATCATTAAAGAAACACACACCATGGCACAGAAAGCAAATGAATCAATGTCTATAATCCTCATATGTTTATCACAGTTCTAGAAATAAATGACACACAAGTAAAAATTTTTACTTGGCCTGTTGGTTGAGGTCTGCACAGGTATGGACAGTGTAGGCTTTACAAGAAGGCAGGACAAAGAGTCTGAGCTTCCCACTGCTTCTGAGACTGCCTCAGAGTAGCCAGTAAGAAGTGCAACACTGCCAGCATCACAGTCATTAGGTAAAATAGTCTTTGCAGGAGTCATCACAACACCATCCTCTTGTTTATCTCTGACCATAATAATAGAGTTCTGGTTCACAGAATCACAGAATCACAGAATAGTTGAGGTTGGAAGTGACCTCTGGAGAACATCTTGTGCAACCTCTCTGCTCAAGCAGGGCCACGTACAGCAGGTTGCACAGGACTATGTCCAGATGCCTTTTGAATATGGAGACTCCACAGCCTCCCTGGACAACCTGTGCTGAGCTTTAGTCACCTTCACATCAGGAGATGTTCAGCCTGCAGCTCTTGTGTTTCACTTTGTGCCCATTGACTTTGATTCTGTCACTGGGCACCACTAAAAAGAGCCTGGCTCTGTCTTCTTTACATCCTCCTTGCAGATATTTATATACATTTACGAGATCCCCCTGAGCCATGCCTTTCCTAGGCTAAACAGGCTTTCTTCATAGGAGACATGCTCCAATTCCTTAACCATCCTCCCGGCCCTTCGTTGGACTGTCTTCAATATGTCTATGTTTCTCTTACACTGAGAAGCTCAGGACTGGACACAGTACTCAAGAGGCAGACCTAGCAGTGCTGAGTAGAGGGGAAGGATCATGTCCCTCAGCCTATTGGCAACATTCCTCCTAATACAGCCCAGGATGCCATTAGCCTTTAACACAATGGCGTGTTGTTGGCTCATGGTCAACTTGGTGTCCACCAGGATCCACAGATCCTTTTCTGCTTTCCAGTTTATTAGCCCCAGCATGTGCTGCTGCGTAGGGTTGTTCCTCCCCAGGTGCAGGACTTTGTGCTTCCCCTTGCTGAACTTCAGGAGGTTCCTATCAGCCCATTTCTCCAACTTGTCAAGGTCCCTCTAGATGGCAACACAACACTCTGGTGTGTCAGTCACTCCTCCCAATTTTGTATCATCAGCAAACTTGCTGAGGATGCACTCTGTCCCATCATCCAGATCAGACTGAACAGGACTGTACATGATATTAGTCCCTGAGTTAAACTGGTAGCTACTGGCCTCCAACAAGGCTTCATAACATGAATGTCTACCTTCTGGACCTAGATGTACAGACAGTTCTAGATCCATCTGACTGTTTGCTCATCCAGCCAATCACCTTCTCTGTGAAGATATCATGGGAGAGAGCCTTACTGGAGTCTGGGTAGACAGTATTGATTGCTCTCCCCTCATCTACCAAGCTAGTCATTTCATCATAGAAGGATATCATGTTGGTTAAGCATGACCTCCCCTTTGTGAATCCACACTTGGTTTTGCCTCTGCACTTTCCCTTTGGTACCACAACTCTTGCAGTGCTTTCTGCACTGTTGACAGGGAATTTTAATAGTTCCTTTATTGTAAGAGTGCTTATGGCCAGTAGCTCAGGCATTTTCCTAAGAGACATGCTATAGCCTGAAGAGAATTGTAGAATTAGTAAACAAGTTTGACATTTACTATTAACATTACTGTAATTAGACAGATTTTAGGATATTAATAAACATTAAAATATTAATTTAAAATCCATCCATATATAGAAATACCCTACAACATCCTTCTCTCTAAAATGGAGAGGTATCGATTTGATGGTTGGACTGTTTGGTGGATGAGAAACTGACTGGATAGTTGCACCCAGAGAGTAGTGGTCAATGGCACAATGTCTAGATGGACACTGGTGATAAGCGGTATCCCTCAGGGGTCCATACTGGGAGCAGTACTGTTTCATATCTTCATCAGTGACATAGACACTGGGATCGAGTGCATCCTCAGCAAGTTTGCAGATAACACCAAGTTGCATGGTGCAGTTGACCCACCTGAGGGATGGGGTGCCATCCAGAGGGACCTGGACAAGCTCCAGAAGTGGACCCATGTGAACCACATGAGGTTCAACAAGGCCAAGTGCAAGGTCCTGCACCTGGTTTGAGACAACCCCCAGTATCAGTAGAGGTTGGGAGATGAAGGGATGTAGAGCAGTCCTGCAGAGAAGGATATGGGGGTACTGGTAGATGAAAGACTGGACGTGAGCTGGCAATGTGCATTTACAGCCTAGAAAGCCAATTGTATCCTGGGCTGCATCAAAAGAAGCACGGCCAGCAGGTCAAGGGAGGTCATTCTGCCCCTCTGCTCCGCCCTGGTGAGAACCCACCTGAAGTACTGTGTCCAGCTCTGGATCCCTCAGTAGAGGAACAACAAGGACCTGTTGGAGATGATCCAGAGGAGGCCACCAAGATGATCAGAGAGATTGAACAGCTCTCCTATGAGGACAGGCTGAGAGAGTTGAGGTTGTTCAGCCTGAATAAAAGAAGGCTCAGGGGAGACCTGATTGCAGCCTTTCAGTACTTAAAAGGGGCCTATAAGAAAGATGGGCACAAACTTTTTAGAAGGGCCTGTTACAACAGGACAAGGGGTAATGGTTTTGAACTGGAAGATGGGACACTCAGACTAGACATGAGGAAGAAACTTTTTACAATGAGGGTGGTGAAACACTGGCCCAGGCTGCTCAGAGAGGTGGTAGATGCCTCGTTCCCGGAAACATTCAAGGCCAGGCTGGAGGGGGCTCTGAGCAACCTGATCTAGGTGAAGATGTCCCTGCTCATTGCAGGGGGGTTGGACTAGGTGACCTTTGAAGGTCCTTTCTAACCCAAACTATTCTATGATTCTATACTGTATATTATGTTTAATTCAATATGCTCTTTTTACATATAATTTTTTGTTAATGCTATGTAACTTGAATTTGCAGGAACTCTGAGAAGTCTGGTAACCCTGAAGGAAGAATGACTAAAAAGTTATCTCAAAACATGTGTGGAAAACTATACAAGTCATTTAAAGTAATCTTTCAACTTTTCATTTATTAGTGTGTATTAAGCATCAGCTGAAACCCCCTGTTTCCAAATAAAACTGAATGTTCTGATAAAAATGGTGACTTTCGGGCTGATGTTTGAAGGACTTGCAGTCAATTTGCCTGTTCAATCTATTTAATCTCCAAGCTAAACCCTTCATTAGAATATTCAGAGTGAGTTAATGTGATGGTTTATATTACTTTCAGAAAGGACAGTACGATATTTTTAGGACTGTGAATTGAGATTATGAGATGTCAGTCTTTCAGATTTCATTTACACAGACTGTGCTATCTTCCATATAATCATTGTTTGAGAACCTAAAATTCTTTTGCCATAGAATCTCCTGTCATTTCTCCACTGAAAAGATCTCAGTATGAATGACTGTATCATATGCAGTATAATATATTATTAGAATTAACATATTATTAGTGTTGGGTACTGTGAGCAATAATGAATGTGTGCTAATTTGTTCAGGTCAGTGCCAGACCACATGTGGAGGATACTAGTGATTCCTGTTCAGGTAACTCTCACCTATAAACCCTGCTAGGTGGACTTCAGGATTTGCAGTTGTTTTGCATGAAACAATGGCAACTTGAGGGTGGGTACAAAACAAAAAGAAGATATTATGTTTTTCATCAGCAACATGGGCATTGTCTATAGGCTTCTTGGAAAAAGAACTAAGAATCTGTAATGTTTTGCTGGAGAAAAATGTGAACTCTATGTAGGCTAAACAGGATTATCTTCTTAATGGCAGCAATTTGCATTACTTTTAATAGGATTTATTTTTAGTGGCTTGTAGCAGAGAATGAAAGAAACATGCCAGCTCTCTCAACAAGATGTTCCCTAAATGAGTTCACAGGGTTACATGTAATACTGGTATTGTATAGGCGCCACTGCAAAACAAGGCTAAATTCAATGGCACAGCCAAGAAGAATCATGGAAGAATTGTTCTAGTCCTTTCGAACACAAGCAAACATTTTGTTCATGAAAAGAAATCCTCATACAATTTTTGCCCGAGACAAGGCAAGGAGAAATCCAGGCTATTAAATGTGTTCTCTTGTGAAGAGTGGCATCTCTGGTGGGTATGGTGAGGAATGGTTCTGTCCAGCAGCAGCATCAGGCTGGCAGCCTCCTGCTGCTGCAGTTTCCTTCTCCACAGAGACAAAACACACGATTGTGGAAAACAAGTTAAGACACACAAATTTTACTCTAACTGATTAAATTAATTATACCTAAGACTTGCCCTCTGAATACCATTTAAGACTGCCATTCTACAGAGCTTTCTAGATAATCGATCTGGTGGAAGTGCATATGACCAGGAGACATCACAAGAGCCACGCGCCACTGCCTGGCTTCTTTGAAGCTGCACTGTTAACCCATGCAGTGAAGGTGGTGATGCCTCCACTATCAAAACACAAAGTGTGATATAGAAAATGTGCAACTTAATAGTAACAGTTTTTCAGATGTCATTTCATGCTTGCTATGTACCAACACACAGGCTGGAGTCTTTGCATAACTTAGGCCAACATCTTTAAGTTGTGTCAAAAAGCAGATGCTACTTATGAGCTTTGCACTGGGGATGTGTAGGCTGCATAGTAAAACAGCTAACTAGATAGCCTTAACTACAAAACCTTGCTGATTTGTGAACTATCATCCCCTTTTACCCTTTTCTTATGTTTTATATGCTTTATGCTTATGTATTTGTAAAGATAAAGGAGATCAAGCCTAACAGTTAACACAGTATCATATGGTGTAATGTTATTACTAGCTAAAATAAATTGAAATTATGTCACTGAAGAAACCACACCAGAGAACTAAAGCTATCAAAGACATTTTGGTATAAGCTCCTCCAGCTGTCTCTATAATATGACCACAAAATACTGCAAATATTGAACCACGTTAATTTGAGCAGAATTATGATCTGCATTACACTTACTTTTCAACAATTGAATAACTGACAAGTATTCATTTTGAATAGATACATTTAATGGAAAGAGACACCAATATGAAATACAAGTCTTTAAGAGGAACTAACTCTGTGGCTCAAGTCACTGTGAGACGTGACTGGCAGCTGATTGACTCTGAATTCCCCAGAGGAAGTTTTACTTCTGAAGCAATCTTAACAACTGTATCACTGAAGTGTAGCAATAATAAAGAATGATGTTTTCATAGATTATCTCCTGTTGTTTGATAACCTGGCAAACTGTCAAATGATTTCCTGCCTTAATAAGGAGCTACTGAAGAAGTACAGGACTATCAAGAAATATTCAGTGACATTACATAAATGCTCTTTAGTCTCTGACTATCCTGCAGTCTGTTTTATTCACTGTAAAAAATGCTTAAGGAGATAGTCTTGAGTTACTTTCATAAAAAGTAAAAGAAAATAATATGGGAGTGCAGGCTATTGACCAGAGCAAACCTGTCAGATATCAGGATATGTTCCAGAATGTTGTAAACTCTGATGGCACCAGGTATTTTGCACAAATAAACCAATTTTTCAAACTCACAGAAAGAAATAATGTCAACACTTCTTTTTCTTATAGAATGATAAAGAAGGATACAACTTGTAGACTGCAGTGGGAAAATTATTGCTTGGGTTAGTGAAAGTGCCCCTTGCTTATTTAAAATGGAAGTCCTGTTGATAAACAAAGCCCTTCGCGACTGTCTTTTAACTTATAACAGGGCAGAACTATGAAAGAGAATAGGAACATTGTTACAGGAATGTGGAAGACTTGCCTGATTGAACTCTGGGAAACTAATCAGTGCAACTCTGAAAATGAGCTGAAAACCTCTACCTTCACATCAGTTCTAGCTGGTAAGCTAAAGAATTATTATACTAGTAATATTAGATTATTGAAGAGGGAGAAATTAATTACACCAAAAAATTATGCTCCTGTACAGTAGATATTAATGTAAAGGAGCCTGAGTAGACTAAAGCCATGAATCACTTGAACTTCACGGTGAAGGGCATGAACAGCCTCTTAGAATGAGTAAGACTCTTTGAATTGGCCTGAAAGCTAAAAATATTACCTGTATCTCCATCTCTGGGTAGAGTGCCAAAAGACCTCAGAGTACTGACTGACTTTCAAGGAAAGGGCATTTTCTTTAAAATGATCAACAGAATGTTGTAAGTTTTTATGTACAGTAGTCTTGCATATATAAGTGAAAAAATGTTGCTGCAAGAATTATCAGCTGCTACTTGGCAGAGGTGGAGGGTCTCTCAATGTGGTAGGGAAGTGTTATAAAGCAAAAAAACCAGCCCCACCACATGGCACAGAGCACATGCCACCATGTAAGGTACAAATGCCAGGCTTGAACCCCACTTAGTAGATAAGGTCACTTTGAACTGATTTGGTACCTTTTAAGGAATAAAAATCTTTAATGCTTTCCTAATATACTCACAACAGCAGAGACAAACCAGTAATTCCACTGGCACAGAAGCTTAACTGGCATGAAGTAAAGACCTGCATCAAAAAATATGATTCCATTTTAGTAGCAAAATCCTTTGCAAGGAGTCAGCAGAAACATAGATGAAAGTTCGAGTTTACAAAAGAATTGTGATAAGACTCAGCTGAGTCATTACCTCTTGAAAATATTAATGTCGAACTCTAAGTCAGTCTTCAGTTCACTTTAATTTCTTGTCTGATTCAAGAAATATTTTAGCTAATGCAGTTCTCCACTGTGTGCTTTAGCTAAAACAGACATCCCAAGAAGGATGAGAAAACTCAGAGGGGTAAGTGGTCAGCCAAATGCCCTGAAGGACAGGTTTTAGAACTACTGCGCCTCTTGGATGCCAATTGTACTCACACCGTCTCCCCACTGTTGCTGCTGCATGTGTACCCACAGTACAGCCCACCTGCATTGGGAACCCTCTCTGATCACAGGTTTTGCCTTTTCAGACAGCTGAGGAAAGAATCTTTTGGTTTGACAGGACTTCTTGTCCTTGAGCTTTTTCTCCAGATTATGTTTGTTACTCCTCGAAACTTTTCCCTGGATCAAGCATGGGCAGCCATGTAAGAGCGAAACAACAGCAGAGCCCCCGACAGCAACCCAAAATATGCTTAGAGCCTCTGTGGGCTGTTTGACATGAGACTGAACAGGGTGCTCACGGACTCTGTCGTCAAGCAGGACTGAGTGGCAACATTAATCCAGAGTCGTCAAGTGTCAGTAGTCCTGTCCTATAACACACAATAGGAGAAGCAATGGTGAAACCTGGGAGCTCCTTTGGTTTACGCTGCGGGAGCAAGTTGGGACTGGATACAGCACAAAAAGAAGAATCTAAAAGAAAGGCATGATAAGGTCTAATGCCATTTAGCGTGACAGTGGCATAAAAAATGTAGGACAGATGACATCTGTGATGTCTCTTTGTGTGTATGTTACTTAGGATACCTCTCAAAAGCTTCCCAGTAAACAGATATTCATGTTTTTCAGAGTTGTAAGGATGACTGTAAAAAAATTACCTGTTTCATCTTATATGTGGAAATGGTTCATTTTTAATGGTAATATTTTAAATAATAAATCACGTGCAGAGCTGGGAATAAGCAAAGGCATTTTCCTTTTGGTTATTCATTCTCTTTATTTACACAGGCAATGTAGGAATTCAAATTAAATTAATCTAAAGTGGCTGTCTTTTAAGATACAAAAATGTCAACAACACATATAAAATCATTCTCCTTATGGATTAAGAAGACATATTCCATATCAGAATACTACTAATTCTGTATTTCTGCAGTTATCTTACTTTTTTTTCCTTCAGATAATAGACTGAGAAAAAATCAGATTTGTTTTCCTAGTATGATTTGAAATTAAATATTAAGTAGCTGATTTACTAGGAAATTTAAGGTGTTGTTTCCAAACAATCTTCTTTTGCTTTAAACAAATTTATTACAGGAACAGAAAAATACATCAGTCATCAGCTGTATATAGATGAGTTTAAAATGCTATGAACTAAATGATTCTCATCATTTAGACCAAATTCCAGACCAATAATGCAGAAGAGAATTAGTGGAGGATGGATTAAATAGCCAGAGGTAACTGAAAATGAGGAAAAGTAATAATTTGCATTTGGCTTACAATATAAATCCAAGATAAAGTGTTATATTTTCTTACTTGGTGTGATCCAAAGCTTACTTCTGATACTGAGGTCAAAACTTTTAAAATGACTGCTCATTTTAGATATGTATTTCATGGGAGCCAAGTCAGATCCTGAATATGTCACATTTTTAAATTTGGAAATAATCCTGACCTCAGTTGTTATTGTATCAGTGCACCTCCCAGTGTGAAGAGAGAAAGCTGATTGTTTGGTTTTGTTTGTTTGTTGGTTTGTTGTTGTTGTTGGTTTGTTTTTTGTTTTTGTTTTAATGGGTAAGTCATGAAAGCTCTATCTGGGCTGAGGGTGGATGTCCTCCTCATTGGAACTCAAGGTTTCTCTCCCTCAGTCCTTCACCTCGAGGGGTCTGCTAGGCTGCTCAGTAGTTTCCTTCCAGCCTCTGCATCCAGATTTCTATCCCTTTGGCACAGATTGCCAAGAGTCCTTTACTCAGGCTTAACACCCACCAACATACTTCTAAAGGTGAAGCAAGTCTCATGGTTTCCTTTGAGACCAGCCGCTGTCTTCTGTAAAACCAGTCCTACAGTTACCATGCCAACTCAGGAAGAAGGAGGCTTAAGTTTTAGGCTCTTTTCAGCCTCAGTGATACTAGTCCCTACACTGATCAAAGGCAAAGCTGGAGGAAGCTCTTCATTCTTCTTGCTCTTTATCAATTCCAGACTCAGCCAGGACTGGATGGAAAGCAACACACTCTTTCCCCCTCGCCCACCTCTGGTAGCCACTGTCAAGACCAGGAATCAGAACCTGTGTTCTTTCTGCTACTGATGTAATGTTGTGTTTAGTACTGCACTAAACTCTGCTGCCACTCTGTGGTAAACTTGACCTAAACCTACCTGATGGAGTGGGTCTGAGGACAAAGGGCAGTTTGTGGGTGAGTCTTGACTGGGTAAGGGCATGAGATAAACATTAGATTTTCAGTCTGGGCAGCATGGTTGAAGCTGGAACATGGATATGCACAATATTAGAATCACTGATTTATTTTTTTTTTAATCATCAGAAACAAGAAAATGTAAGTATTGATAGATTTGCTGTTGCCTAAGGAGCCAGGTATAGCTTTGAGGTCTGCATCACTGAGATGAAGTGCTTCAGTTCTACTGAAGTCCCATGTCAGGTGCCCACATGCTTTGTGAACTAGCATCTTCCAAGGGGTCATATGGGACTCTGGTGCAAATTTTGTGGGTGTGGGTTCAGCAGGTAGTTGAACCTGGCTCTACACCCTAGACTAACATTCCTTCAAATGCACATCCTTCAGCTTTAATTCTGTGTTCTTTGTTGAAACATCAGGATTCCTAGATTTTGGCAACTGTCTTTTGTACTAAGCAAAAAACTACACTACCTGTACAGAACTGCTGTAAATTTATAGCTTGCAGAGCTTGTTGAAAACCTTTGGGATAAAAGGTCCTCTGTAAATGCAGGTATTTTATTAGTATGCAAGTGAAAATATATTGAAGTTCTAAGTAAATATCTGTAGGGTGCTAAGAAAAGGTTAACTGTCACTGCCAGTCAAACCAGGACAGTGACAAATGACCTGAAAGAAATAGTCTAAGGGTAATAGCAGATGCTTTAAAGCTGAATGAAGCATTGAAAACAGACACTTGAACCCTTTTATTTTATAGGGTACTTCTTACATATGGAAGTGAAGCCACCAAGAGGGTGATATGCTTGTTCCTCCCTCTGAGTCCTCATGGCAGAGGAGCATCAAATATTTAGAACAAAATTGTTTGTACTAGTGGCAGGGCAAGAGGAGCTGCAGGTCTATGTGCAAAAGAGAACCCACTAAAGATTTTTGGAATTATGGAAGTGTTTGCCAGCAGAGACAAAACTGAGAACTGGAAGAGTTTTGTAAACTGTAAGTTATAAATTGCCCTTTGTGGTTTTACTATCTAATGTCTCTATTCAAAAATGTATTGGCTGTAAGTAAATTAGATAAGGATACAGCATCTAGTATTGCAACATTGTCTTGTGGAGGCCAAACCTCTCTCATCAACTAAAGGCTTTGCCAGAATTGCTATTATATTTAATGAACCAGAAAATAATATACGGTCAGGTTAATATTCTTCCAAAAACTTCTATTATAGGCCACAGCTAGGGGAACGGACACTGTATTAGTGACATGTGGCAGGAGGTCAATTACTGTGCAAAATCATTTCACCAGGTAATATTTAGTGTTCAAAACTTCATCTGGCTTGCACTGATTGGAAGGCAGCCTGCATGTGAAATGCCCTGGAAAATGCAGGGTTGTTTGCAGTGAGTTACTGCATTGCAAATGTTATCTTTTGCATTTTTGCCATTTCCAAGCTAACAAATGGTGATGGCATTGCCCTTTTAGTTATAATGCGTTGTCCAAACCTGAACAACACCCTCCCTAGGGATTAAGTTATTTTAATGGAGAAATTTAATTAAAATTTTCCCCATCTCATTTTTGCAAGCTGGTGCATTTCTAGACTTCGTGCTGAAATATTATGGAAGAATATACCTTCACCAGGAATGGTGGCTTGACTAGACATGTGAAATATTGAGTGGTTTAGGACATTTTGTTTTAATGATATTTGGAAATAATTTTGCTTAAACAAATGATTAAAGTAGGGTATGATAAACATATGGCTCAGATAAGCACCAAGGATCTGAGATTGTTATCTAATCTGACCTGTTTCTTTTGTTCACCTGGCACTGCACAGCAGGGATAGCCCAACTCATTAGGGGCCAAGTCATGGGATCCTTTCTTTAATTTCGACTGTCCTTACAAGCCTTTGCTGCTGCAGAGCCACTCACTCCAACAGGGCCCCAGCATAAAGACACAACATTCCTAACCCTCCCTGTAAGCACAACAGCCCACCAAGGGATTTTGGTGAAGGTACTCTTTCACCGGCCCTTCTGCTGACCTATACCGTGCTGACCTTTCAGCTAAATAAATTCTTTTTTGTCCTGGATGGGGTTAAGCAATAGCCTCAAAAAAAAACCAGTTCCTCTAGCCTTTCAGGCTTAATAGTCTTTTCACTAATTTTCTTTAAGTGCTGCTATGGTCTTCTCTAAATCTTCAGCAATTTTTCAGCACTTACCCGGCCAAAAATTGGTCACAGTATTCTGGTGGCAGTCACATCTGTAACAAATGTACAAGTGAGATGGCCTCTTTTCTCCTCTTCCACATGTCTTTGTTCTCATGCTGAAGGATTTCATTTGGCCATTTCAGTTTTGCACGTTTGTGCACCGGGAACCGATATCTGACTGATGACCAGGACAGTAAGTCATCATCAGAGTGACCACTCATTAGTATAGAACTCCTCATCTTTAAGTGTGAGGCAATAAACTGAAGAGAAATGCACATTATTTGCTTGTGCCTACTCAAAACCATAATCTAATTGAATCGGTGACCTGCCAGCCTCATTGTTTACTGCTCCCTCAATCCCCATAAACTTTCTCAACCAAGATACTTTTTTCTTCCAGGTCACTGCTAAAAAATGAAACCATCTGAGGAAAACAACAGATTTGTGAAGGCTGCAGTATTTTTTTTCTATTTGATGAAGATTCAGAGTCTACAATTTCACGCTGTCATTTACTTAGATTTCAATAGCTTTAATCAGTTATTTTTGTATCTTGTTTCTTAAGCAGAAAGTTGTACAAGTCTCTCGGTCAAATGATGTAAGTGTGTTACATATCCAATATTGCTTTTAACTATGACGTTTGCAATTTAGCCAGAAATATTTCAATTAAAACTTTTCTTCATTGGGATTAATCATTCATTAATCCTATCACGAATCCTCTCATTGGGACTAATCATTGTATAGGTTTTTCCACCTGTTCCTTCACCTATCCTGACATTGATATCAGGCTAATCAGTTTGTAAATGGAGTAAACCTTTAGAAGTATTCACCCAGCATAAACTCTTTTTGCAAACAGTGGTCCAAGATTATCGTCGATGATTTAGGAGTTTATCAGGTAGTTTATAACCCAGGACACACATCTCTTAGCAAAGAGCTATAATCACTAAGATATAATGCCAAATTCCTCCATGGTTGCTTTCCTGCCAGTTTCATCAGCCTCACGGTGCTGTTTACACAATGACTCCATGTAAACAATTTATTCCATGGTCTCATCTTGGGGCACGGGATGAAGGAATGGAAGGTTTGAATTCACTCAAACTGAGGATGGATTCAATTATCAGGACTCTAATCATCCCCAGGGCCCCATTTTAGAAGAATCAGCCTTCCTCCAGAGAAGATTTTGTGTTCTGGATCTTGACAGGACAGAAGATCCTCCTGGGACAGAGCTCAGAAGAGTGTTTCTGTGCCCATTGTCACCAGCGAGTTCTTCCTCCCTTTGCTCAGTTTGTTGGCCTTCTTGATTGCCCTCTGGTAGGCACCTTCTGCCTGTTAATTTTATATGATGTCTAAGAATACGCTGCCACTCCTCTGAATCAACAAGTACAAAATAGTTTCCTTATCTTCAGGAATTTGAGTGCCTAAATTATGGTCATCTTGACAGTCATTTTGGTTCTCTACTTGATATTATTGAAGGCAAGGATAAAGAGTCATTCACTTTGTTGGCAGCGTGCCTAGATGATAGTCCACATCCTCAACTGCATATTGAATATATTGTATATTATATAAAATCAGAGGACCTATAACAAATAATGACTTGTTCTTAGCCTACATTGGGTAAATATTCAAATAATTGTTGGTTGGTGTTTTTTAAATAAATAATGCCATTTTATTTCTAAATAAAAGTTGTAAATTGTTCTAAATTGAGTTGAGATATTATTAATCTTTCATCTCTTGTGTCACTAAAGTGTTGCATGCCCATATTTCCTACTAAAAGGAAAGTATAATTTAATAACTATACTTAAAATTGTACTTAATTTTGATGTGTTGAGGATCTCAAGATTAAATTCAGTGAGGCCAATTCAATTAGATATACTGTAAACCTCGGTGAAGATGCCAGCTTCTGGAGAACATAGTTATTAATCACTATGAACCACATCATGTCCTCTGAGTTGGCTAAATACATACGCAGAGCTGGACTTAAACTGATATCCTTGAGGACAAGACCCTCCGCTCCTTTAATGATTAGTCAATGATAACAATGCTATCAGTGAGAAAGCTTGACTTAAGGCAAATTTGACTCTCCCAACCTAGAATGGAACACTTTAAAGATTTTGTATCTGAAGGTATTTAAACTGAAACAGTCCTAAAGATCTGAAGTAAAAAAGCTGGCATCTGCCAAAATGTGGCTGGATGATAGAGATAATTGTATAAACAATGTGAAGAAACAAAGTAAGTCCTGCAGTGATTTCAGATCACTGGTTTCTGCTTTGGCGATCTTATCTGGAGGGACAGTCAGAAATAAGTTTAAACTTTTTGCAGTGTTTCTGTACATCGAATTTAAAGTGCTGTTCATAGTGAGGATGGGGGGTGAAGAGCTCTTCACCTTGGAACGGGAAGAGCTCATATCTAGAGTTTTATGATTAATTACTAATGAAAGAGCGAAATAAGTAAACATTTGAATGCTGTATAGGAAATTTAGATTTCCTAATAAAACATTGAAGCAAAACCAAACACCTCCAATATCGCTGATCTATTTCTATTTCAGGACAGGAATGAAGGGACCAATCTGCTTTGTAAGTTATCTTCCAAAAGCAGCCCTAATCCATGGTCCTAAATTCAGATCCTATCTCTGACCAGGACATGTGCTTCACAAAATTTGTATTCCAACTTTATTCCAACTTGTATTCTGTGAAGAGAAAAAGGTATTTGAATTCCAGATTCTGTGTCATGAATTTTACAAAATAAAGTATTGGGGAAATTCACAGTCTGTTAAGGGAAAAGCAGCTTTTAAGAGTCTTTGATACACACATGCACAGATCAGCCAAGCTGACCCATGCTATCCATTTGGATCTGAAGTGAAATTAAAACATGTTATTAAACTTGTTCATCTGCACTATGGATGAAACCTGCTAATTATTATTAGCTCTATTATATAATGCAATGTTGGCATCAGTATTTCATAACTAGCCTCACAGGGTAAAATGTACAATCATTTCTCTTTCCTCACTACTTGCACAGCAGTCAACTGCCTAAGACACTGACATGAATTTAAATCTTGTAGTGCCAAGCTAGTTTTTCTTCCCTGAGCAATGGAGAGAGGACAGTAGAATTTTTGTGTTATTATTTGCTTTGGATACCCTTTCTGATGTATGTGTCAGTCTTGCAAACATTTATGTGCATAATTAATTGTTTGCAGCTAAACAATTGTTTAACTGACTGAGGCTAAGGCTACTTATGCTCTTACTTGAAATTTTTACATCTTTAGTACTCTAAATTCAGCTTGTGAAATCTCTTCAGAATTTCCCATTATTTCTAGGAGCTTACTTTGCTACATGCTTATTACTAGCAGGATAGATAAAAAATATTATGCAACTTTTCTTTCTTTCTTCATGATACATTTTGGCTTCTTTCAGTGTCCCCAAAACCATGGGGGAGCTCTCCCTGGTTTAAACAGGTACTAGATCAAGCCCTGAGTGCATCGTTCAGGAGTTCTGTTTCTATGATCAGATATTCACCCACCAGGGACCACTGCTTCCCTTTTCTTGCCACTTCTGTTTGTTGCAATCCATTCCCCTTAGTCCAATGGTATTCAGATAACCTTTCTTTCAACTACAGTAACACAAGCCCTTTATTCCCGAGTCATTATTTCAGTTATTTTCAAAAATCGGCAGCTACTATCTTGATAATGTCGAATTGCACTATGAATTCCTCTCCGGAGGAAGAGCCCCAGGCACTGGCACAGCCTGGGCCTGACTGACTGGAAAGCTGCTTTGCAGAGAAGGCCCTTGAGATCCTGGTTGACCCCAAACTGAACATGGGCCAGCAATAAGCCCCTGTGGCAAAGCAGGCCAACATAATCCAGGACTGCTGTAGGAGAAGCATTGGCAGCAGGCTGGGGGAAGCGATCCTTCTCTTCTACTCAGCAACAGAGAGATACATCTGGAGTGCTGGGCCCAGTGCTGGGCCCCCCAGTACAAGAGAGACATGGACATACTGGAGGGAGCCCAACAAAGGGCCACAAAGATAAAACAGGGCTTGGATCACCTGTCATGTCAGGAGAGGCTGGCAGAGCTGAGACTGCTTAAGAAGCGATCTTATCAGTGTGTATAAGTGCCTGATGGAGGAATAAAGAGGACAGAGTCGGACTCTTCTCAGTGACAGGATGAGAGGCAATGGGCACAAAGTGAAAATCAGAAAGTACTACTTAAAAAGAAGAAAAAAACTTCTTTATTGTAAGGGTGTTCAAACACTGGAAAAAGTTGCTCTAACAGGTTGTGGACTCTCCATCCTTGGAATTACTCAAAACCTGACTGGATGTAGCTCTGAACAACCACCTCTAGCTGATGTTCCTTCACACTAGATGATTTCCAGAGGTCCCTTCTAACCTCAGTTTTTCCATCATTCACTTCAATATAAAAATACTGGGTGAAGAAGGTGTTGAAGAGTAGTTCTTAACATCCTTGAATCCAATTCTGTGTATGAGTACTGCTGAGAATAATATCTGCTATCAAAATATCAGCAATGATGAGTTGTTACTGGTTATAGGTTGTATTTGCAAGATTAGGCCCTTCATAAATTCAAGACATTCACTTCTAACAAGCTCATGCTTTCAATTAAGGGTTGTGGGTTGTTCTTTAGCAGAGCTTAGTACAGGACTGCATTCGATATACACTTCACTGGTTAGACAGGTTTGATGGAAAGAGGGAATCAATAATTTAAGTTCTTTTAAAAATATGCATAAGTACATCACAGAGAATATCAAAACTTCAGGGGAAAGGTGATATTATTATTTAATGCCTTGTTGATGAGGTTTATTTTGGTAAGCTCTTGACAGCACAAGGTAACATATCATCTTCGCGTTGACACAAACACTATCAAAATGTGAAAGGATGCACAGCAGAAAGAGATCTGCATCTAAAATAGATTTTTGAGAGAGCAAATTACTTTTTTCCTTTCCAATAGCTTGTTGATTTTTCTTTGTTAGAATGTTGCCAACACCCCTAAGCAAAATTAAAAGGCATTTTTGTTATTGTATGTCATTCTTTCCAGGTCTGCTTAAAATTCTCAATTTCTTTCTGCGTTCCATTCAATACTGAAACACATTTGTTGGCATTTGTGATGGGGATGAATGTCTTTATATTTCCATTGCTTTCGCAGTATAGCTGCTTTCATTACTCGTTGCACTGTGTGCACTGTGCTATTCATTTTTACATTGGAGACCAAGGCCTTTTCCTATTTTTCTTTTTGTTTGTCCTTTGTTTGGTTTGAGATGAGTGATTCAGAAAGCTCCAGAGGGCACTATTGTGCTGAAAGCTTCTGTGCTCTGGGCTCTGCCTGGACACTTTCTGGGCACCAGGAGGCTGAATGTTATTTACTCACATGCAGGCTTGCTTAAATGGCTTAACTCTTAATTCCACAATGGCCTTGGATATACTTATTTTATGACTGGGTCCTTGCAAATTAACTGTGCTTTTGCACATAATATGATCTTCAGGGTTTTTCAAATGCTGAGTTAGATGGAATCAGTTAAAACAAAACTTTCAAAATCTCAGTCATCTTAAATAATGCAGCACCAGATTCACCAAGCAGGTTGGAATATTAATTTCCCTGCTTGTGTCACATGGAGGAAAAGAAGGAAAGAAATCATCTCAATGAGGGCGCAAGGCAATGCTGTTCCCCTCCTCCCTCAGGAGTTCTGTGAAAGAGCAGCAGTTTTCAGTTCCAATTACAGCCTCGCAGGAGCACACTGAGAGAGGCTGCAGGGGAAGCATCAAACCACACACCTCCTTCACATATGGCATCCTGTACCTTCCCTCTGCCTTGTCCTGCCCTCGATGGGGTGTGCCCCAGAATTGCCAGAGGTCCTGGAAAAAGCAGGAGCACCAGATCCAACTGCCACTGACCCCCATACTCCTTGAGAACTTTCTGGATGTGATTATCTCATTTTCAAAGCACATTTCTGCCTAAACCAAAGACACCTTGGCTGTATCAAAACTGACCTCCCAATGCACAAGATGGATACTAATGAATAGTGACATTCCAGCAGCCTTTCAAGCCATCATACCCTCCCACCCAGACCCTCATGCCTACCTGCTCATGCATTTCTTCTGCCCCTTGGACCAAGAGCCCTGTGTCTCTTCTAGTCTGTCTGCATCACCTCTGTTCCCTGAGCATCCACACTGCTCCCAGGTACCCTGCTTCCCTGCACTATAATCCCTGCCATCTCTATGTCCTCCTCTTTCACACTGAAATCCAACGGTCCACCTCCTTCCTCCCACTGCATTTCCTCCCTTTGCCCACAGTTTATTCTTTTCTTGCTCCTCAGGGACAACTCTTGTTCCTCAGTGGGCTGCTTGGGTTAGAGGATTGAGCAATGACAACAAAGGTCTGAGTATCCTGACTAGTCAACCTGTTGGCTAAGGATATGCCCATATCACCACAGCTCCTGAGTACAGAAGCACTTGCTCACCCCTTCGGGCTATAGAAATCACCTTGTGAGATGTATGTGGCTTACAGCCATAGCTTGAACTGTTTGGATGCAAGCCTGCATTCAGGAGGAGGCTTTCAAGAGCTGGCGTGTCACCTTTTTTGAACATGCCCTTCAAACAGTAGCAATGGGACAGGCATAACCATAGCATGTCTTGAACCCACCAGAGATATCTCAGACTACCAGTCTGTTTGGATTCTTTGCTAGATGATATACGTAGGAAGGTACTATGTGATGGTCATTGTGAGCTGAAGCAAGGATCTGTGATAGATAGAACAAGGGTCATGGAGCATTTTGTACTTCAGGTTGCTCTTGAGCCTCCATACCGCTGGACAACAAAGACAAATCAAAGACAAGATGCTGCAAATGTTTCTAGATTTAAGCAGTCCTGACAGGGTAAACCCAGGTTTTCACCTGGTAATGAATTCTGCTCTCCTACAATGAGACACCTAGAAGCAAGTATGGGGGCATCAAATGGAGCTAGTTCAGGATATGAATTTGTATTTGCTGAATTCTTGTTGAATAGGGGCAAATATGGTTGATTCTGCAGTTGTTGCTATCCAAGAACAAAATGTCTTAAGGCTGTAGCAACTGGGAAAGGAGAAAGCAAAACATTGACCAAAAAGAGGGGCAGTACCCGTGCAGAGGAGGTGGTGACACGCTGTAGAAACACCTAATACCGATATCTCTGTTATCAAAACATTACAAGTCTGCATTTACATTCTTCACATGAGTGCTGGCAGAAGTCTCTGCCCTATGGAACTACTAAATTCCATGTAAATTTTGAGGATGTACCAGAAGGCAGGGTCACTTGAACCCACACTGGCGACATGGCTGTCCCATGGGTATCCACAAGAGCCTCACTGGCAGGAACAGCTATTGACAGGCTGTTCTGAAGTGCCCACAAGTGAAACAGGTTTTCAACATGCTCATAAGACTGTGAGAAATTACTGTTTCAACTGCTCATACGGCAGAGGGCGGCTTTGCTATTAGGTCTCTTGATAAACACATCCCCAGATTCGTGACTTGAAGACGATGATGTGAACCATACCGAGAAAAGGGAGTGGAAAAGAAAATATTGCCATCTGCTTGTGTAGAAGTTTAAATTCATGTACCAGCTCTCCTGCACAGATAAAGAATGAGCCTTGCCTTTTCGTTACATTCAGACTTGAGAGTGAGGTGGTGTTCTCACAGGGAGACCTAAAGAAACACTGAAAGGGTGTTCAACACCATGCGTCACGCTCTGATTTAGATGCCTACACTGAAAGCCTACAAAATTTGGAGAATCTCTCTACAACCCTATGAATGGAATCATCAATCTGTTTGCTGAAGCTCTGCTGACAGTCATGGGAACTTCGGTTGCCCATACACACCCCAAGAGACACATCTGGCCTCCCCCATACTACTATTGCCATAGGGTCATTATGTGTCACCCACGTTTTGCAGACAATGCATTGGCATGATTTGGTTTAAAATACAAGGTGTTGAAATAACATTGCTAAAATCCACCTGACTGTATACAGCTTTGATGCCTGATAGAAGCATTCTTTTTAAAAAAATGAGGTATCAATATTTGTTTTTATTTATAATATTTTGTGGTGACCCAGATACGGAATTGCCCAGACAACTGTGACTTAATCATGTGTAACTGCCAGCTTGCATTTTTGCAGGCACATCTACCCTGACAAAGGCTTTTAATATTTAAAATCATGCAGATTATCTATTCAGCCCTCAGAAAACTCATTGTGATGAATTCAGTATCTCAGTTTCAGACACTTCAACTGCTGACACCTTTCTTCAGGCTACAGAGAGACTTTATTAATTGTACTAAAAATCCTGTGCAAACATTTAAAAAATATTATTTAGTACTCAGTAAAATATTTTTTTATTTGAGTATGTTACCATCTATCAATGTTGTCATGAGACTCTAGATCTCAGAAGTGTTTGTTTTTTTAACTCTCCTTTTAAAATGCATTTTTATTCTAAGAGCCTCTGCTTATGTAAATTTATCAGTCATGTCTACTCAGAAATGCTTATATCATATCTGAGGTCAGGAATTCAGCTGTATTTAAATTATACGCCAGATGGATGGGCAATGCATACATTTCAGTTCTTTGACAACTTAATGAACATATCGCTTGGCAAGATGAGGTTATCTGAACATCCCAAATCATCTGTCACAGTTGTCTCCAAACTTTTGGGCTGCAGCTTCCAGTCAGGAATGAAAGCTGACCACCACACTGTCTCATCAACTCTTAACTGAACTGAAAGAAACACTTATTTGCTTGTCTAGGGTAGCTGTGAGCATCTTACCACGGCCTTGTCAATCACAGGCGGTAAATCCTGATTTATAATGAGTTTCAGAAATCTAGAAATGTTACATAATTGTCTCATCCTTCAAGTAAGTTTTATTATTAGCCATTCTATTCAACCGACAAACTATGCAGAAAAAAAGTCTCCAAACCACATCTTCAAGCTGACCACTAATCTGGTTGCCTTATTTTTGAATGACTATCTGGAAATACTATTGGCCCTAAAGAGTGGTCAGGAAATAAAACTTTTTTCCACAGAATATTTGCAATTTCTCAGGAAGGAAATGTCCAAGAAGTTGAAATTTCCTGCTGAAGGCCAAGACTTGAAAAACAAGTTAAACAGAACATTTTTTATCACTTTCACCACTTATACACCTAACACATTAACATAATCTATACTTATGAGTGCTCTATTCCCTTGGAAATTGATTCACTAGTGTCTTAAACTGGGAACTCAAAATGTCCTTGAATTCCTAAAAATCAATGGATAGCTGAAAATTTGGCCTACACCGATCACCCAAGGTCACCCATGCAATGATGTTAGCAGCAAAGCTGCAATGAGAACCTGGAAGTTACTGGCTTTCATCCTAATGGTCACTTCACCAGACCAAGATACCACGATTATGGGAAATAATGATAATAAAACACTGCAGTGCTCTCAAATTGCGCAGAAACTGCACTTCGCTGTTCTGAAAAGCTGTCATTCAGTCTGAAAGTTATCAAAATTGCTGGGCCAACATACTCTAAATATAACACATAGTGTCACTTATAAAAAACATGTAGTTTTTCTTAGTAGAGTAACATTATGAAAAGAGCAAGAAAAAGAATATGGAGGTAGAACAGAAAATCCTGTTAAAAAGGAAAGAACGGTAACTAATGGATACTCTCAGTTTTCAAGCTCCTACTACACTCATATGTAATATTGGCTACGAGACTCTGAGAGCACTAAGACCACGGTTGCCCAGACCTCACTGATGTTGGCAAGCCTTGGCATCGCTTCCTTTTGTCATGGGTTAGCACAATATCATTGATAAGCAGAACCTCTACTAGACAACAGCAACCTGCTCCATGTCTGGGCAATTCCCACTGTTGGCTCTTGCCATCCTCCTGCAACACAGCTGCTCTTCGCTTCATTGTACTTCCCTTTCTCTGTCTCATGTCATTCCCTTTCATTGTTATTGCCATCCTTCACATCTTTCCCAGAGTCCTCCATCTCCTGGAATCTCAAATCCACATCTCCCCACTTTACTCCAAGTGCATTAATGCAAAATTTGTTCTTTCTTCCAGCCTTGCCTTCAGCTATCCTTACCTCCCACCACCCTTTCCAATATCCAGTCCTGTCCCTCAACCGCTCCTTCCTTGGTTTCATCACCTTCTTCTGTCCTCTGACTCCTCCCATAACAATTCAGGCATCATGCAGTCTCTTCTTTAATTTGAAAAAAAAAAAAAAAGGCACGGGGGGCAGTCTGTATCCCACTTATTTTGGTAACTATTCTGCCATCTTATTCTACCTCTCCTTTTTAAGCTCACTGACTGCAATCGCTACCTGGAGTCAATCTCCTTGGCTTTCACCAGTTGTTCTTGTTGAACCTCACTTTCACCATGTCCTCTAATAACCTCTTTCTACCTAATGCTGTTGATCAGTAGTTATTTTCTGTTACTCCTCCAGCTTTGATGTGACTTCATTCTGCTCTTCTTGGCCTATAAACATTCCTTCTTTATCAAGAGGTTCCAATCTGCTCATGTTGACAGGCTATCACTGGCAATTATCACTGACAATTAGATTTTCAGAAAATAGCCTTTGTACTTTCTCCCAAGCTGCTCTTCTCTTCTTAGAACCTATTCCCATGTTATTTTTCAATTGTTTTAAAAGTTTCCTTTTCTATCATCTCCCTCCCCTCAAAAGAAAAAAAAAGCCTGAATATACTGGGATCTCCTTGCCCACCATGCTTACCAACTGTTTCTCATAATTTCCTTGGAATCTCACTTGTCTGTACCCATCTTGTGTTATCTTTAATTGTATGCTTTTAGACAGAAGCTGCTTTTTCACAGAACCTAATACAAATGGGTGCTTGTCTATAAAAAGGCTATTAAGCAACATGGTTATATAAATGCACATTACAACTGGAGTTCAGATTTCCTCGCTGTAAGCATAATATGAAGACCTTGACATAAAGAAAACAGAACTAAAAAGCTTAAGAATGTGACTTGGGCCTTAAAAACTCATTTCTTAGACATGCTGGACATACATGAGTGTAATGTATATATCTATTGTATGGCATACATCCATTGTCTTTATAAAGTAAGGCTGATACATAGAATCCTGCCTTCACTGAAAGTAATAGGCATTTTGTTACTGATTTCAGTATGGTCAAGGATTTTCCACCTGAGTCTTATCATATGCAATTTTTCAATACTTGCAAAGAGGCAGTCAAGTAGAATATATACAACAATAACATTTCATAGTTATATTCAGTGACTAGAAATTACCTCAACAGCTTGGTTTCTAATTCTGTATTAGGTTTGAATGCTAAGTCTGACAATACCCAGGTACCAAAGCCAATGTTTACTGGATCACATACATGACTTAAGAAAACGTTGCTTGTTTTTTTTGTGGTAGCTAGTTTTACATAGCATCTTCTGAACTTTAAATGAATAAATTATTTAGCAACCAGCACTTGTCCTTAGATGGCATAACTTAGATGTCAATACCACCCAAAGCGCCCACATTTGCCAAACCTGTCTTGCATGAAATGGAATGAAGATATCTGCATAAGTAAAATGTCAAAGCAAGAAATTAACTCTTCAGGGGTTTCATACAATCAAATATTGCAAGAATTTTTATTGTATCAGCATTTATTTAACTGAGGCCAAAGGACCGTAATGTTTCCACTGATACTGTTTCTACCAGTTAGACTGGTGGTCTTCCTGATTTGGAGGGTGCCATGGGCTTTTCTGCGATACTGCCTTTAAGTTAGTACACTAAGAAGCAAATTTAAGAGGGAATTTTAATATAAAAGATACAAAATCGAACCGTTTCCTCCAATAGAAAAAGTTACAACAAATCTTTGCTTTTGTGACAATGTGCCTCTTAGAGGAAGGTCATCTATATAGATGAATCTCCACAAAAAATGGTGTCTGTCTTTCTGGAGATTTACATTGGAAAGACAGACTGAAAGCTGACTGGGCAGACCACCGGAGTCCCTTGTGTGCATAAATGCTAACTACTCTGAAATATAAGAGTGTCTGAGAGATACAGTAAAACTGTGAGGGGCTTCCACCCCTATCTCCATCCTTAGGAAATTTCTCACACCAAGTTTGAGTGAAAAGGATTTGCTCAACCCATTCATGCCCTTTAAATGCACTTCTTTACACCTACAGAGAGCAGAGACTACTCACAGAAAACACTCAAAGAAAAACAAGTTTCAAAAATTTGACTGTGACCAAATAATCCATCTGGAGTAAATCCTTAGGCTGCTGAGTTTAGTGAATATTACTATGATGCAAGGTGCCCGGGACAGGAACCAGCCTATAGTGTGTGCTGCTTTCAGCCTGCCCCTGTGTAAAGAAGTGGGGATAAGGACTCAGCTGCATCACTACGCCCCACCTTACTGCAGATGCTCTTACCACCACTTAGGAACTTACAAGGAGGTTTTAGAAATGACTCCAAAAGCATTATTTGCAAATATTAGCACAAGAAGCTATTACTAAATGTCCCTTCCCTTCCTTACATCTGATTTTTCACTCATCATACTCCAGTGTGATATTTGTGTCCTCCACCAGGGCTGGAGCTGTCCCAATGTGTTATCAACTACACTACAGCATTTTGCAGAGTCTGAGAAAGTACATACACACACATATATATGCCTATACAGTCCCTCTAGAAACTGATCAAAAGATTGCTTTTGCATATAGACTGACAGAGATTAAAGTCCTGCTATGCCGTGCTCTCATGGAGAACAAGTCAAGTAAAAAACATGAACACTTACATAAATTATCAAGATCTTACAGTCTTTATTGAGGCAAGCTTCCACAAAAGAGAGTAGGGATTGCAGGAATCGAGCCAAAGTTACAAGGATTACATATCAAATGGTACACTACTTTCTCTTTTTGTTTGCTTTATGGCCATCTTACTATAGCTATGACTGAATATGTTAATCAAAATCCTATAGAACTGTAGCCATTTGTGTGTGTTTATTTCCATTTACATAATCATCTCACAAAAGAAGCATTTCTCTTTTGTGCTAGATGTCTTACGATATAATTTAAAGTTGCAGTTACTGAAATATCCTATTCTAGCAGTCCCACCACTATTGCCCAGTCATTACCATAACTTGTTATACAGGAGCTAAATACACATTTCCAGTCTTTGTGATGCCCAAACAGTACTGCAGTCAGAGAAATAAAACATTCCCTGTAGTGTGCCCTAATAATCTGCATTGAGTGTTTTGGATCAAATAGGAGAAATTTCCGAAGCTTAAGGGCCTCCACAGATAATTCAGGAAACGCACAATTGTAGGATGCCTTAATTTCAAAAATAGGATTTGTGTGTCTGTGACACAGGAAATGGTTATGGAAATGAGCAAGCACTTACACTGTTATTTATTTCCATGATCAGTGCAAAGCTACAAATACACTTTACTATTAAATATGTATTTTAAAAATATACAAACTTGATTAAGCGATTAAACCTAAAATCAAATGCTCAACTGGTAATGAGTGGGATGGAATGGAGTAGCTGAGATGGTATGTATTTTCCAGAAAAAGAAAAAAAAAAAAAAGAAAATAATAAAATGGATCTTCTCAGTCACTTCTGAGGGGCCAACAAGGCATGAAACTCCAGCCAGCTCACAAAAAATGTTTACCTCTGGGCCTCTGCTTCTTCTCTTAGTCCTTCTGTTTTGAGAAGACAAGCACATATTCCCTGTCTGTAGCCTACAAATGCTGTCTAAGCATTGTTTATCTCTGCTCAATGCTGCATTTCACCTGTTAGTACTCAGGGTGTGCACAATTAAAGTCTTACTTAAGCTCAACACAATGTGGGTTACAGGCCTGTGGTGGGCCAGTTCCATGGGAGGTGGTTTCACTATGGGACAATAGGAAGATTTTAAATGGCTCATAAACAGGGTTGAAAATTTCATGTCCTCCAGTCTGCTGCCTAGAGTAGTCATCAGGTATCCATGCCATCCTCTTACAATACCTCAAGGTCCTGATCTGCCAAGATTATTACAGTGCAAAACTTTCTTCAGTTTACATAAGGATCTTAGCATGCCTGAGCTTGATGGCTATAGAATGAAAATAAAAGAGCTCAAGAAATGCTGTCGTTAATGGTGACATGAGAATTGTATCTATACTGCATATACACACTTGCAAAAAGTAGGCAAGCCAGTAGATTATAACCCTGCAGAAAAGGTAATGCATATATGATAACCACATTCATTGCAAAGATAACCTTAACAGATGTATTTCTGGCTATTCTTTCTTTCCCCTCCAACATACTTGTTTGTCAGAGTTTGCCTTTGCATTCCTAAAATTGAAACTCTAACATTCCATGGAAATAAGAGAAAGAATGAACTGGAAGTGATTAGTTTGTTTTGGTTTACTTGTTTGTTTGTTTGTTTTTAATCATAAGTGATTATTTACACTCTTCAACCATAAACTTTGTGGGTTTATTTAAAATGTCACCACAACAACATCACAGATAGGTAGCATAAATGAAAGACAAATTAATCATTTCATACTTGAGATGCTTAATTCCACATTACAACAGAACTTGTCTTAGTCAACCAATGAAGGGATGAAAACATATATGCCTTTAACTAGATGGCTGTTTAATGAAGATGATGTGGACTTCTGGTGAATTATCAAAGCGATCATTTTGAATAATCTCTGGAGACAGAAATTTGCCTAATATTTGGAGGTTTCGTCACAGCTAATGCAGAGTTTGGTGAAGATTATATCACATGAATTCTGCTTTTATATCTCTTGTGCTTATTAAATACAAAGCAAAGTATAAAAACTGTGATGTGAAGAACAAGTGTCTCACTGGGCTGCATCAGCCAACTCATAGACTAATGACATTGTTCTTTAAATTTTTCAGGTACATAAAATCACTAAGTACTGAAAATGGCAATAATTGTTTTGTTATCTAAATTTTATGAAGCATATGGATGACTGCAATTATTTTATTTCAAATGGCTGAAGATTGTTGTTACTTATTTGCTTTTTAGACTACTAAAAAATTTAACTTATTTACTGTGACGCTCCTTTGATCATCATATACTTATGTAATTACACAGTTCAGCCTATCAGAAAAAACAACAAAAATCTTCACTATTTATAATGATCAATCTTTAAAATTCACCCTTCTTTTTCCACACTGGCTTCATCATACTTTTTTCTAAATTTAAAGCGTGAGCTATTTTCAGGCCTCTCAAGGAAAGTCGTGGTGTGTAATATCAAACTCTTTGATTTGTTGCTGGCTTATGCATTACAAAATGTCATCTTGTCCTGTTGTTAATGGTCATGGCCACAGAATGCTGATGATTATCACTGATTTAGATCACTGATTTCCTCACATTCAAAATCACTTTAATAAACAAAAGCAGAGAACATATTGAATTTTAGTTTTGAAGAACAGCATTTCAGATTGAGCTTTCTCTTTTCTCTGAAAAGTCAATCAGATTAGTAGCATGTACCTATACAGCTCTCAATGAATATAAACTAGAAGGAAGTTGTCCCTGTGGTATGCAGAATTGTACAGTCAACTCTCAGTTGTCTGTGGGTGTGTAACCCAGGCTGCAGATTAGCAGTGCTATGCTAAAACAAAGCAGAAAAAAAGGAAAAACACCCACCATTTTTCTTTGAATTTCTGATCTCACTTTTTGCTTCAGCTTAACTTCATTCCTCGATAAATGTAATAAACACAGAAAGCTTTTATCTAATGTGCATATGCTTTGCATTACCTATGTTATAGCTTTACAGGGGTTAGTTTGCTCCATTTCTATTTTCAATAATTGAGAGCTGACTGTGTAAATATGAAAGAGCCGAGCAACCCACAGTTTTATTCGACATTTGCTAAAAACCAATTGTTTGTCAAAATACGTCTCTAATGAACCTCAAAAATCATCAGAGTTCCTTTTTACTGTATTTTTTAAACCCATGAGTAATAACAGCTTCCTGCAATACTGGACTCCTATTAATATAAGTAAAACGTTCACATGCTTGAAAGGCAAAGCAAAGACAATACAAGTGAACAAACTCAATGCGCTTAAAAGGAGATAGATACAGTGGACTCCTCTGCCCCCAAGGGCTAGAGACTGGTGGAAAGCCATTTTGTAATGATATTTTGTAGCTGTACCAAAACCAGCATTAATAAGCCACTTAATTAGCATTAAGTGGCTAACTGTACATTTTATTCATTTAGAGGAACATTAGCACCGAACATACTTTAAAAAAGCCATGTTCTTGGGCAATGCAACAATAACACTGATTTCTTTATGAAGGGGTTGGGAGGTTGTTTCCTGCTGCCCCCTCCCCATTCTCAATTTCTCTGCATAACCTAGATCGCACCCTCTTCAAGACCAAAGCCAAAAGCCAGAGATACCTCTTGGTGAGCATCATGGGATGATGATTCCATGGACTACAAAGGCAGCTGGAAGGAACTGACGCTCGCTCACTGTCTTCAGGCAGGGAAGCTAGACGCTGACAAACCTTGGGAAGCTGCTGCAGGAGCTTATCTACTGGGGAGGAGGGATGGCTGAGACACTTCTTAAGGAGCAGCAGAAATACAAGACTCAGCATATGAAACATTTAATCTTGAAGAAGAGAGAGGCTGCCAAAGGGCCAGCGGGGCAATAGAGCTGGAAAGCAAGAGGGACAGCCAGCCTTTGCTCCATGGAATCTGTTCTTACCTTTTTTCTGCCACCAGGAAAATGAGAACAACTAACTTCACATTACCCATGAGCATTAAAGATCACTGCAGATATAAAATAGCGTGATACTCTTTGCTATTCTGAAACGAAGAGTAACCTAGCAGCCCTGTATTCTACCTTTGGCAACAGCTTAGCTCCTGAACTAAAATGAAAGCAAAAGGCTTTCCATACTGTGACATAACAGTATACTCCATTGGAATAAACCTGCTTGCTTTTTTGAATTTATACCCTAATACATTAGGTTCGATATGCTGACTAGGATCAAAATGACACCGATGACAAAAGCACTGCTCTAATTCATGTGTACATATAATTCTTGTAGGAAGCTCTCCAAACTACTTGACATCCTGTGCCAGTGAGTTCCACTGAGTAAGAACTTTGCATAAAACGTTACTTCACATGTTGCCTTTTAATTTCACTGAACATCCCCTTGTTCTTTTAATACTGGATAAAATAAAACGAAATACTGTAGTCGCAAGACTTCTTACTGGAACAATTATAAAAACTCACTTTAAAAAAGTACCTCTCCTCTGTCAGGTCGTAATAGAGTTGCGTATTTTTCAGTTGGCCAAAAGCATTATATCCGTATCAAAAGAAAAACATTTAGCAAAATATTTGCTTTCAGACGTGTTTACTGTTTATTATTTTAATTTACATAAGTTACTTCTTGCAAAACTTCCAGGGATTTTTTTTCCCCACTGCATAGTAAATACAGCCTTCTTAGTGTTTCAGAAGCACAGTACGATAGAAACGTGAGGGCCTGCTTCTGCTCCAAATGAAGTTAATGGGAAAACACCAACTGACTTTATCAGGAGTTAGGTCAGGCCCCAGATTTGCAGCTTTTGAAATTTCATCATTGAAAATTTTCTGGCTAATGTTCAGAACTGACTACTTCTACAACTAGAACACTATTTACAACTTTATTTATATGTACTTCTTTATTACAATATGTAATATCAATGTTCCTTGTAAAGGTTACTATTTTATAGAAATTAGACTGAAGTTATTGCCAATCAACCTTTAATAAACTTAAGTGGGATAACTTTCAGAATTTTTCTCAACATGCGATCCAGTTTTTATTCACTCTTGCTATCTTTCACAATTGCTTAACTACCTTAATTTCAAAGCCTTTTTCAGTGTAATAAAAAAGTCCTTTTGGTAGAAGTTTATTGGTCCCATTTCAAATTACGTTCTAAAACATTCTTGTACTGATGAGGACTCATTATTTTAGCAATTTTTCTGTTTCAACACAGTATATAAAGCCATGCCTCTCAACCAATCAACCTCAGTATAAAAGTGTAAGTGAGGTCAAACAGATCACTCACTAAATCTTTGATCAAGTTGTCTGATCACATATAGACACAACTCTCTGAATTGTTGCATATGCTGTATAATGTTATCATACAAATTTAAGCATTTCCATTATTAACTGCTGCTTGTGTATGTATATATTAATTTGCTAGTCATAAAACTACAACAAAGGACAATATATACCGATACTGAATTAGGACCTCTGGTCTTGTCTCTCCAAAAATTAAGAAAAATCCGTGTTCTTTGTGATTGACCAACGCATGATGTTGTGCTTCAAATACACACATTTTCCAAAATTAAACTGTGAAGGTAATGTCAAATACTGTGTTGTAACTTTAAATATAACTGACATATTAAAACAGATAGATGGGTAATTATGATAAACTACACAATAGTGCTACTGTAGTTAATATCATTTATCAATCCTGTGGTCCCCATCATTCATGCATTTACAGTTTGGGAATACAGTGATGGCAAAGGATAATAATTCATAATGGCTACATTCTCAGTACTTCATGCTAGCTCACTAGACAAAATAAAAAAGGTTAATTGTATAACTGGAAAAATGTAAAATTTTATTCCAAGAAAATTAACAAGCTACACAGGTAAATTTTGGCAAATGCAACTTTATATTGAAATCCACACATCTGTATCTTAAAGAAGGAAAGACTCACAGACTCTAATGTATTTCTAAAATACTAAGAAATCATATTATATGCTTTCACAAGTTAAAACTTAAATAATTTAAAACAACCAATACACCAAAATGTGCAGAAAATATAAACAAGACTGTGCCTTCAGTAGAATAAATGCTTCACAAATTGTGCAAGATATCATACTAAGGCTGCGGTCTCCCCAATGACAGCTGTCTTAAAATATAAACATACATCAACTGCCTGTGTTTCTCAGAACAAACTAGAAAGGGCGGCACACCTAGAAAAAAATCATATCATCCCAGTGATGTGCATACTGATTTTGGGAACCGTTGGAGTAAAAAGGAAAAAAGAGGACTAAGTGATCTTTCATGCACTCCCAAATGACTGACCAGAGTTATTAAATTTTTCTTGCTTATTTGCTTCAATGCTAAACAAAATGGAAGATACTAGATAACCCTTTAAGGCAACATGTGTTTATTCTGTATAATTATAACTGTTCAATTATGACTGGATATTATCATTAACGTTGCCTAACAGACTGATATCTAGCTTTTTAAAAAATATAAATAAGAGTCTATTAAACTTTATACCAAATCAGCAAAAAACACAGAATACAGTTAAAAGTTAGTAATTTCACTGTTAAGGAAAATGGTACTTAGAAAGAATAATGTATTTGGAAAAGAAAAAATAAAACCAAAACCAAAACAAAACCAAAAAAAGTGAAGTCTAAATCTGAACAAAAATACTGCTTTGGAATGCTCCCCAAAACTTACTCACAAGGCAAACAGATTTGTAAGTGTGATAATCCAATAATGCATGGCACATCTTTAATCAGTTACAGTACTTGAGTCCCCAGTTTTCAGTCTTTGCAAAACAATAATTGTATGAAATGTTTTAAAGGTCTTCAGATGTCTAAAATTAGTTTATCAACACATTAACCTCATATCAACTTAATTTATTAAGATGTCCAATGCTAATCATTTTGATGGTCTTACTTTATGTAGTGATATACACAGCATTTAGCACTGATACTTAGCACCTGCTACTTTCATAATCTAGATTTCAACCACATAAAGGAATTCAGGGCAGTAGTTCAGTCCTTTGTTCTTAATTACAAACCTTCAGCAGTGGTCAGCAGGAACATGTTTAGGTTTAAAATAGGATTAGAGGTGAGCTATTGCAAAGACTGCAGAATGTTGCCCAAATCCTTACAACTGCTGACATCCCATTCTTGATTTTCTTCTCAAGACATGGCTACAGGCCACAATTGCTTAGCAGAGAATGGTAGTGTTTCACAAGGCTAAAGATTTACAGATGCTCCCTCATATAACACAGTAAGGTTCCCTTGGTAACCTGGATTTTCTGCAGTAAAGAAGGGTTGTGCTGAAACAGCGCCTCAGCTCCCTGTTGGAGAAAATGCAGACAAAAGGATTGATTCCAGCTTGGGCAAAACTCATCCAGACAGCGGCCGTTAGAAATCCCCCTGGTACTACTGGCCCTCTTGCAAAAACTCTCCAGTAACAGGCTACCAAATAGGGACCCCACAAGGTCAGAAAGAGGAATGTCATGATGTAGAACATTCTGCTGATTCTCTTCTCCATTTTGAACTCATCTAAAACCAGTAGCCTTCTCCTGCCTGTGGTGTTCGCGTTTTGCCTGATTCCCAGCAAGGTTGGAGGTGTGGGACCCCTTCCAAATCCAGCCAGCCAATTAGCAGCTGCTTGACCGCTCGCTCCGGGACCATGGAAAGTCCAGTTCTGGCTCACTGCTGCAACAAACTGGACTGGCTTCATTTTCCTGCGATCGTGAACAAAAAATATCAGCTTGAGGTAGACAAGCTGTGTGGCTAGGAGGATAAGGGCAAGAAGAAGCATAAATCCCAAGGAATCATTAGCCCTGAAGGAACGATGCTGGAAAGTGCATTGGTCTTCCTCCCTAATGAATGAGTAGGTGCCCACGTCTAAAACTGGGGGGAAAGCCATGGCTACAGAGAGGGTCCACACCATACAGATAACGGCCAAACAAGTCCAGAAGGTCAGTCTTTTCGTATAAAAACGGTGATGAGCGATAGCTAGGTATCTGGTGACGCTTATGCAGAATAACATGAAAGCAGTGTGAAAGCAGGACAAAACCCCCAAAAAGGCAATCACTTTGCAAGTAAGAGTCCCATACGTCCAGGTAGAGCCATTTTTTACAGAGGTGAAAACAAATGGGAAACAAATTGCAGATCTGAGGATATCTGAGCAGCAAAGATCCAACAGGAAGTAGTAAGGAGCTCTATGCAAGGTCTTATCTTTGACTAGCAAAATGGAGATCAGAAGGTTACCCACCACACTGACTCCTATTATGAAACCCAGTGAAGTCAGTTTCAGAAAAGCTGTTAAAGGAGAAAGATTTTGTAAAATGTTGTCAGCTGCATGGCTGTAGTTCGCCATAGATGGATGGATGATATGTATATTGCCTCAGTCAAGTCTCATGATCTATATATAAGAACAAGGAAAAAATAGATCCATACATCTTACTGAAAGTGTAATCCACAAACAGAACTGATCTTGTGTCTAGTCATACAGTACATCCTCTTCTTTCTGATTTGTCATGCCATCAAAATATCTGAAAAAAAACGAGCTATCAGTTCTTAAGTTAACAAGAAATGATGTCAGAAAGTGCTAACAAAGATGTTAATTTATGGAAAAACCAAATGAAGTTGTAAATTTGAGTACTATTGTTTGTTTTTAAAAATCATGGGGCTTTTTTTTTTTTTTTTACTTACTGTTCAGCATGATTGATTATTGGCATTTCAAAGATTTGGCTTGTTACAGTTTCAGAACTGACCGGTGCCCCTTATATTTGGTAGCAGATACAATTTTACAGTTAAAGCCTCAGAGATTTTATGAATCAAAAGATTCCCAGTTTGCAAGCTCAAGAGCTAATCACTGACATATTTTTTAAAAATCCCCAAAGACTGCTGATATTTTGACATTACCTACATTCATTTTATGGCTACAGTATTTGTCAATGTTTTAGAGGCAGCTGCTGTGTTGATACGGATCACACCCAAAGAAACCCTGCAGAATTTATGTTTTTTAACCCAAGTCACCAAAGCACATTAATCACACTGTGTTAGTTCATGCACATTGTAAGAGAAACAGCATTCATTATCCCCCTCCCTTCCTCCTATAAACCATAATTTTATCATTTAGGCTTTCAAATAAACAGATATGCTAGACAGTCGATAGCACTATGCTTAAGGGTCCATGTCGTCCCCCCCTCCTATTTTAATGCAAATCTTTAAAGTCTGAACATAATTCATAATAAGCAATGGCCAGTGTAAATACTGAGTAAAAATAGGCAACACACCCAAGACATAATGCCCATCCTTCTGGGAGGGCTGGTTTTAGTTATGCTTAAATAAATATATAATAAATTGATTTTTTTAGCTAATTAGGGCTCCATGATTCCCACTAATCCTCCCATTGAATTGCACCGGAACACATCTCATGCAATAAAATGAAATAAATTAAAGAACAGTCTGGTGCTGCTGGGTTGGCCTTTTTTTTTTTTTTTTCGGTTGGTTGGTTGTTGTTGTTTTTTATTTTTTTTCCCTTCCAGAGCTGGGGACAGGAGCCACAGCAGGCATCATCAGGCTCCTTCGTTATTCACACGAAGTGTTTCCTATGCCACCTCGGGTGTACAAAGGATATTCCCACTGAATCCCAGCAAAATCTTTCCATTCTTACCGTCCACAAAAGAGCCTGATTGCTGCTGTGTAAACAGAGGCTGATCAGATCATGGCATCGTTTTAAAACCATGAAATCAGGCTCCCCCTCCCCCCTCCCGCCAGCCCCGCCGCTTTGCACCCCCCCCCTCCCCGTGGAGCTGTCCCCGCGGCGCCGGCCCTGCCTGCGCACACACACACGGACACGCACACACACTCACCCTGGCACACGCACTCACACTCACAGACACCCGCTCCCCCCACGCACGGCCATGCAGGGCTGGACTGCGCCGCGCTGCAAGGGAGCCCGGGTGCCGCTGCCTGGCAGCCGCATCTGCCGGAGCCATGCGAGAGCCTCCCGCGGCGGGGAGCTCGGGAGAGCGGAAGAGGCATTGTCTGCCAACACTTCCATCATGCCGCTTCTTTAGCAATCACCCCCACAGACCCGCTCCCTGAGCGGGGGAGCCCTCCCCGCACGCACCTGCAGCTGCGGCAGCCTCGGCACCCCCAGGCTCCCCCAGCCCCTCTCTTCCTACCTGTTGGTGCCGGAGATCCCCACATGCCAGCGCTGCTCCTTCCCGCCGACACAGGGCTGCTTTACGCCAGCCGTCTCCTTTAGACCCCTTTTATTTTCCTCTGCCGTCTTTCATTCTTTCTCTCAATCCTTTCCTTTTTCTTTCTTTCTTTTTTTTTTCTTTTTTGTTTTTCCTCGGTACCTTGACTGGGAATCCAGTCAGTGGCTCGGGCGGCGCATGCTCACTGCGCCTCCTCCCTGCGCGCCGAGCCCCGTCCTCCCCTGTCGCAGCGGCACAATCTCCCCCAGTAACGCAGCAGCGGCGGCGGCCGCCTCAATGAAGGCAAGGCAGCCTCGGTGGCGGCGGCAGCTCCCGGTGCCCCGGTGCGGGCAAAGCAACCTCCGCGGCGCCGGCGCTCTCCTCAGCGGCGGGCAGGCAGCCTCCGCGGCGGCACGTTCCCATTGCGATGCATAGCCGAGCTGGATGTATTGGCGAGCCTGAACGAGCCAGTTTGAGGAAAGGGAGCGGGAGGAATTAGGTCCTGCGCTCCTTGTTTATGCCTTTGAACTCCCCTTCCCGCCCCTTTCGCTGAAAATGGGGGCTCAGAAGCAGCCGCCGTGCCGCACGTCGCAGCCTGTCAGGAGGGCGACCGGGCGGTTTCTTCAGCTGCCGCGGCTCGGGTCCTCCCGCTGGCGGCTCGTTTTCTTTCCTCCCGGTTGCCACCCGGTGAATTCCTTCTTCCCAACCCCCGAGCCAGGAAGGGCTCCTTAAAAGCACCGCGGTTCGCGGAGGGCGTATTTTCCGCGGGGCCGTTCGGACCCCGCACCTTCCCCCCGGCTCCGCTGCCTCCCCCTCGCAGCCAGTAAAGCGGCTCCTCAACATTCAGCCGAAAGCCGGCGCAGAACTGTCAGCGCGCTGCATGGCGACAGTGATGAATTTTAATGTCAACCTGTTCCGTCCGTAGCAGGGCCAGCATCTCCCCCCGGCGCGCAGGGCCGGAGCGGCGGCGGCGGCCGCGCAGGACCGCCCGCGCCGCTGCCCGGCGGGGAGCGATGCCGGGCCGGCCCGATGATGTCATGCGGGCCGGTGGGCCGGGGCGACGGCGCCGGGAGGCGGCCTGTGGCCTGGGCAGCCGCCGGGGGCCTGTCGCCGGCCGCCCCGCCCGCCGGCCCCGGCCCTTGCTGGGTGCCACCGCGGTAAAACCGGGAGGGAGCGGGAAGGGTTTGGATAGAGCTTGAGAGAGCGCGTCCGTCCGCCCTCCCGCCGCTTTCGGGTTTTGTGGAAGTTTATCCAGGAGGAGCGGGAACATGAAGAAAGGCTTGCCCCAAAAGTAACTCGCTTTGACTTGCAAGGAACAGCTTATTTGGGGTTGAAAGGTTTGGAGTCTGAGGAACTTCTTCACTGGGAGCTTCTGCTCAAGTCAGAATAAATCCTTCTGGAGGATAGATTTATGGGTTTGATTCATAACGTATGTCACATCTTTGAGACCGCTAGAAGACTACGGGCATTTTTTAAGGCTCTTGTTAAAGTTTGGGTTCTTTTTTTGGCATTTCCTAAAAGTCATGGGAATTGATGGCCAAACCCTCAAATTAGCTTCAGTAACAGCCTGATCAAGCCCAAAGGTCTCTAGCCACTGGAAAATACAGTTATTTAAAAACAAAATTCCACTGTTTCAAGCATGTGACTTCCTTCAGGTAACATTTATTCATGAGCAGGAAACTTACACAGAGCTCAGGTATCACATTTTTTCCCCCCCTTTTTCTGTGGATATAATTACGATGACTTTGTGTTGGTGCTCATCTTTGGGGTTAGTTTCACTCTTAATAATTGGAATTTGGGGTGGTTATTAAAGCCACTTCTTCAAGATGAACTTTTCATGTCACAATCAGCTAAGCTAAGCAGGCCTCTCCAGCTATCCCTTTTCTGTTGTTAAATATATGTACCCACAATGACATAAACAATGACTTTTAAAGTCACTCTTAATGTTAGAATGTGAAGGACAAGGAAGCAGCTACTAAACCAGCAAGAGCAGGCACTTTAATTGTCTAATACAGCAAAGAATTCTCCCAATGCTATGGAAATTAAACACAATGCCAGATAAGGAAGGAGTTTTACAATATGTGGTACAGGATGGCAATAGTATGTTCATGGTCAGGGCCAATTCTAGTACTCTGACTTAAGATTTTTTGTAAAGAGTAAACAATATGACTCCATCATCATTGTTATAAAAGGATCCAGACCAGTAGTTTTTAACCTTTTCTGTCTATGCTTTCTCTTAAAGATGTAGCAGAAGTATATTACTATGTAACATTTGAGAACTTTTCTATTAGACCTGTCAGACTGCGTAGAAGTAATCCGTGGACTTCAGAATTCATTCAGCATTCAACCACTGGTTCAGCATGGATCCATTTGTCATCATATGTGTAATCTGAGAACCAGCGCTCTAATTTTGTTCAACAAAATGTAGACATCTAGACTGAAGCAACATATAACTGAGCTAGTTTCCAATCATCCTCAATGGTGAGAAAAATATGCTTTAGGGAGCAGATAATCTCATTATGAATCACAAGTCTAAAACACATCAGATGGGTTGCATTCTATTCTCTTTATGATAAGGGTAGAGTTAGGCAACAGAAACCCTTGTTATGAAGGGAGAGATTTCTGGTGGAGTGTGACACAATGCTGTGCTAAGCTGTTGTACCGGGAGCAGGTCACATCTACCATGGAGGAAAAATTAATCCAGGAGTCATAGGACTGGTAATCTGGGGGATGAAGGTAGATGGCAGCTAGAGATGGCTCCAGGAGCACAAACTGGGAAACAAATGTTCAATTAGAAGGGGAGGAGGGGAGGAGATATGGAAGAACAGGTGAAGAGATCCATGCTAACTAGTTATTCAGAATAGTTGGGCTGGAGATATGAAAGGTTCAGAATAACAAGTGTGACACAGCCTGTGTTGCAAGATGAGTGGTCTAGCAGTAGCCAAGCAGAATTTCTTGGGGCTTTGCCCGCTACACAATGTAAGGGGGGCAACACTAAGGGCAACAGGAAGATGTTCAAAAAAAACAGAGGACTGACAGGGTTTATAAGCATCTCAGCAGAAAGAAGTGATTAGTCCCAGGCAAGTAAATCCATTTCCCTTCCATTTCTTCTTCTTTTTTTTTTTTTCCTTTTTTTTTTTTTTTTTTTTTAACTTAAATATCTAAGTCTGCTTTCCCCCAAGAAGGAAGGGTGAAGGTAGAGAACATAAGTGAAGTGTAAAGCACAAGAGCATTCAGGTACTCCATTAGAGCTAGCAGCATTTTCTCCTGTTGGAGTTATTTAATAATCATGGTCTAGAAAGTAACTGGTGAAGTATTCAGCATTCTTGTTGGTCACTGAGGATCCTTTTTTCCAATTGTATTATTTTCAATTTGTGTACCATTTGAGAATGATGGAGAGACTGGGTCCAGTGAATTGGACCCACTAGGACCATTCCCAGATCAGGATCACCTTATTGTTCTTTTGAGCATATGTGCCCTGGAATCCTGTACTGCAGTTGTGAGCCAGCTGAGGGTGCTGGGTAGGTGATTCTCGTTGTTTCGAGCTTTTTCATCAGAACAGGAAAGGTTTTTGAGAAAACTCACACTGAGAAATCTCACTAATGGAGTCTGAGGTAGAGATTGGGCTAGAAGAGAGGCCAGTGATGACAAGCAACTATCAGTTGGAAAGATGGGGTGAGATATTGACCTCACCAAGGTCAGTAACAACTCTTAACAGTTTCAGTGGAATGACGATTTCAGCTTAGGGCAAGAAGTTGTGAACAGCTAAAATGTAAAATACTCATGTCCTTATTCTCTTGATCATTTCAGTAATTAATGTGTTCACTGGTTGTCTTGAAATTTGCATATATGCAATGTCTATCCAGTTTGCATAATGCAAACTCTGAGGCACTGTAAGAATTTGCAACATTTCTACAAAACAAGAGAGATGCTCTGCAAGGTGTGCAGAGGCCAGCACAAGATTTATGTATTGCTTAAGAGATTGTGATAGTTGCTATCAAAGTACATCCTTTTCAAAGGGCTCAAGGAATCCTTCCAAGAGAAATTTCTTGCCTGTGCAGTAGATTTGTGCAACTTTAAAATAGTATTTAAGTAGGACTTATGTAATACGGAGACCTGTGTAAGACCCCTGTCCAATGGAGAATTTCACCTGCAATATATTTGGTTCCTGTGCTTTGTAAAGTGTTTGCAGAGTAAAGACATTTGTTGGTAGTGTCTGGCTCCTGGGTTGGCTCTCAGCACAGACATAAATTTCACCCCACACTGAAAATCTCTCTTGTGGTCTCTGCCTCAGTGATGCGTGTTTACACCTATAACAAAATCGCATCCATGTGACTAAATTCCTCTGGAGAATAATTGCCCCTTTTATTTTGTTGTTTTTTTTGTTGGCATTGATCTTTAGCTAGATCCTCAGATATTTTATAAACATTTCTCAAAAGCATTAAATTAGGTATTTTAAAAAATTACTGTCCTTTGAAACTCAACTTTTGTTCTTAAAAGTTGATCTATGTTGCATGTTTACACAGGGGTAACTGAAGTTTAAGGGCAAATACATATAAGTTTGACTGCTGGGCATATGAAAAAAGCTCTGTCCTGTAGAGGAAAACCTCTGCTGTATGTGACTGTAGTGGGAGGGAGGCACCAATATCCTTCTGAAAATCCCATTAGATACTTACCCGTATCCTCATGCTTCTAAACACCTTTTACCAGTTTGTTCATTAGGGCTGTGTTTGAAAGACTGGACAGGTCTTTTGCATCTAGATTACACAGGTACACTTTGGAATCAATGTTACAGTGTTAAGTTCAGTTATTTTTTGTGCTATTTAAGCAGTGTGGGCAAGTAATTACTTGACTTGACTTGCATATCAGGTAGTTAGAAATGCAAATGAACTTAGCTGTGGCCATGAATAATTATCAATGTTAAATTGCACTGGTAATTACTTGTGCCTGAAAAAAAGATAAGCTATGTTTTTAAATTGCTGGACTTCACAAATGGCCTTTTTATATGTATGATTCAGAAAGAGTTAGAGAGTCAAAGAAAGCTGCATATGCAGTGTTCGTTGTTTGTGCGCCATATGTATGTTGTCCTGTACTGAAGAATTATCAAATTACTTGTTTTCACAGAAAAGGTGGAGTGATAACAGGTGACTTAAAGAAGATAGTCAGTCACATCCACAGTGATGCAGATGGGTGACTGAGCTCCACAGAAGGGAAAAAAAGAAAAAAAAAAAAAAAAAAGAAGAGGAATTTCATAATATCTGAAGTAATTCCAAATAGATGCCTTTTTTGAGATCACATTTTTGAATGGTTGGGAATATTTCTCTAATATTGTCATCTTGAATTCCTCAGAAATTGTATATATAAATAATACAATAACCAAGATTTAATGTATGAGTACTTTGTTTAGCTCTTTTTTTTTTTTTTTTTTTTTATAATAACAGAGGGTAAACACTATCTTGTATGTCTGCATAAAAAACCTTTTAATGTGAATAATTCTGAACTTGCAGTCTTGTTAGTGGAAAGTATTGAAATTCTCATTCCATCAACAGTTTTTAGTCAATGTGGGCACCACTGCAAAAATGCCTCAGTAGCAGGGTCTACAGTGAGATCCTGGGCTACTGGCCTTGGAAGGACACTTGCTGTTATTCCCAGCACTCCTGGGGGGAGAAAGAACCTCTTGTCACAAAATCAAGAGAATGTGGAGCAAGCTTACTGAAGTTGCTGCTATATCCAGTTTTTCTGCTCTCTTTCTATTGCAGAAAATCTGTTGGTGTTTTGGTAACTAAACATGGAATGGGAGGAAAAAGATTTTCTTCTTTCTCCATTACAAAAAATAAAATACCATTCCTTACAAATCTCATAGATGGGATTTGATGAAGCATGTGCACAGACACTGGGGATACTCTTACAGAAGCAGTGATTCATTTATTTAGTGTATTTTCATCCTCAGTTTAATTAATCCAATTAATTGTACATAGTATAAGCTACATTACAATATGTCTTCCAACTACTGTAAATACATGCCATTCACTAATTTGTTTTTCTGTGCATGAGATATGGTAATGTGAATACATCATAGTGGTACAATTCAGCAACCGAACTAGTTGAAAGGAATGATGCTTCATACAATTAGGAATTTGTGACTAAATGACTATGGGTGAAAGGCATGATTTTTGTATGAGGCTTGTCTAACCGATAATATGAAAACAGTCTGTTGAGAAACAGGTAAGAGAGGCTTTCAGAATTTAGAAGCTGAACTGGAAGCACTGACCCAGCACCATGCTAATGATTTCCTGACCCTGACACATGGCTAAACAGTCTTGGCCTCTTCACTGACTGTTGTTCTCATCTCTAACCTTCTGACACTCTACCAACTGCGTTTTGGGTAAAAGTGGAGCATCCCCACACAAGAGATTTCCAGCCAGTGCACCTCAGGACCACTAACAGAGAAAACTATTTTAATTTACTTCAGCAGGAGAATCTGTTATGGTGATTTTAGAAGCGTTGTTTAGAAGCTTTAGAAATCCACGATAGGCAAAAGATTGCACATTTTCAAACAAAGGAAGAGTTTGGTTTGTATTGTTTGTGCACCTCACCCCTTCTCAGATACGATGTTTGATAGTCCTTTTGTCTCTGCTATTTTAACACTTGAGTTTTCAATAAAATGCTTTCTCAGTAATGCTTCTGGTTTACCTTACTAAATGGAAATGCAGGACTTGAAATCAGCTAACCACTGCTGAAGCACACAGCAGCTCTGCAGTGTCATGATCATTAACAGTGCCAATCACACCATTCGAGAACACTTTTTTCCTATCACCACTGCAGACGCCAGTGGAACACTGTGGAGCAAAATGAATGGGGTTAGTGACATTACAGAACAGAACGCTTGCCCTGAGAGACGAACCTGAAAATGCCTGAGAGACAAGGGGAGGGTGACTTCTTCCAGCTGACCTGTGTCCAATGTTTTTATGCACCCGGTATTAAGTGCAGGCAGCCTCATGTCTGAGATGCACATAACTATACGACTTATATAAACCTACTCTGTCCCAAGCTCTTCCATAGTTTTCTGGCACATATGGATAAGTGAGGAATGCTGCTTTGGCCGACTGTGGGGACTGCCAGGCTGGCAGTACCGTTGACTCACTGGAGATTATTAGGACATGGTCAGGGCCTAATGAAAGGAATGATTATGGTTCATTATTTTTCATACACTTTCTGTCATGAAGCTATATAATGACCAAGTGAATTTATGCACATTTCCTCCTCTTCACTGTCTTTTAAATCTGGAGGCTGGTTTTAGTGAAGTCAGATACATGAGCAGAGAGGTCTCAGAGGCAGGTGAGGTTCCTATAAGTTTTGTGAATGTAGGTGTTGGCTGCTTGTCCTGACCTTTTTCCCTGGCTGTTCTTTCAGGCTGGCCACCATCTTCAGTCTGGCCTGCTCTCCCTAGGGACTCTTGTCCCTACCTGAGGCTTCAACATACAGCGATTCATCTGCTGGTCAAAACTGGCCATGACTTGAAGTCTTAATCCCTTCCCAATTCAAACTCTTTGTGACCAGGCCTGGCTGTGCTCAGCTGTGCAACGAAACAGGACACTGGCTGTGTCCCCGTGGCTCCTGTGGCAGGTGGTCACCACAGCACTGTGTTGGACTCAGAGACCATGCTGGTTCTGTGACAGAATACACACATCCTATCCACAGGCTGGTATCAAAGGGATCAACAGTCACTCTGCTGAGCTCCTCCTTGCTTCTACTGTTCCATTTCTTCCGGTGCTCATAGAACTATTTGCATGAGTATTATTAGTGTGGAGGGATATATGTCAAATCAATCACTTTTGTAGAGCTGAGATATACAAATACTCCCATTTTCTTCCATCTTTAAGGTTAGGTTAGAGGTGAACCGTGAATGGACAGTATGTTGTAGGATTAAAGAGACTATTTGGAAATAGCATTTTCTATTTCTAGCAATATACTGAGAGGGGGATTTAAAAATAATAGGATAAAATAGGATAACTGTCACTGACAGCTTTCAGAGGCCTTTTAGGCTATGCTCGGGGACAAAAATGAACACTGTCAATGTCAGAAATATTTATTTTTGGTGATATGTCTGGTTCATACCTAGGTATTAGACTTCCTACTAATTCATTGTTTAAATTTTAATTTAAGATAATATAGCCACATACAGTATAATTGATTTAAAGCTCTGCAAAGAAAATATAACTTGGTTTAAAAAAATATACTCCTGAATGATAATTGCTTTGAATGCGTAAGATTGAGACAATGGAGAGTCATGTCTATAGTGTCTGAGATGGAGAGTGAACATGGGCTTTGCAAGCAGCTAGCATGAATATATGTTCTACTGGTGAGCTTCAGCTCTTGTGATCTAGAAAGTGGAAATACTCTTGGATATTCCTCTGTCAACTCAGCTGTTAACTGCTCACTGCAACTATTTTGGTATCTAGAACCTGATGCCATGTCCCTTTTTTATTAAGTATGAAAAATTCTCATTCATATGTAGAACAAGCAGAAGCAATTTTAAGTTTTATACTTGCAAGGATGCAGAGAACGGTCTATCTCTGGATAAAGGTAGGTCATCTGTTAAGAAACACGACAGTTTGAATTCTGCAGATACGGCACTGTGATGGCACAGTAGGAGGAACTGCCTGAATGCAGCTCTATGATGCAGCTGTACATATAAGTTTATTACTGCATTGCCTATTTCATGGAGGTATGAAAGAATTAATGTTTTATTGAAATGTCACTTACAAAACTAGTCAAGCCTAATGTTAGCAAATGGTAATACCTTTGCTTAATTGGACTAGTATTTGCATATAGTTAGGCAATGTTTGAGTTTGGTATTTAAAGAAAAGGGTAAAAAACTGAGCAGGAACAGGATGTTGCACTGTACTAGATAAGACATGCAGCTGACAAGAGAAACACACGGAATCTGGTCCCTGCTACCTAGATGGTTTACTCTTGGTTTTGCTTTGTTTTCTGATTGACTACGTAAATGTCCAGCCACGGATCTGGGACCAGGACCTAAATCTTGACATAAGTGGCAGATAACCTAAGTAGCAGACAGGGGAGTCAGTCTCTCTTGTTCACATTCCACCACTACCCCTCAACCTGCCCACCATTACTCTTGCATTTTTACACACAGAGGGTCCAGGATAAACAGGAGAGCATGCTTGTACCTCCTGGTGCTCCAGGAAACTTTTTTTGGAGGTTGGAGACTTGAGCTTAAATTCCAGATCTTCTGTTTCCTGTGATATAACTACTGGATGGTTATGGGAAAGGTGGGCTTGCTGCAGCATTTGTGTGTTCTCCGGGCTCAGCAGTGCTGCTGATGTGCCTTTCCTGAACACACCAGCCAGATCAGACTCTTCTAGGACAGTGCCGGGAGCGAGACACTTGGCTTAGGCTCTGTCTCGTGTCTGGATCACAGAGATCCTGCCCTGCACACTCTTGGGCAGTTCTGCACATGAATGGAAAGCTTGCAGCCTGAGGTCCAAAGTGTAAATGTCAACTGAAAAGTGATTAAATCTTGCTGTTGCTGCAGTGAGGATTTCTGGGTTCCTTTTTGGAGGGTTTATGTCCTAAATTCTGTTCAAGTCATGCTTTGCATATTTAAACCACCTCTTAAACTCTTGCAGTTCCTCACTACATAATTTTATTAAGCCTCACTGAGCTTATTCACTCTCCATATTAAAATAAAATGTGGAGGTAATAGGGCTAAATACTAGTAATCTGTTTTTCCTAATGTAGGATATGTATCCAGACATGAAAGTGCTCTTTTGATGAGTGAACACACAGGTTCCTCACAGTACAAGACCAACAGTAGCCAAGTAAAATGTACCTGTTGTGTAATTCTGTGCTGCATTGTAAATTTGGTATTAATGTAATGCTTCAAAAGCTAACAGAACATTTAGTTGATATACTGTATCTCTCTATTATGTATAATATCTCCTCATAAATATGCATGCATAACAAAACTCTGGCAATTTGAGGAATTTATGTAAAACTTATGAATTCTCTTTGATATCATGGGTCCTCCAGATATATCTTTTTCAACCTGCAAGCTCTATATTGAAAAGAGAACAGTTTTTTCTTCTTTTTTTCCTAACCTTTTTAGTGGATTGAATTTTCAAAGGACATCGCCACAAGGCCAACCATGGAACATAATGAAATGCCAACAACCTGAAATCAAATGGAAGACCTTCGGACAAAATGAGCTGGCAATTGCTCAGAATGATTTATTTGCCCAAGCAGGTTAGTTACCAAAACACAGATCACATCTTTGGAAAACTTGGTGATGCTGAAAGAGAAGTAAAGTTAAACAAAGAAGGGTAACTTAACAGTCATTCTGAAGTAACACAAAAGAAATGAAAAAAAAACTTGTTGCAGGGATGTAAGAAGCTATTTTCTGCTGTCACAGGTAGCGAGAGGCAATTGAGAATATAAAACTAGTGGAATTGCAAGGCTATATTTAAATGCACTTTTGACCAATTTAGGCAAACCCAGTTAGATAACGGAGCTGGGACAGCCTTCGGTAGATTCAGTGAGAGGCTGGAGAGAGCCAAAGTTCGTAGTCTTAATTGTGAAACGTTCAGACTTCTGCTTCACTTGGTAGTCCTGGAATAGAGTTATGGACCTCCTTAAACCAAAATTATTTTAAGTTGAGGTAGGTTTTCAACCCTTACATGCTTTAAACTTTACTTAAAAATCTGCTAAATTGGGGATATGGATATTCAAATATGGCTCCTAATGAACAGATACAGCAAGATATCTTTCAAAACAGGAAATGATCCTAATTGCTTCTTTCCAATGTAGAAAACCTACATGTTAAATCATTCCTGGAGGTTTCTGAAATCAAAAAATATAAGAAAGAGTAAAAGGCTGAATAATTACCAGTACTAAGAGTACGTTGACATCTCAGCACTGGGCTTCCAAGTGTTAAAACGAAGGGATACAAGTGTAGTAGACTTTGACCCAGCATTACGGTTTAAGGCTTAGATGTGCTGTAATGTGAATAAAACTGCATTATATAGGCATTTTAAGAAAGGATTTTCAAAGTGCCTGTACTAGGGGATCATGAAATATTTGTTCTGGTATGTTCAGTGCAAGCATTCCAGAAGGAATTTTTTGAACTACTGGAGTTTACAGGCTTTTATTATTTCTCTGGTAAGTGCACAGAAACATATGTACTTATAAAACGCTTTACAAATGTCCCAGTGCCATACAAGCTGCACATTTCTCAGTCTTGGTAATAAGATTAGAGTTACTGTAAGCTGGTTCAAAACTGAAAAACCAGTCTTTCACTCATGAAGTTTACTTCCTCAGCATTTTTTTTCTTGAGAAACCAGAGTGCAGCTATTGCAGACACAGGACAAAAGGAAAGTGGGTTTTCAACACCAGATAATGAAAAACCAAAAGCCCAGTCCTGTAAGAGGACATGGAGTTCTTAAGAGCAAATGGCTTGGCTACTACTGCATGAAAGAGAGTGTATTTAAGTATGTCTGTCAGAGCCTCTTCACCCTGTTTCTATGACATTTCCTTCCCAAGGCCTATATTTTGCACTAAATAAGGCAATTTTCATTGTCCCAAGTTAAGACATTGGCATTATGATATATTAAGGCAGCAGTCTGACAACTATTATGTACAGCCAATTTCAGATTATTTTGGTAGTGTGCATGATGTGATCACATGCTCTGCATTCGCTATTGGAAGGTCAGTATTGCTTTGGAAGTAGAAGGGAATTTAATTCTTAATTCCTATTAAATCTATTGGGAGTTAAGCAGAGAAACCTCTGGCAAAACTCATGAGAGTTCAGATTTCGAGTCTTTTACATTTCTATCTACAGCTATAACAATTTAGTTGCTGGTCCTTCTGAAACTGAGAGCACATAATCCTTTTTACTGGGATTTCATTGTTACTTCTGGATAGAAAAAGAAAATTTATGAAGTGCTTCTCATTTAATACAGAGATCCTCATGTAAACTAGGTAAAGTTTGATGTAGACACAAACCAGATTGCCCTTATTCCTGAAATGATAGGTACAACAAGGCAGAAAGGTAAGCTGATCTACATGAGTTCACATACATTAAGAGTGTATGAAGAGGCACTTTATATTAGCATGGTGTCCTTGAGAGTGGGCTGTCTTGTGATTTCCCTTTGCCTTTGTTGATAAATCTTGTGGGGGGGGGGTGTGTGTGTGCAGAAACAATGGAGTCTAAGTTGAATATACAAGTTCTGAAGTGTTTGTGGAATAAGAATGGGAAGAATATTTTTTCCTAATATTTATCAATATGTAGGTCAAATAATTTACTGGTAGAAAGCTGAGAGAAAAAAAAAAAGAAAAAAAGACAGCATCTATTTTAAGAACCAATTTAGATTTTCACATAAATGGAAATCAAGAATAATTCTACTGCATTACACAGAAGTGTAAGGGCTGGTGCAAGGTCAGAATGAAGCCTCTTGTGATTTCTGTTCAAAATGAATTTACATCAGGATGACTGCACTGATTTCAGCAACTTCAGGCTGTTTTTTAAACAGATGAAAATTTGGCATTCAGTTATTACAGTAAATAATTCAGCTAATATTTTCCTAAGGAAAGAGATAGGGATGGAGCCTAATGCGGCTGCAGTTCCCTGTGAGCACCATCTGGCGCAAGGGGCACTACTGGTCAAATGACAGGGACCCCTCCATCCTATCGACGTAACTGCTGCATCCAAACCTTTATTTTGTCTTTGACCTTGTCCTAAACTCCCACTGATGCCGATGGGAACCCCATGCGCAATTCAGTCTTTTATTCAGCCTGTCAATTCTTAATATTTTCAAAACACTGACTTGGTCAGGAGTTGAGATAATTTGCATTTGGGGCTTTGCACTGAAGCACTTGAATTCCATTTGGAGCACAGTACTAGCTCCATAAACCCATCTCTAAAATCCCACTCTGAAAAGAGGATTACTGTACATATGCTATATTTGCTCCCTTTTTTCCATAACCTTTTAATGCCTCAGGGATTGAGTTTCACTAGACACAGTGGGAGAATCCTGGTACATCTGGTTTCCCTGTGGTCTTACATGATGACTGAACAGCCTCACAGCTTTTGCGGTCAGGTTCCCTGTGGGCTCACACTGTGATTAGATTTGTTCACCACAAATATATCCTTGTTTGTCATAAAGAAACGAGTGAATTGAGCTGCTCTTTATGCATCGCATTTACAGCTAGGATTTCATAGAATCATACAGTAAATTAGGTTGGAAAGGACCTCTGGAGGTCACCTCATCCATTTCCTGGCTCGGTCTCTTCCCAAAGATGATTTCTTTTTTCCCCTTCTGTGGATGGACAATTTAGAAATATCCTTTCAGCTGACAGAGTGACCTCTGCTTTCCTGCTTCCTTCAAATGCAAGCACACAACCCAGCCCATGCACATTCCATATTTTAAAAGGTTATACACAGGGTTTATTAAAATGACGCGCAACATACAATACTAAATTTCAAAACCTGAAATGTGGCATGGAAGAAGGTTAAAGCCACACAGCTGTTCCTAGATGTCTAAACAAACACCTGATCACACATCTAGCTTTTGTCACAGAAGGAGATGGCTCCATGGAGCAAGGGTAGCAGAGGCCTGGCTGTGCATTTGGCACCTGGGCAGCCCGAGTTGTCTGGCAGTTCCCAGGAGGATTTGAGGTTTTCCAGCATCCCTTGCATTGGGACAGCCTGCTGCCATAACCCTGGCGTGGGGTGGGTAGTGATGAAGTGATGTGGGGTTCAAAAGACACAGTTTAGTCACTCCTTTAGGAGAGCTTGATTTAATTTTAGGACACTAAAATTTTTTGAGCTGACTTCACTAAGATTTTCACCAGGGCCATAATTATTACTAGGTAGCACTGACTTGTTCTTGGAAAAGCACTTTTTGCCTGTTTTTAATGTATAATAGTTTCTGGGATTTACGCTTTCTTTCTGGAAATACAATAGAATGAAAAACATGGCTGTGTGACATTTATTGCTGAATACTCATTTCTTATTGGCAACTGCTCCAGATATACGACCAACATCTTTAATTTTTGTGAAGAGATGAAAAGTGACTTAGGTAAGGCCCATTGCAATATCACATTTTATGAAAAAGGACTTCTTTTTTTTTTCTTTTTTAGTCAATATAGACTGTAGTCTATAGATTATATGCTCTCTCTAAATCTCAGATAGACTTTTGGAAGGTGACCACAAATGGCCTTTCTGAAAAGATCAAACTTTAAAAAGGCATAATTGCTCCTTTCTATTCATGCAGACACTGAAATAAATATGTGCTTTCAAGGAAAAATGAATCAAAATGGCTTCTGCTAATCCTTCAGATCATTTTAATAGATTCAAATAAAGTTTAAAATGGCTACCATGTGACTTACGAACAATGATGTTGGGTTAAAGTCTGAGAAATAAGTGCAGATATTGACCACGTAACTTCCATAGCCATCTGAATTCAGAAAAAGGTTGGCAGAAAATGTCCCTGAACAGTTCTGGAACTAATTAAAGACATTCTGGTTTCACAGGTAATTCACAAAGTGGAAAGTGAAACATATTTTGATAAAAGTGGCAATTTTCTTCACTTTAATTGTGCCAGAATGAAAATTTGTCATGTTTTAAGACTGCTGCTTTTCTGTGAGAGCATAGAGAAGGGATATACTTTTATATTATTTTTATTTGTATCATCTCAATGCGTGCAAAGAGCTGCACCCACAGAAGAACATGAAGACAGACCCTTCTCTGGTAAGTTTAACATAACTATGTTGCTCTGCAGCATTTTGACTCCATTTAGGAAGAAAAGTTAATTTTCACGCTCTTATACTTGCAGAGCAGAGAGTAACAGTATGAAGATGTGCACAGGCATTTCAGTGCCTTGAATGAACAGCAGCTGGGAAGGCTGCTGGCTGTGTCGGTTCAAGTCAGAACTTCCAAGACAAGGACTAGTGAGGAGGAATGCAGCCAACACTGTAAGGCTCAAGCAGAACACAAACTTTAACCCAGCCCAGCAGCACACTCTCATTTGCTACAATAGTGTGTCTGGCGACACGATTATTTCTTCCCTGCCTGGTGGTTGCAGCTCCCATGTCTGCTGGAGGCTGCTCCACTTTCAGGCCTTCAAATCTACCAAGAGCTTGTACGGGTCTCTTTGCTTAGCACTCTGCAGGGCTATTTTGTTTTGCTCATGAAAGTCTCTGTTCTGCTCTGATCAGATGAATGATCCAGAAACAAAAGGCTGTGCTGACTGCCCACTGTGCCTGCACCTTGGTGTGACAGAGCCTCCCACATATTTTCAAATTTCGTTATGGAGAAACTGAGCTGAAGAGATCAGTACCTCTGGAAATGTTTTGAATAGCTATATAATTTTGTTGCTTATTTATTCTTAGTTCAGAATACATGTGCTTTTATGGTGTTTACCATACCATAGCTGGTATGTAATAATCCAGCTTGCTTACTGGAAAGCTTGCTTTCTGAATATTGGAAATGCAATATTTAGGTGCTCTTGCGTATTCACATAAACTGAAATTCCTCATGATTTCAAAGCTGGTTATGTTCTTTAATAATTCAACACAGTGATGTGTTTTTGTCAGTCAGTATCTAGTATAGTAAAAGCTTGTCCCTTAAAAGTTTTTAAGATTGATTTCAGCAGGAATTAAGCATTTTGAGTCCTGTGCATCTTTAGTCATATCAAATGTCACCTGCTATGTTTTCCTGCATTTGGTTCTGAATTAGTGGTCTCATTTTTCTAATCTAGTGAACAACCCACATTTTCTGTTGACTTCAGATCATGTACTAACAATGTGTTCAAGTGTAAACAGGCAGGACAACCAGATCCAAGACCTCCTTTCCACCACTTCTAACACTCTCTTGCCATTACATCAGCTTAGATCTGCCAAACCTTTCATTAGATATAAAAATGAACAGCAAGGTTACTTTTGTAGTATAATAATTAGAGCATGTGCCATGGTAACAGACTTATTACGGTTCATCCATTTAGTCATGTTTTGTTATCAATGGTGAACTCAACTCGCTACTCCCTTCTCACAAAGCTTATGTAAACAGCTGTGTGCAGAGAGGAACCAGGACCTCAGCCTACGGCTTGTCAGTACACAGAGTCTCTGAGCCAGTCCAGGGACAGCTGCGATGGCAGGGGCACGGTGGCTGAGAACCACAAGTACAACCCACTCCAGATATCTCAGTGAGCATCTTGGAGATACCACATACTTCCTGTGACACTGCCACAAGATGTGTAGATGAGGTCCTGGGGACATGGTTTAGAGGTGGACCTGGCAGTGCCAGGTTAACGGTTGGATTTGATGATTGTAAAGGGCTTTTCCAATCCAAATGATTCTATGATTATGTATAAGGGTTCTAGATAGAAGATGTCATAGAATTTTCAAGCCTTACAATAGTATTACAGCAGCATGCCCATCAGCAGCAGGACTTACCTGAGTGGAAGAAAGGGTTGATAACAGTGGTTTATCAGTTTTAATGTACCCAGAGAGGCAGGTGTGTTAGTAACTGGGTGAAGCATTTGCATTCCAGCCCCAGATACTGCTGTATGCAGCAGAAGCTGGTGAGCAGCACCTAAAGGTAATTCCATGAGGAATGAAGGACTTCTGCCCACTCACACAGGGACTGTAAGCTGACTGTTAAATGTTTGCAGGATAGCTAGGTTTGAGCTATGCTATTGTTAAAGCAGATGGAAATCACAGCACTCAAAAGCTACTCGTTCCTGACTTGCAGCTTTCCTGCATTGATTAGAGGATAGGCTGTGTTTGTTAAGAGATGGGCACTGTCAGGCTGGTTTTGCTTTCTGCTCTGAAGACACCCACTAATGGTATTTGGTGCACAAAGCGAACGGTTTTGTGCACCAGCTGAAGTCCCAAAAGAGCCAGAACCCTGTTTTCCTAAAATGCTGGTATAAAACAAGCTCTTTTGAAGTCTAAAAAAAAGTATCATTCAAATAACTATAAAGCACTAGAACATAATTTTTCTTCAGAAAAAAAGAAAATGATCCTTTATATCCTTGTGTCTCCAGCTGGAAAACTGCCATAAATGGCTTTTCTGGTAAAAAGACGACTACATAATAGTAATGCTGAAAGTTCATAGTCAAAAGGAAAAATAAATGTTTCAAGTTTATGTTATAGCAGAGAAATGGGTTTCTTCACAACTGCAAGCTACCAAAGAGGACCAGCCCCCTTGAAGGGCTCTAAAGTAACTGATACTGAAATGAGATAATTTTAAAATATAGAATAGGACTAAGAAAAGTACACTTGCTGTACAAAACATACTTTATGCCATGTAAGTTTGTAAAGTCACCTAGCATAAGCAAAAGTATATAATAAAATAATGTTTTATATATGGAATTTCAGCAGTTTCAGTCATTTGTTGTCCCTATTTTCCTTTTCGTAAGAACGACTTCATCAAATTTACAAGTCTTATGTGAAAGTTTATTAAGACAGAAGAAAAATAGGGGTACCCGATTTTACACTTACGTCACTGAGAAATGCAAGTCTTTAACAATAACAGCAGGAACCAACAGCATTAGGCTGCGCAAACACCTTTCAACAAAGTACATACGGCTCCAGGCAAAGAACACAGTTCCTCATATCCCTATTGCCTGATGCTAATCACTCTGCTAAAATTTTGTTCATTTGCAGTAAAATTGTTGCACAATTCTGTGATACTATTGCCAGGGATCTTTTCCAAAGTGAAGATACAGGAGTTTGTGAAAAGTTGCTTGTGGTAAAATTTATTCTATGGAAAGAGCAATGTTTAATATTCTACTGAAAAACTGACAAACTACTTGAATTTTGGGAAATACAAAGTTAACTCAGTTCGGTGTTTTTTTCTGGTTTTTTTGTTTGTTTGTTTGTTTGTTTTTGTTTGTTTTGTTTTTGTGGGTTTTTTTGTGGTTTTGTTTGCTTTTGTGTGGTTTGTTTTTGTTTTTTTTAAAGAGTAATGGTTTCACCAAGCTGGAACATGTAGGATCACACTTGCTGTATATGCTCGCATCCACACAGCTGAACAATCACATACAGGCTCATCTACTGCTGCTGGGCAGCCTTCAAAGGTGACGCTACTACCTGAAGCTCCTCCTTGGGATGTAAATTTCATTTATACATCATAATTGTCCCTTTCTGATTTTTGGAAGCTTACAAAAAGGGTTCGAGAACAGCTTCCTTGCAAGACTTGCGTCTGATCACTTTGGGACCATTATTACTCCCACAACTTTGAGAGCAGAAATCTACATTCTTGTGGCTTTCTGGGTTGAGTCCTATAGTTTCAACCCCACGCAATTTTGGAAGCTTTTATTTTACCTTCCTCCCACTATCAACCATGAGAAAAGGACATAAATTGCAAGATTGAAATTACCAGGGCTTCTGTCTCCTCAGAGGCTGGAGAAAGAAGTCAAACCAGCTACAAATGGCATACAGAATACAGAAATTTTGGAATTTGGAAAACATGATCTGCCCACCCAATTACTTATATAAGACCTGTCTGACAACTCTTCCAGCCATTGCTTTGTGCTCTACTGAACAGAGACACTCACAGAGGAACGGAGGGAATACTATCAAAATATGTAACTCTGCATCACATTTAACCTTTTTCTCTAGCTCTGAAAGATAAAAGCTGAGATTTCTAGCAAGAGCAGCAGTGTCCACAGCATAAGATCAGAGGGGAATTCTATGAACTGTGGAGAACTCACCTTCTATGCTCCTAATTCTGCTGCTGTTGCAGACTGTGCTCCTTGTCTCAAGTGGACAGCTTACAACACCTGAACAAGCCAGAGGACTTGCGGCAGACATTCCTGGCTGTGCCATTTCACCTTTGGTACTCAAAGAAACAGGTCCTGGATATGCTACTGAGTCTTTCAACCATATACCATATAATCTGACTGAGCATGAATACAATAAGACTATTTACATCTCACATTTTGCATAAGGAGTTTTTACTTTGGTTTTGGTCCCAATCTTCCATGGTATTCACATCCATCAGGTAAGAAGCCTAAATATTTAGCTAGCAACACAACTTTGTCATGAGCAAGACACTTGAGAACAATGGACCTGCTGACTAAAACCAAGGATTTTAACAAAACATGTTATTTCCATATTGCAAAAGAAACAGGTACGACCGTCTTGTTACAATTCTACCAACTCCCTAATGCAGAAATACTACACATAATTCCTAATTAAAATAGGCAAATCTTCAGTTTTGGGGAAAAAATACAAACACCAAATTAAATAAGCATTGAACCTGGTGTACCTAAAGGAAAGCTGAATAAAAATAAAAAAAAGGAGACAAAACCCATATCCCTAATCTTATTTACGTAGCCTTACAAATAGTTTTTGTGAAATACATGTTAAAAGAAAAATAGTGGTCCCATTCTTAAGTGTATCTACATGGTAACAAGAACACAGGCTACAGAGGTAGCACAATCTAACATAAAGATACAAAAGAAAAAAAAATTGCCATGTTTTCTTAGTTCTCATCCCTGTGACAGCAGAAGTGAGCTGTTAGGTGTTAACTGTCATTATAAAGAATGTGAGCACATGCACACAAGTCAAAGCAGTCTGCTCGCTAGCTATCTAGTTAGGAGTACTTCCAAAGCTCTGTCATCCTGACTGGAAGATTAATAGCTGCTTCTTCCTGATTAACCCTTGAAACCAAAATTGTAGAACTTGTTGGTGGTCTGCCTAACATGTTCCATTTATTAAAATATACTGTGAACCACTCTATGGGGTCCTTTCCCCATTCAAAAAGGTTTTCCCTTTCTCTAAGGCAACAATTAATCACAGCAATATAAAATCCTTTACTGCATACAGTCTTGCTTCTGCTCTATTGCACAGCAGCATTATCTACTACATGATTTTTGAAAGTTATTCAGAACACAGGAAACCTCGACCCCAAGCCATGTTTGGAAAATCACTTCATCTGATCATCTTCTTGAAAATCATTGCAGTCCGTTCCTTTTCCTTGCATACAAGCCAAGGCAGGCACAGAATCCGATGATACTGACAGCGAGGCCCAGCAGGAAGGCAATCGTATCTCCTGCATCCATGGCTTCAACTCCTGGCAGCACCAGCAGCAATGTAACAAGGACCAGGAAAAGTCTTGAGGTGTTTTCGGTAGAAGACATGTTGCTGACCAGCTGACCCCAAGGGGAAGTTAAACAAGGAAAGTACTGGAAAACAGGTAAAGCAGGTACTTCAGCGGTATCTACAATGAAAACAAAAGGAACATAACAAATTTCCCTTTTTTCCATCCTGGAATTGTCTCGCCAAAAGCCAACCAATATCTGTGTGGGGCTCAGGAAATTTAGGTTTTATCTTCACAATTACAAAAGTAAATGAGTTACTACCATGAGGCAGCCACTGTGGGTTTGCTATCCTGTTATGCAGCTCCGTGGAAACTGATCTTACGGAGTCTTACCATGTGGTGAAGTCAGAACAGGCTCTCCTGCCTCGGCCACCCGTGCCTGCTGACTTGAGGCTGTGCAGTGTCTAGGACTGGGCAACCCCTGCACGCCCCTTCTAGCAGGCAGCATCCTCGGGATGCCCGTGCGCGGGACGGGACACCATTGCCCGCACATCGCAAGGATGTGCTTCTAGCTGCCAGCCCTGCCCGCGGGACAAACGTCCTTCCAGCGTTCTCCAACTGGGGATCGCCCCCCGCAGGCGCAGGCCGGGCCCGGCCCGAAGGGGCCGCTCCGCCCCGCCCCGCCCCGGGTACACCCGCACACCGCGCCGATACCCGCGCTGGCGGAGGCCGCCCAGAACAAGCCGGCTCTCCGTCAGCTTCCCCGGCGGGGCCGGTGTCGGGGCTCTGTCCCGCACCCAGCCAGAGCCCGCCGCCCCCGGAGCGGCGCGAAGCGGGGCCCGCGCCCCGTCCCGTCCCGTCCCGTCCCGTCCCGTCCCTCCGCCGGTGTCCTGGCTGCGAGACAGCCGCTCCCCGGGGCAGCCTCCGCGCAGGCCCTGCCCCACGGCGCCCCTCAGTCACCTCCTGCCGCCGGCCCCGAGCTGGGGGCACCACGCACCGCACCGCACCGCACCACGCCACCCGGCCCTCAGCTCCTGGAGGCGCCGGCCCGCGCCACCCCGCCGCGCTCCCGCAGCCCGGCAGCGGCCATGACAGGAAGGGGCGGTGGCGCGGCCGGGGGCGGGCGTGACCCGGCCGGGCCGCCTCCCGGAACGCACCGCCGCCGAGCGGCCCTCGCCCGTCCGCGGCTCGGGGCAGCCGGGGCCGCTGCGCCCCTCTGCAGCGGCCGGGGCGGTACTAGGCCCTTGCGGAGGCCGCCCGGGAGCGGTGCCTGGCGGGCTGGTCTCTGCCTGGGAGGATGGAGCCGCCAGCGGGCGGTGGGGCCCGACGCCACCGCGGAGCCCCGGCCTGGGGGCACCAGGCTCCTCCGAGAGCGGCCCCGGCAGAGCCGAGCTGGGGCCCGTGCGGCGGTACTATGAGCCCCGGCCTAAAGAGCAGAGGCCGCATGTGCGTTTAGTGAAGTGAATTTTGAAAAGGTACCGGCTTGGGCTGATTGCCCTTTTCTCTAAAAATAAAAAAATAGCACAAGTTACCTTTAGTTTGACTACGGGCGGTGCCCGCTTCATTTCGGATGTAGGTTCTGCAACAGCGATAATGAGTACTAATGAGTACCAATTCCTGCCATGGGTGTTGAAACGGTTTTATAGGGTGGAGAGCAGCATGGTGCCAAAAAACTAAGAGAAGTGTTACAAGCTAGTTACCTGAGATCACCCCCAAAACCTAAGTCAAACTTGCCCCTATTTTTATCTTATTTCTTCTTTGGAAAAAGCTGTTCGAAGAAATACTGTGTTGCACTGTTCTGTTATGTAGAACAAGGTTAAAATGTCTTTTTTCTTTTTTTCTTTCTTCTTTTGTAAATGCTGCAGGGCTTTACTAGCTAGTTCCTAGTCAGAGTGCAGGTTTTATTTTTCAGAGGAAAATAGTGTGCTTAAATTTAGATAAAAGACATGTAAGCAGTTATTATACATTCAAAATATGTGTGTCTTTGGAGTGCTCGCAGAAATAACCAGAAGCAACTGTGCTAATCTAATGGCAAAATTAACCTAGAATTTGTAATCCATGACTTCAAGCATTAATTCAGGATAACCCATGTTCTCACAATGTTTCCCTAGATGTGCAAGAAAACAGCTTTTGTAAACATTTCTCTTTACAGAAACAATTTCCCATGAGCTGCTTAAAGAGCAGTGGAAATCCAGATGAATTGTTCAACATACAGATTGCTTTGCCTCGGCCTTATGTGATTTCACTGTAATTGCCCTTGAGCAACCATTACTACTCTTATAGGAACTTTGTAAGTCTGAAGTGGGATGTTATTGTCGTGCTGATCATCATTCCTTTATTACTGTCCTTCTTTCCCCTCCTGCCCCCCCCCAGCAGCTGTCAGTCGTCTTTCTTAGACTATAAACTTCCAGGGATGAGGAACAGTCTTTTTGCTCCCTCTTTATACCAAGTAGCATGAAAGCATCTTCTTTATGAGCAGCAGTGCCTAGACTCTGTGATAATGCAAGTAATAATAAATATCAGCATAATTTATAAGCATTTCTTTTATTCATTGCCAGTTTTTCTGATCTGAAATGCTTGGTGCCTTATGTTCTGTTCTGAAGGCATTTTCTCAAGAAGCTGGTGCCAGATAAACTTCACCAGAGAAAAATCCTGAGATTTCTGAGGAAGTTGCCATGGCATGGAGGAGAGTAATGCTATGATGTCTGGCCCACTCCTTAATAAATCACAGATAAAGTAACCCCTACAGAACCTGAAGAGTGGCGGGAGGGAGGTGTCTTCTTAATCACTGCTGTCATCTCAGAGAGTGGGACCTGGAGTCCTGACCCTCTCAGTTCTCTGCTTGGCCTACTTAGTGCATCCTGCACTCTTGAGAAGCAAATGTTACGCAGTTCGGCAATGTCAAAGAATGTTTAAATCACCTCGGTAAATTTCAGTACTGTAATTTTCAATAGTTTTCTTTAAGTCCCACAAAACAGATGCAAAGGGGTTGAACAATGACTTTCTTTTATAACTAGAAATGTCAGTACCGAAGAGCTATGGCATCTCTGGACTTGCATATCTTGAAGATGAGGAATGTAAAATCCAAGGGAAAGACTGGACTCAACATACTCATCTTGCTATATCTCCCCTCTTCTTCACAACTGTGCTGTTTTACAGACAGTTGAAATGACATGGAGGAGTACAGTAGGGATGTAGAAAATATTGATCTTAAGATAAATAATTTATTAGTAATATTATGGAAGTGCCATTGAGAGCTAGAAAGCAGTGCCATTTGGGGATATTTCTTTGGCTTTCTGGCTCTTTCAATGCCATTGCATTTTGTAGCTTTGGCTTCAGAAACAGTACGGCTTTGAAAAAAAGCCAACAAATTCTAAACAGTGAAGGAGGCTCTAGCGGTTTTTGTGCTATCTGAATAGCAGAGAAATGTGTATTCAGCTTCAAGCTCTGCCATCAACTTCCTGCATCACCTCAGGCAAATCTTCCTTTTGACCTATCACTGCTTTGATTGCTTAGCTCAAGCGATTATGTAACTAATATTCAGAGGAAAGACAGAGAATTCCCAGAGCTGACAAGCTAAAGCTTTGTAAATTTTGAGCACAAGGCTAAGGAGGTATAAATGAGACTGGAAATGGAAAATAAAGTGCACTTTCTTGAGAGCAAAAAGTTAGGAGATAATCAGCAGAGCAAGGCTACACCGTGAAGGGGTATTCAGGTTTCTTTTGCTCCTACTTTGCATGACCACACTAATCTGTGAAGCTTTCTGATCAGTTTTTGGACTTCAGTTGTAATGCCATAATGAGAAATGCTAACTCTGATTACAGATAAGACATTGACTACAGGGCAATGATTATCACTTCTACATCAACATGTTCACCCTGGAGCTACTTTTCCCTGGTGATACTTAATCTGACATTTTAGCTGTCTATCACTGTTTCCTCATCTCTTCACTCACAGATCTGCATCTGTTTTTTCTTCTACAAGAACCGTGACTTGCTTTATTTGGTCTTTTCTGGGTGTTTTTCTTTGAGCTTCCCATCAGAAAGTAGACTCTACCACAACTCATTTGCCTTTGCAGAAAAAAAAACCCAACCAAAGTTAAAATACAACATGAATTACTTCTGTCATTATCCTTTTCCAAATTTGTTTCTTAGTCTGCTGTCACAGAAATGTTGACTTCATTTGTCTCTTCCTACATTCCTTCCTCACTCATTATCCCTTCCCTTCCCTTCCCTTCCCTTCCCTTCCCTTCCCTTCCCTTCCCTTCCCTTCCCTTCCCTTCCCTTCCCTTCCCTTCCCTTCCCTTCCCTTCCCTTCCCTTCCCTTCCCTTCCCTTCCCTTCCCTTCCCTTCCCTTCCCTTCCCTTCCCTTCCCTTCCCTTCCCTTCCCTTCCCTTCCCTCATGTATGTCTGCTTCATCCTACCATCTTTTTTCTCATCTAGTTCTTAGTGTCCTTAAGTTTCCTCTCAAATAAATGTAGGTAGTCACAGACCTTTTCTGTCATGAAAACACCAGTTGGATTTTCTTCCTGTACTATTCCTTCATCTGTTTCATTCCTGTCATTTCTAACCTCTCCAAACATGCTGTCCAAAACTGCTCTAATTACATCCTACACCTCCTTCAGTGTGGCTTGTTCCTTCCTCCATCACTTGGAGCTGCTCATGTTGGTATCTGTAGTTAAGATCTCAAACATGAAGGCCTGTGTTTCATCATTGTCTCTTGACTGATGGGCTGCTTTTGAAACTCTCATTCCCCTTCCCAAATCCAGTAAACACAAAACTCCCCTTCTTTTAAAAAACCTTTTCATTTCCTTATTGTTCACTTGTACTTCTTCAATCTAAAGAATTAATCTTCTTTAATCTAAGTGCTAAGTCCTCCTTTTCTGGTGCTGAGAGTGTGCTAGATTTCCAACCGTGTTTGTGCCTCTTGACTCTACGTATTGTCCCTGGCTGCCCTTATCAACAAATACGGCTTTGGATGCCATCTTTCAACTCATGTTTTCTTTGTCTTCCTTCTCTTTTTATTCCCACTTGATGGTATTGAAGTTTTACCGCATGTAGCACAGAAGCTCCTGGGCCTAACTGTTCTCTTCTGACCGTGTGTCCTAAAGTCATGTCCTGACAATTATGTTTGTCTCCCGCTGTGATCCCTGCAGCGTTGTTTATTCAAAATGCTACTGGGAAGGGCCCTCTCGGATTTATCATTTTTACCGTGTTCCCTCACTTCTTAATCCTCTGGTGTTACATTTCCTCTTTTGCTGAACCAAAGACAATTTTCTTCTCAGCCCTAGAAGGTCTTTGCAGTATAATCTTCCTTCATACTGGCTTATCCTATTGCCATGTCAGGAGGTTAACTTCTACCTTTCTTTTGTCACCCTTGGCAGACTCCTTTTGATCCCTCTGAGGAGCAAAAGTTACTTCTTTCTGAGAGCACTGAAAGGCTTACAGAAAGAATTGTGCCACTTTTTTGATAGAAAATTCTTTCCTTTGGTAACACATGCTTCCTGCTGTCCTTTATACAGACATGAAAATAAAGGATTAAATCACCCAGCGATTCCTTTTCCCTCAGTACTTTGCTCCTTTAGCCTGGCAGGGGATCTCCTCTGCCTGCTGGAATCTCTTTGAGTTCTCTTGCCAGCACTTCAGAGATGTCTCTGTGCAGGGCTGGCTGGAGCAGGGAGGCATGGAGGCAGCTGCCAGCCCTGCAGAAAAACGCTCTGGAGTTGGTGCTGGCAGGAGGCAGGAGCAGCAAAACTGCAGGAGTGAGCACAGAGGACGCCAGCCAGAGTTAAACACCCATTGATTGACTTCCCCACTGAACTCTGCGGGGAATGTGGGAGCTGACCATCAATAACGGCAAATCTGGGGATTCCCTGCCATTACTGCCAGTGCTGTCATGCTTTTTGTGGATTATGCGGAGCAGACTCCTGAGGGTTTTGTAGAAGAATAATAAAGTAGAGGTAGATATGAACTGAAATGATGCATCCAAACTCCCTCCAGCTTTGAGGAAGTAAATTCTGAATGCAGTCTTGTTGATTTCAGTCTTTATACTAATGTAAGCTATTGAGATGTTCTCACATTATTCATGAGTGTTTCCACAGGTGGGTTAAAAATTGTGTATTTGTCTGGGTCTTTTTGAGAAAAATAAATTATTGTACAATATTAGCAAGGAAGTTATATACAGCATCAGCAGTTCATCTTCAGAGGGCCTGGCTATGCCATCTTCATCCATCTTGAATGGTAAGCAAAAAAAGATACTATTAAACACGAGAATGACAGAAAGAGATTTAAAGGGGGGGTAGCAGCTGTCACCCACATAATGTTTTGTATAGTACTTCCTTTTTTTCTTTCCAAACTATGCTGTCAGATGTTTTCTTGACTTCTGTGCATATGATTGTATTAAGTAGGAGAAATTTCATGAAAATAAAAATTGATTTAAACATAATAAACTTGTATAATCATATGTTTCAAGTCTAGATCTAATCCATATTTGAATACCTGTTTATCTATAGGAACATGTCAGTAGCCTTTTTTTTTTTTTTCCCCAGCTTTAGGCATTATTAGAAATAAAGCTTGGCTACTTATGGAGTTTTATCCATCTAAATCTGAGTGTATTAGTCACAGATGAGAAAACTGGTATTATAAAAATTGTCCCTTACATTTGCATGCCTAAATTATACATTTTTCCGAGATCGATCCCCCAAAAAGAAGGTTGCTGAAATTAGAAGAGAATTTGGGAAAATAAGAGGTTAGTGTGAGGCTCAAGGTGTTGTATCTTTGGCAGAAGAAGCGGCAGAACTCAGAAGGAGGAGCTGTGCTATGTGTCAAAACTCACTGCCTAGGGGAGGAGAATCAAAGAATCGCTGAGGCTGGAAGGCACCTCTGGAGATCACCTAGTCCAGCCACCTGTCCAAGGCAGGGTCAGCTGGAGCAGGCTGCTCTCAGCTGTGTCAGTCAGGCTTCGAATGGCTTCAAGGATGGAGATTCCGTGACCTCTCTGGGCAACCTGTGCCAGTGTTCAATCACCTTCATGGTAAAAAAGTTTTTTTACATGTTTAAATGGAGTTTCCTTTATTTCAGTTTGAACCCACTGCCTCTTGTCCTGTCACTGTGTGTAACTGAAAAGAACCTGGTTCTGTCTGTAACACCCCATCAGGTATGTATGTGCATTGCTAGAACCTGCCTGAGCCTCCTCCAAGCTAATCTATCCCAGTTCTCTCAATCTCTTCTCACGTGCCAGATGCTGCAGACCCTAAGCCACCTTTGTGACTCTTTGCTGGACTCGCTCCAGTATATCCATGTCACTGTTGTACTGGGGAGCAAAGGACTGGACCGAGCACTCCAGACATGTCTCACCAGTGCTGAGTAGAGGGGAAGGATTACATCTCTCACCCTGCTGGCAATGCTTTTCCTAATGCAGCTGCGGATGCTGTTGCCAAGTGGTATGGCCCTACAGTGCTCCTATTCCCTCCAAATTCTACACTAATCTGAGAAGTAGAGGGGTTTTAGAGTAATTTATACACCCCTCAACAGCTGTTCAAGTTATCACTCTGTCATTAAATACTTTGTGGTTCTGGGGCCCTAAATAGAACATGCTTTTATGTAGCTTTTGAAATGGGGACTCTTCATCAGCTTAGTGCCTGCTCTAGAGGAACTGCTTGGACTGAGTCAAATCTTTCAGAACCCTTTTGTCATGGTCCAGCGTCAATCTCCTGGGCAGGGACCAGGCTGCTCAGCTGTTGTGCATGAAGAGCAAACAGTCTGCCAAACACACAAAAAAAGAGGTTTTGATCACTATAGATTTTTATGGAAGTATATCTGAGACAAGAAGCAATTACATTTATACACAATTAAACATTAACAAAGACTGGAGAAGGAAAACGGGGAAAAGTAAGATCTGAGTCACACAGAGTGAAATTGAGGGTAAGACTTGTTGAAGACAGAAGAGGATAAAACTAGGGAAAGGAAAAAGAGGAGTCATAGTTGCAGATGACTCTATTGAGAACTAATTAAAATATTTCAATTCATCTTTGATGTCTGTATTTAGTGTTTCTGACCTTGAATTCCATTCCAGTATTGTCTCCTTCACATGTGTTGGAATTTTCCCATTGCCTTCAGCTAGGCCATGATTCAACCTGTATCTGGGAAATAAAGGCAATAATTCTTCCCAATATCACAAAAATTTTATGAATTTTCTGATGCATGTGCAGCAGTCCAATGATATTGGTAAGACTACAGGAAATCCTATAAATAATTACACTGAAAGTCACGTATCGTAAAATCTACTTGCATTTCTTTGATAAATGCTGGAGTTTTGCTGTTGCAAGCTAACAAATTGTGGTTTATTTGTGGAATGTATTTCCTGTATCTTATCTTATCTTGATCATAGAAGGTCTAAAAATACTTTGTAGAATACAAAGTAAATCTGGATTATTTCAGTGCCAGTCTAAAGGAAAAGGACATCATTCATGAGGGGCACATTTAATGAGCCAACTGTCCGCTTTCAATAGCCTGCAATTCATTCTAGCACTTGGTTATTTGGCTCCTTTTTCATTAGCAAAACAGTTTGAGTTTCACTGTTGAACTAAATACACAGCTGTTATTACAAAAGACACCGTGATTCAGAAAAATATAACTGCTTAATGCCTTTGTGTTTCGCAGATTACACAAACTTTTAAAGGAAAATGCATTTAGCTTCTGTTACCAGTCTGAAAATTCATGCAGTGAGAAATATCACTCATCATGTAAACTGAGAAATATATTTGTAAATACATGTAATTAAAACTGACATATCTCACCTTAATGGCTCCAGTGACCATGGTGATACAAATCTGAGCTATATGAAATATGGAAGCTATGTATATTTATATATGCATGTTTAGTAGTCATATACATATAAACAGTAATAACCATAGCTGGATTAGAATTGGAACATTCAATCCAAACTCACCCATCAAAGTTACTGGAAAACTTTTCATAGATTTAGTGGGTTTTGGGTGATGTTTAAATACTAGTTTGCATGCATGGATTTCATGGCATATTATGGATAGCAGGGATGGGCATCCCCATCTTACTGCTGGAATAATCAAGACATGGAAAGATGAAATTAATTCCTGAAATTCTTGCGGAAAATCAACAGGACGGTCAGGAAAGGATCCTGCATCTTCTTTCTACCTCTGCTCCCATTGTAGCTGGTGGTAACTTCCACACATTTCTGTGGAAATGAACAAGGAAAATCCTTTTGTGAAAATGCACTGTCTCTGTCAAGATGTATGGAATTTCCTGCCAAAACCACAAAAAACACATCTTAGGAGATGTAATTTGCAATGAAAACATTCAACCTTTTCCATGCTGACTGGCCTTATGTTCCAGCTGAGATACAAAGATGACTGTGATGGAAGATGTAAAGATGCGTACAACAAAGATATATACTTATGTCACTATTTTCAAAATTTATTGGTAGCACCTTAATTCACAAAACATTTTATTTTACCAAGGCTCAGATTCAAATGTGATAGAGGCTGTTTAACTCAGATGGCTATTTGCTGTTTTGTGTAATCACTCTAGAGAATCAGTCCTTTCTCCAGAGCAGTAGTAGGGAAAATTACACATTTTATGCATTAGGAAAGTATTACTTCTCTTCAGAAGTGTCTGTAAATGTGGTCTGCAATCATTACATCTATGGCTGTGAACTCATTAGTATCAGAACATAGCAAGGTTCAAACTTTGTCACTTCTTAGGTAAAATACCTAGTGTCCGTGATAATATAAATGTATAAAACACACGCATACACTCAGACATGTTTATATGTATGTAAGAGTTTGTATATATGTATATAAACATGCATAAGCACACATACACTTTTGACTTTTGACTAAATCATAAATACATTGTCTGTTTGTTCCCATTGTGGAATATCTTGAAAATATTTAATTGGTGGTGTTAATTGCTCATGTTCAAAGTATCTGGGGACTGCTTTTGCCAGTATCTGTCATTTAATGGAAGTGTCAAGAACTGAGAGATTCAAAATTTATTTTGACTCTTTCATGACTTGCAGTCCAAATAGAGATCACACTTTCTCTTCAACAGCCTGTAGTAATATAGCCTCTTATTTATCCATGATTGCAGGCAATTAGAAAGCCTATATTGTTTAGGCTGTTTTGGAACAAAATAGCTATATGCAGATTGCTTTAGACATTGCCTTCCTTACAAACATTGTCCTTCTGTTCCATGCCTTTTTATTATTTTCGATGCATCAGAAAAGATTTATAGAGGTCATGGGGAGGCCAAAAAGGAAAAGGTTATGTGGGTCAAAGAGCGAGATGACAAGAGCATGGACTGTATTTTAACAGTAGGTATAGAGTGAAAAGGTCAGACTTTGATTTAAAGAGAAAGCTATGTCAAGGTCTACTGACATTTAGGTGCCCAATGGAAAGTATGGGTAGAAGCAGCCAGGGATCAGGCTAGGAAAGCTAAAGCCTTGATAGAATTGAATCTGGCCAGGGACATCAAGTGCAACAAGAAAAGCTTCTAGTGGTGTGTTGGTGATAAAAGGAAGACTAGGGAAAATGTGAGCCCTCTCCAGCATGAAACAGGAGACCTGGTTACCCAAGATATGGTGAAAGCTGAGACCCTCAATGGCATTTTTTGCCTCAGTCTTCACTCGCAAATGCTCCAGCCACACCACCCAAGTCATGGAAGGCAAAGGCAGAGACTGTGAGAATGAAGAACTGATCACTTTAGGAGATTTGAGACCATCTAAGGAACCTGAAGGTGCACAAGTCCATGAGACCTGATGAAATTCTTCCACAGGTACTGAGGGAACAGGCAAATGAAGTTGCTAGGCCACTATTGATCATATTTGAGAAGTTGTGGCAGTCCAGTGAAGTTCCCACTGACCAGAATAGGGACACACAATGCCCATTTTTAAAAAAGGAAAAAAAAGACCTGGGGAACTACAGGCCAGTGAGTCTCACCTCTGTGCCTGGCAAGACCATGCAGCAGATCCTCCTGGAAACTATGCTAAGGGACATGGAAAGTAAGGAGATGATTGGTGACAGACAACGTGGTTTCACTAAGGACTGACAAATCATTACTAAATCATGGCTGACAAATTTGGTGGCCTTCTACAATGGGATTACATTGTTGGTGGATAAGGGAAGAGGAGCTGACATCATCTACCTGGACTTGTGCGAAGCATTTGACACTGTCCTGCATGACATCCTTCTCTCTAAATTGAAGAGACATGGATTTGATGGATGGACCACTCCTTGGATAAGGAATGGGCTGAATGGTTGCACTCAAAGAGTTGCAGTCAGTGGCTCGATGTTGAAGTGGAGACCAGTGACAAGTTGTGTTCCTCTTGGATTGGTATTGGGACTGACACAGTTTAACATCTTTGTTGGTGACATAGACAGTGGGACTGAGTGCACCCTCAGCAAGTTTACCAACACTACCAAGCTGTGTGGTACGGTCTACACAGTGGAAGGAAGGGATGTCATCCAGAGGGACCTTGGCAGGCTTGAGAGGTGGGCCCGTGTGAACCTCATGAGGTTTAACAAGGCCAGGTGGAAGGTCATGCACATGGTGTGGGTCAATCCAAAGCACAAATACAAGCTGGGCAGAGAATGGATTGAGAGCAGCTCTGAGGAGAAGGGCTTGGGGGTGTTGGTTGATAACATGACTGGGCAATGTGTGCTTGCAGCCTAGAAAGCCAACCATTTCCTGGGCTACATCAAAAGGACTATAGCCAGCAGGTCAAGGGAGGTGATTCTTCCCCTCTACTCTGCTCTGATGAGATCCCACCAGGAGTACTGTGTTCAGCTCTGTGTCCTCCAACATAAGAACTACATGGACTTGTTGGAGCAAGTCCAGAGGAGGGCTACAAAGATTATAAGTGTGCTGGAGCACCTCTTCTATGAAGAAAGGTTGAGAGAGTTGGGGTTGTTCAGGCTGGAGAAGAGGAGGCTCTGGGGAGACCTCATAGCAGCCTTCCAGTGCTTAAAGGGGGACTACAAGAAAGCTGTAGAGGAATTCTTTGCAAGGACATGTGGTGATAAGACAAAGGGTAATGGCTTTAAACTGAAAGAGGGTAGATTTAGATTAGATATAACAAAGAAATTCTTCACTATGAGGGTGCTGAGACACTGGAATAGGCTGCCCAGAGAAGTTGTGGATGCCCCATCCCTGGAAGTGTGCTAGGCCAAGTTGGATGGGACTTTGAGCAACCTGGTCTAGTGGAAGGTGTTCCTGCGTATGGCAGGGTGGCTGGACTAGAAGAATTTTAAAGGTCTTTTTCAACCCAACCCATTCTATGATTCTATGAAGATTACATTGCAAGCTGCAGATAGCGGTAGCATTTCTAATACTATGGGAAAGAAAAGAGAAGTTTGGTTTTTGATGAGTTTTAAGATGTGAAGCCAGATGGAGACCGTCTAAACATACTGCTATAAAGCAATAATTTCTGATCAGTTCTGTAACTTTTATTGCTACTGGACCAGGTACCTTGCGCTATGATTCTGAGGCTGTCTTAGGAAGTCCCACAGAACCTGGATTACATTGGATAAGATAAAAGAATGGTAAGAGTTAACATTTTTTTCCCAAACTCAAGCTGATGGCAATCATTTAACTTTAGCAGCGTAGTTGTCAGCTGACTGTGGCTGAAAGGAGAATGCTGGTCTAGGGAGCATTTGAATTAGTACACAGATGAAAGGCTGCATAACCCCTCAAAAGCCATTGATAAATCCTTGTTCCTGGTTTCACTGCTCTAACAGTTCTACATTGAAAGGTCAGCAACTATTACTGAAAGTTCTTCACATTGTAGTCCTTTGTTTTGCACAGGATCACTTTTTCCTTTGTGTTTAGGCTGAAAATCTCAACAGCAAGTCATTGTGACAGTAATATATTTGTGGAAAGTTATAGTGCGCAAAAACTGCTCTTAGAAGGATGAGGAAAGTTACCTGAACTATTTAATAAACCTGTGGTGTCTGGCTTTATTCATAATGTCTCTGTGGAGTGTCAATTGTCCTGCTGTCTTCATGAAGGATGAGTGATAAGCCCTCGATTTCAGATTGAGGTAGGAAAAATGTTACTATCTGTTAGCATTACAAACCCTGGTGAATGACTAATACAGAGATCAATGCTTTGGACTGTATCTGGAGTTCATGTGTTGACGAAATTCAGTACTAAGTCTTTCCACCCACTTAGCTGATGCCAGAACCATAGCTTATTCCTGGAAGTGGAATGTATTTGTTATTATTTTCCTTTCTAACATTTTTCTTTGTATCTGCTCTAAGTTTACTATGATCCTGAAAGCAGAATAAACCTTATTGACTTGTTTGATTCACTTTCTCCAATTGACGTTTCCAAGCTGATAAGACGCAGCAATCATACTTCCCTGAAGATCTCTGTGTTACAGAAAACATATTACTTAGCCTTTAGATGCAGTTGACCTTATGATGAGATGAGTAATGAGAGAATTAATGTTCTTTAATCCTCCCTGTGATCATCTAAGGAAATTTGGCATAGCACCTTTTTTTTTTGCTTTATGCTTACTCTTTCTATAAATTACTGAACTGAGTTCTGAGTGTTTTCAGTGTTTCAATTGTGAAATCTGGTTATGAGTAACTGAATCTGAATGGAAGTATTGATGGCGTTATCAATAATAATGGCAACTATTTGATGTAAAAGCAGAAGAAAATTCAAAATTTTATTCAAGATTTTATAATCTTGAAAGTACTGCAGCCATAACCTTGGTAAATATAGGTCAAATTCATCAAGCAGACTTAGGTCCTGTATGTATCTCCACGTAATACCACTGTCATCAATACTGCCTGGCTGCCTCTTAATCTATAAATGTCCATAATCTTCTCAGCAGCCATGTACAGAAACATCTGTGAGTTGACACTGCTCTGCAGTTAACTAGCTGCCCATTAAATGTTCAGGAGAAACTTTGACTGACAGCTCCAGAAATGGGACCCTCAGCGCAGCTGGAGGGGTCTCCACCATGTCAGCGTACCCTCAGACTTGGGCTGAGCTCAGCCCAAGCTGGATGTAAGTTCTGCCACAGGGACCAAGTGTGTAAATGCCAGTGTACATACAGAATAGCATAATATGTGGAGCAACACCTCGTACCCAAAAAATTTAGCTTCAGATTTTTGCTTGGGCCTGATTTAGAGTAGGGACTTGAACTTGCATTTTCTACATGAGATGGGAGTGTCCTGGCTGCCAGGCTGCTCTTAGGTTGGAACTGTGTCTTTACGTACACAAAGACATACAGGTTGGTGTTCCAGGCAGAAAAAGGAGGGTGTCCCTGGGGATGTCAGCTGTTTAGCACAAGCCCAAACCCTTTTCCTGTGCAATCAAACCTTTCATGGCTTCTGAAGATCCTGTAGAGTGGGTCTCTGGCCTCCCCTTACCCTGCGCAGTGAAATGGCAGGGAGAGGCTGGGGACTGTGCTGTGTGAGGGTGCAGCTGTGCTCCACTGTGACCCAGCACTGCTGTCAGAGGGGTTAGATATCTGGTAGTCAGCCTCCAGGCACAAACAAGAATGTTCCAGAGCTAAGCACTGACTAAGAAACATAATCCTCCGTTTGTGGCTGTGCAGTGCTCTGGTTCCTGCCAGGGGTCAGGCTTAGTCCATCTTTGGCTGCAGTCGGCAGGATGGAGCTGCAAGGACTCTCCTGTGCCACACTTGGACCTTCTGCCTGGGAAGCTCAGTCTTTGAAAGCATTATTGGCCAGTATCATCTTTTCGTTTTCCTGCTGACAATTAATAATAACATTAAAAATATTATAAATACATTAAGAAACAGCCAAATAATTACCTGTGCTAACTGTGTACATTTAATCTTTGCATTGTTCTTGGGTGGATGCAAGTCCCTGGTCCCTTAGTGGAGCTGCTTTTGGGGGTGGCAGGTCCAGATACCTGTTTGTGCCATGGTCAATCTGCTGTGCATGGTCCCTGTCCATGACCTTCTCAGGCTCATTTCCTAGTCCTTCCTCCCCACCAGTCTCCTCAACACCTTTGTCCACCTCTCATATGTGTCTGTCTTGCATAAGCTACGGGGCAACCTCTCAAGAAACAGTCGTTGGTGACTGTAGTTTCTCATTGCAGAGATGAACAGTGTCATTTTCAGGAAGTGGTGGCAGCTCACAGAATACTGGTAGGCCTTTTTTTTTGAACCAAATGTCTCTTTATCATCCCTGAGTTCTTCAGTGACTCTGACATTGTTTTCTGACTGTGCAGGTGTTTTGTTTTTGTTTAGCAAAGTGTCAGGAGCTGTCAGCACATGATTCATTGATATAATTTTGTGATTATATTATCTGTGCAAGGAATTATAAAGTGCAATGAAGACTGATAGGAGCAGAGAGTGAATGGAATGGCGGAAGCACCAGAAGGAACAACAGAAAAATGGCATGTGCTGGTGCCACTTATATCGGAAGGTCTGCAGGATCTCTGTGCATCTATGTACAGCTTCTCAGGACACTCAAATCAGAAGTCAATGAGGAAGTATATCCTAATAGCTAACAGAGGAGTCACAGGAATTACATTCCCTCCCTGAAGAATAAAGCACATCCAGAACCAGCATGTCATCACCAGCCGAAGAAGAACCCAGGAAGGTGCGATGAGGACTCGGTAGCTGCCATCCTTCATCTTCTGTATCACCCAAGACAGACAGACCAACAGCCTGGGTATTCGTTCATTGTTTTAACATTTTTTATTCTGGATTGGGAGTTAATATGGACTCACTATCATGACATATATATTTACATATATGTTACATATAGTTACATACATATAGTTACATATATAATTTTAAATTGCTGAAATTCATGTCCTCCAAACTATAAACCCATTGTCAGACACTGCTGTCAGATATAGCATGTCTGGCAAAAGACGATTTGGCAGGAAAAATTTCTCACTTAACTGTAGCTGTAGCTATCTTGGGGAAATGTAGTAGGAATACCTCATTTTTGCCAATCAGTGTAAAAATTCTAAAAATCTAAACTAGGTAGATATCATGGCATTAACGTTGGTCCTCCATTTTGATCACTTTGTCACAACAGGTCTTCAGTACTCCTGGATATATTAATGGAATATTTAATTCTATATTTATTGTCATTGTACTTCAGGACTGATTACTCTTTTAGCTAACTTCTTGTGTAACTTGTTAAACTTTTTATTAATACCACTATGTTGGATCCATTGTGGATTTTCTTGTAGTTGTACTTTCAGCTTGTCAATACAAAGCAACGTTGATGGCTCTTGCAAGAAATCTCTGTGATTCTCCTGTCTGTTGAAGCAGGCACAATGGTAAAGCCTCAGATTACTATGAAATACCCTTGCATTCTGTATTATTCACTTCTCTCATTCCAAAACACAGAATGGAAATTATATGTTGCTTTGTTCAGAAGTTTAAACTGGTTTTGCAGTTTTGCTCAGATGAAAATGTCCTTTATGCAGGCCTCATCATAAAACATACATTATATTTTCTGGTGAAAAGCCTTGGGTGCCAAGCTCCAATCCAACTTCTTCTCAAGATGTTTAACACTTCTGTGACAGGATTTGATATTTTAAGGGCATTTGCCAGATTCTTGGAAATGTAAATGCCTTAGAGAAAATGTTTGATTATGAGCCCTTTTCCTTGATCTTATAACCTACAGGTAGTGGTGATGCCAGATTCTGTGGCCTGATTTTATCACAGCTGGTAGTCAAAAGGCTCATGCTGACTATGCACTTCTTGGGCAAGAAGTAACCAGAGCGCTGAGTGATTGCTTGCTCATTCCTTATCTCTCAATATGGCTATAAAAGGAGTGAAGTGCTTAGGTGTTTCCTTTGTTTCAAAACACTTTTTCAGCACAGTGCCCAAGCATGGCAAATACAACTTTACTACAGACAATATAGCCCTTCATCATGTGTACCTGAGATAATGCTTAAGTCAGTGATTAATGTGTAGCCTCCACAGTCCTGGTCAGGCATGAAGAAAACGAAGCTACCATGACCACTGAAGAGAGAAGATAATCAGTCATGCATGTGAAGGCCCCTAGGCTGTGTAAATGTCTGGTAGGACAGTGAGAAAATTGACCACCTAGGTCGCACCTGGGCAACATTTGGCCAGTGACTGGTTCTGCCATAGCTGATCAAGGAAGCAGCTGCATTAAATACCAGCTGTGAAGTATCACACTGCTAAAAGCTTGCCCTGTTTCCTATATCATGTTAACTCTATGGCTGCACTTTGGTCCCTAAGTACAATGGGCTGTAACCAAAAAAAAAAAGCTTTGAATATCACATCAAATCTGCCATGCTAAGAACCCAGGCTTTAAAAAGATACAGTCCCAGCCCCAGAACTTGCAGTAGATCTCACTTTGTTCTTGGAAAGAAACAACTTTTTCTTTTCTAAAAATTCTCGATATGTTAGGACTTCGACATCTTGGATGATTGACTCTGAGCTGGTAATGGGCACGGAGCTGCACTCCGTTCCACTCTCCATGAGTTGATTATGTCAGTGCTGGGGGAGATGGAGAGAGTCTTTCCCTAGGAATGTGGGAGTGGGGATCCAGGATTTGTCAAAGAATAGCAAAGGCTATACAACCCATGTATCCAGATGAACCCAGAGGTCCTGCACCTGTGTCCTGGGCTCCAAGTCCCAGTTCTCATACAGCCCTGCTGCATAGCCTTGGCTCATAATGCTGACACAGAGCTGTGAGAAATTCTGCAGAAAGGTCAGAAAGGTAGACTTCTAGATAGAAGTAGGATTGTTAGCAGCTGAAGCATTCAAGAGGAACACACAGCATGGAAATGTGTAAAACCTTAGAGGAAAAACACGAGGAGGTTGGTCAAGGGTTAGTCAGCAATCATAGGGTCATTGAATTGAGTATTCATTGTTATTGGTGTTTTGGGGCCGGGGTGGGTTGGAAACTCAGTAACACTTAGGATCCCTTCCATGCAGCTGTGGAAGGTGAGTCCTCCCAGCTTGCAAAGACCTTTTTGGGCTGGTGAGCACACTATGCCTAGTAAATGCTTTTTACTTTTAAGCATGTAAATCCTACTTGTAAAGAGTGCCCAACTGAAGATGTCCAGATGAACTGACACCCAAACCAGACAGTAACAGCCAAGAGTACAGAAACTGGGGGGCAGTTAAGTGATTGTGGAAAAATGGTGACTTACTGCTGTAAATTTGCTAGGCATCAGGCTATGGAGAAGCAGGAAGACCTAGTGAGAGGTTTAGCGTGGAAAGCTGAAGTGGAGGAGACACCAGCAGTGTTTCACTGTAGTCAGGAAAGGAAGTAGTGAGGAGTCATACCGCAAGTCCCTCTGTATCAGAACAGTGTGTTCAGCCTGGCAGACTCCTGGCATGCTCAAACTCTGCACTTCAAAGATCCCTCTCTGCTCTCCCAATTTCACGGTATCTCTTTCCACCAAGATCATATTTCTCCTGAACTCCAGTAATCCACAGTAAAATCCTTTTTGCTTAGTTGCAAAGCAGAGAAAAACACAGGAAGGTGCTTCTGGGAGACCCTGACCTGTTCTGTCTCGGGCTGCACAGTAGTAGCTGCAGCTAAAGGCTACAGAAAAGATATATATTTAAACAGTTTGCAAAGCCCTAACAGAGGGAAATTCATATTTATAGAGAATATGCATCATGTCTTAAGTCAGTGTAGTTCTCACCAATCAAGGCTGACAGAATTTTGCTGTATTTGCTACAGATGTTTTCCCTGAGGCTTTCCACACTTTCTTATTAATTTTTTTTTCTTAATCATACTTTCTTACTGACCCCAAAATTCATTCCAATGCTGATTTAGTTACTTCTTGTAAAGGTTAATGTCTTACATTTGGACATACATAGCTGTCTTGAAATTGGTTCTTCTTGGTGGTTATAAGAATTAAACAGTACCTGAGAGACAAAAATTAAATTCTCATGTCTTAATATTCCTCCTCACCTGATAGCTGCTAATGACTAATGTTGGTAGGTATTTGAGATGCTTACATTGATATTCTGGGTTATTGACTATTAGATAAACTTGTCCAAGTTATTCTTGTCAGTTTACAAGGACAAATTTGTTTTTATCTTCATTGATCTTAAGCCTCATTATTCTTTCCACTTCTTTCAAGACCCCCATCATTATCTAAGAGTTAAAAAGGAGTTGTTAAGTCACCTTTTTGTTTTTTTTTTTTGTCGTGAATACAAAGCTGTTAACTTACATTAGTCTTGTTTTCTCTTTTATGCTTTTTCACTTTTGAAAATCTTAAGTACTTATGTCTGCTCTTTTAAAATCAGATATTCAATTTAATTCATTTATATGGTCCTTAATTTTCAAATTTCCAAGAACTGCTATTCTCATGTATTACCCACACATCTGTTACATACAATTTCTTGAAATTTCATGAGAAGTTTCAATGTTTTAACCAGCGTTTCAACCACAGCTGGCAAAGGACTCATCTGAAAGAAAGCATTTAGCATTTGCTCATGACAAATTTGAAGCGAACTAGAAACTTATAACTGTGATTGCTTTATTGTTTCAGGCCATGTGACCCATGTTTCCATAATTTATGATCTTTGAGGATAACTATGTTTTCCTTGTCCACAAGATCTAACATCTTTTGCAACTGCCATGGACTTGCACCATACTATTCCATTTTCTTTCTGAATACTGATAGATTTATAATTCCTTTATTTTCATTATTGAGTGCATAATTAGAAAAAGACCTTGACTATGGCACTGTAATAATATCACTGCATTATTAATATGGAAATCATTTACTTGCTTTCTGGGGATAATGGAGATCTTATTTGATTTTTAAATTATTAAAGCTTACCTACAGTGCAGTTACATAGCTAACAGACTTCGTTATTAGTTTTCCAGATAATATAAACTTTTAACTACTACAAGACTCTGCTGAGGCTTGTAGTTAATTGCTTCTTGTCAACAAGAAGATTTTTTGGTGTATATCCACAAAAGTACATTTCAGACCAATAATGAATGAATTTATTATGACCTTCCTAAACTCAGATTCTGGATTAGATGATATAGTCTAGTGCCAGGAAGGGACTTCTCTTTTAAACTAAATTCAATAAGGAAAAACCATGCACTGGAGCTGGGGAGGATGCCAGATATGGTATGTGATATACCCTTATGCTTGCTAAGATTCAAACCAAAGATTCCTTTTGATCCTTCCACAAGAATAATGGTTTATCTGACCAACGTGAAATGATAAGCAAGCACATTTATACTGTCGTATTACCTTAAAATCAGGGAATGCATTTGTTTTATGTGAACTCCTCAATGTGAGTTTGTTAATACAATAACTAGAACTAGTTTACTAGTTAATCCCTCATTTATTAGAAGAGGGTTTCATGTTCTTAGAATCCAGTGGAAGATACTGTGGGCAAGAGAATGAATATACTTTATTAGTAGCAAACAATCCTTGAATACAAGGTGTGATATTACCAGTTCAATACAGGGGCAGGACAGGTATAGAGATTTACCAGGGGAGGAAAATGGGCTATAGCAACCCTGCCAGTATCACCCAAAGGATCTGAATTTCTCCATCCCATGATGTGATTCACAGACCCTCAATTCACGCTGCTTCTAATCTGAATTTGAATTCATAGATAGTTAAGTACAGTTACTGGTAGTTTGTAGAATGTTTAGGCTTCTTTAGATAAACTTGGTGAAGTACAAAGTATTTTTTAAAGGTGGTTATATTATCAGGTGCACTTGGGTGCACGCCACCAGTATCACAGAAAAAATCTTCACATCAGCTCCAGTCACTAAATTATCTTTTTTTTTCAGGTCAATGAACAGATGTTCAGAGGAGGGCCCCAAAAATGATCAGTAGGATGGAACACCTCTCCTTTGAGGAAAGGCTGAGGGAATTGGGGTTGTTCATAATCGAGAAGAGAAGGTTCTGGGGAGACCTTATTGCAGCCTTTCGGTGCTTAAAGGTGTCTTATAAGAAAGGTGAGAACAGATTTTTAAGAGGCATATAGTGATAGGACGAGAGGGTAGATTCAGACTAGATATAAGGAAGACATTTTTTACAATGAGGGTGGTGAGACACTGGCCCAGGTTGCCCAGAGAGGTGGGAGATGCCCCATCCCTGGAAACATTCAAGCTTAGGTTGGACAGGGCTCTGAGCAACCTGATCTAGTTGAAGATGTCCTAGCTCGTTGCAGGAGGGTTGGACTAGATGAGAATGATAAACTCCCAATCAGCCCCAAACTTGTGCAGGATTTGCTGCTCCAGATAGGTCCCTATAAGTTAACGGGGCCTGATGGGATTCATCTGAGGGTACCTAAAGAGCTGACTGATGTCATAGCGTGACCTCTCTGTATGATTTTTCAATTCCTCTGCGAATATGGAGAGGTCCCAGTTGACTGGAAGCTGACAAACATTGTCCCAATCTACAAGAAGGGCAACAGGGATGACCCCGGCAACTACAGGCCTGTCAGCCTCACTTCTGTGCCTGGTGAAATCATGGAGAAGATTGTTCTGGGAGTTATTGAAAAACATCTGAACAACAACGCAGTCATTGGTCCCAGCCAGCATGGGTTTATGAGGGGAAAGTCTTGCTTAGCAAACTTAATTTCTTTCTATGACAACTTTACCCAGCTAGTTGGCCAAGGGAAGCTTGTTGATGTGGTATTTTTGGGTTTCAGTAAAGCCTTTGATATCAACTCTCACAGCATCCTCCTGGACAAAATGTCCAGTGTACATCTGGATAAACACACAATGTGATGGGTGAGCAATTGGCTGATGGGCTGGGCTCAAAGGGTTCTAGTAAATTGGGTTATGTCGGGCTGGCAACCAGTCACTACCGAGGTTCTGCAGAGATCCATCCTAGGGCTGGTACTCTTTTGTGTCTTCATAAATGATTTAGTCTCAGGACCTGATGGATTGCTAAATAATTTTGCTGATTACACAAAATTGGGAGCAGCTGTTGACACTTCAGAGGGCAGAGAAGCACTGCAGAGGGATCTGGGTAATCACCAACAACATGAAGTTCAACAAGGACAAGTGCTGGATTTTGCATGTGGGACATGGCAACCCTGGCTGTACATACAGACTGAGCGACGAGATGCTGGAGAACAGCTCAGCAGAGATAGATCTGGGGATTCCGGTTGGCGGCAAGTTGAACATGAGCCAACAGTGTGCCCTGGCAGCCAAGAAGGCAACCGTGTCCTGGAGCACTGTGTGCAGTTCTGGGTGCCACAGGATAAAAAGGATATAAAGCTACTGGAGAGTGTCCAGAAGAGGGCTACAAGTTGGTGAAGGGTTTAGAGGGGAAACTATATGAGGAGTGACTAAAGTCACTTGGTTTGTTCAGCCTGGAGAAGAGGAGACTATGAGGAGACCTCATTGTGGTTTACAGCTTCCTCACAAGGGCAGGAGGAGGGGCAGCCGTTGATCTCTTCTCTCTGGTGACCAATATTAGAACCTGAGGGAATGGCAGGAAGATGTGCCAGGTGAGGTTTAGGTTGGACATTAGGAAAAGGCTCCTCACACAGAGGGTGGTGGAGCACTGGAACAGGCTCCCCAGGGAGGTGTCACGGCCCCAAGCCTGACAGTGTTCAAGAAGAGACTGGACAATGCCCTCAGACACATGGTGTGAACTGTGGGGTTGTCATATGCAGGGACAGAAGCTGGACTCGATGATCCCTGTGGGTTCCTTCCAACTCAGGACATTTTATGATTCTGTGAATTTTAAACGTGCCTTGCAACCCAACCCATTCTCTATGTTATGCCTCCTAGAAAGAGAAAGGATACTGGCATGACAGTCAGGAAACCTGGATCATATTCTTTATCAGTGACATTTTTTTCCCATGCCCTTGGCAAGTCATTTTGCCTCTTTGTGCCTCAGTTTCCTCTCTGATTTCTCGCTGATAGAGTTTATCATCTCTTTGAAATGGGAATTGACGTTAACTCCATGATGGTAGGGTGTCTTACCTGACATGTGGACCAGCATGCTTAGCTGCAAGCTCATCCTAAGCTAATTATTTTCATTCATAATATCATTGCTCTGTATATATATGTATGTATATAGATGTAGTAATGGGTATCTATGTATGTAAATACATATATACATATATTTGACGCATATGCATACATGACATACATATACACACACATATTTGAAAGCAGTATTCAAAAGAGTATAATCATATTTATAAAATGTTACTGTCATAAACAGCTATTTGGTGTTTTTCTTTGTTTCTCAGTATAAAAATGTTATGCACTGAGAAAACGTCAACTTACACACTTGTATCTCATTCTGTATTAAAAGAAGACATGGCCAAAAAGCGTGAAATATAACATATTCTGCATATTTAACAGAAATGTGTCCCTCTTTACTTTAAGAGACAAGGACTTGCAGAGTTCAGATTTCTTAACAGCTATGCTTTTATAGAACATTTCAGATGTCTAGTGCTCTGCCTTTCTTTTCTCTGTGCCTCATTGTACCAAAATGGGATATCGTGTGCAACCGCAGTCTTCACAGAGGTTCACATCACAGTAGTAGATGTCAATGTTTAATACTGTCTATAGCTTTAAATGATGACAATAATCCATGTAGAAGTAGATTTTAGGGCACTGAGGATGGACGAAGGATTCATATTCTTCAGGGAACTGATTAATTTTAAACTTTTTCTTTCCTTGTGTCTAAATTTAGTGTAAGAACAAATCATTTTCATATAATTTTCTGTTCTGGTTACAATCTTAAGGGTGTCAAGGGAATGGATAAATGGATAAATGTTCTGCTATTTTCTCTTTATTATTATAATTTTTCTCACAAGATGGAGAAAAAAGGGAGAATATAATGAGAATAAAAATGCACAGTATTGAAGCATTACAATTTGGTGATAATTCATTCCTGTGACAGAATACAGCAAGTACAGAATGCAGTGTAAGATATATTCATTCTCCTGACAAAACCTGCAGAAGGAGTAGGAAATGGTATAAAAGTAATTTACTCTTATGACAACTGTCCTAAGGCAGTAGTCTCATGTCCTCTTAGAAATGTCCCTTGTGCCAACATAGCTGCGGATATTTTATTTAAAAGTACTCATCAGTTCAGATTTATTTCTAATGTATGGAAACAATACTGGGGTTTGTGCATAGGTCATTAATTCTACTTTAAGAATATGAATATCAGTTTTTCTGTCAGACTGTTTAAAAGGAAAAAAATGTCTTCACTCTGAATTTCTAGATGTGGATATTGATGTAGGAGTTTTTTATGATCTGATCTAGCAAAACGAAAAACAATCGGGTTTTGACTTTTCCCTGTGTGGGTTTAGTTCTGAAGTACTGTATTATTTACATCAGAGAGAATAGTAATGGCTCAATTTAGAACTCTGCTCCTTGATTTAATCCCACTGTAGCTACCAAGATGTGGCATAATAGGGGACTTTTTTCCTAGCAATGCTGGAATGAGATTTGTGGGCTTGAAATATGTCGCTTGAAATTACATATCCACACAAAATTTAGCAATAGTGAATGTTCAAATAAAAAAAAAAAAAAAAACTATTAGAGCACTGAGTATTATCTGTTTCCCTAAATTGTTTCAATTGAGTTTAATGCAGTTATATGGAGAAATTGTCCCAAGAACTTTACTGTCCAGTGATTAACCAATGAATAGAATGCAGTAGATTTTAATTTTAGACAGTATTTTCTCTGTGTTATAAATCTTCAAGTGCTCTGCCAGAAAGGTTTAGAAACTAGAAATGCTGTAATTGTCTGTATGGATGATATCGTTGCTATATACTCACCAATAGTTTGCACACTATTGGTGATTAGAAGTGGTTTTGGTTGACAGATGGAGGCTTACACAGACCCTGGACTAAGAACATGGGAGTAGTTGAGCTTTAATTCGGGCAGCGTAATCAAGGAGGTGGAATAAAAATGTCTTTAGTGTGTACGGAACAGCCAAAGCCTATCTCAGAGTTGCAGAGAAACAGAGATTGTATTATCTCACAAATAGTTGTCATGAGACTAACTTTGAAGAAATCTAAATCTAGTCATCTGTCACCCTGAAGGATCCATGTAGTAAGGTATTTAAAGTAGCTAAGATTAGAGTAGCTTCATTTGCAATTTAAATTTGCTACAGACAATTTTTTGAAAGCGTATACGAGAGTGGTAGGACGTGAAGTGTAATTCAGTGGGGGGTTATGTTTGAATTATATTGAGATAGTATTTCTTAAACTATCTTCTGCCCATATCTAGCTTTTCCCCACATCTAGTTTTCAAGAGAAGGCTGAAGCGTGTATACACAACCACCACCCCTTGCTAGGCTTCAGTTTCTGCCTATGTAGTTCTGGCTCAGCACTGCTCTGGGCCTTCACAGATCTCCACTAGCTTCTGCAGGCAAGGCTTGCTCTGAAGCGGGTCTAGATCTGGCAGCCGTATGAGAAAATGCTTCTGTATTACACCTGGATTAAACAAATTAAATACAGGCCATGTGGAAAGGTGCAGGACTGCAGATCTCTATAGTGTGGGGAAGCTCTTCCCTGTGGCACAGAAATGCTTAAGTCATGTGCAGGAGTTGGGGCTGAACTGTGCCTGTCCACAGATGTTTCTGGAGGGCTGGCACTAGGTTAGTCCTTCCTGAGCCAGCTTCCCACAGAGAGCCCTGTCCTTGGGCTGTAGGTCTCCCTGCTCACTGAAGAGAAGGCCTAGGAGACTGATTCAGGAGTTTGGCTTACAAAAGGTTAAAAAACACTGCAGTGCTCTGGGTTGCAGAACTTCAAGATTCTTTGGGAGTTTTTGGATCTGACTCCAAAATTCTGTTGGTTCCCGTGAGCATTCCAGGAAACATTTGCAAGCTAAGAAACTGCAATTTAGAATAACAAAGAATTAATTTCCCTTCACTGTTTTGTCAGGATGACTTGAAGGTTTATGATAGTGCAGGGCCCAAACAGAGATTAATAAGTGTTTTCTTTTCTGGTTAGCAAACCAACATTCTTTCACCTCTGTCCTACTACAGGTTCTTCTGGTCTCATTCTGGGGCATTGCAAACCCGTCCCAGGTTCTCTAACTGGTGTGAAGTATACCAAGGCCTAGCTGCTCTAGCTGGCATATAATGTAGATGTAATGTCTCTCCTTAATATGGGTGGTTCTAAAATTTGTACATAATCTTGCAAAAGTGTCACAGATTCAGTTCTATCCTACTGGAATTATGAGTCTGCATGGTAGAAACAGTGTCAAGTAGAAAATAATATTGATGGTAAAGATTCATCCACCATTATTTGAACAAATGGGGATTTTTAGTGTAATGAAAATCTATCTGGCTGCTACCAGCTTAACAGGTTTGTTTCAATGAGTATGATCTCACCTCACTATGTTGAGATCTTCGAGTGGTCGAATACTCCTCAGTCGCTGCAAATATACACCTGATTCTTGCCTTGCAGGCTGCCTCTGAGGTACTTCTGGTCCTGGCACCACCACCAAATTTTTAGATATGCTGGGGCAGATCCCTGTATCCCCAATGCTGTTCTTGCTTCTCCACTCTAAAGTGATGATAACTATGCCTAGCTTTTATCCAAAATATTTGCTTATAAGCTCTTTAAATTGCTTTAGGTAATTAATTAGAAATGTTAGTTCACTGGTTTTAATGTGGTCCACATATTATTATTATTATTATTATTATTATTATTATTATTATTATTGTTGTTGTTATTATTGTTATTATTGTTATTATTGTTATTGTTATTATTGTTATTATTGTTATTATTAGTATTTTTTCTAACCAGTATGTTCTTTCAGCTACAACCACCAAGAAGGAGAGCACAGGCAGTACAGTAAAGCATGGAGTGAATACTGTTAGAGATCACACCAAGGATAACTCAGGACAAACAATTGGCTCAGGAGCCAGAGAAAAACATAATGAAGAACAACAAAGTGAGAAAAGGGCATGGAGCAGGGCAGAATATTTATTCCCAAGTTATAGCAGTATGGTGTTTGGTTTAGTGACTATAAAAGCCGTGCTGAACTAGGGTGCATTTCTTTTCCAAGAGAGAATATGTCTGTGTTAGCAATAAATGATCATTGTTTTTTAACAGTGCAGCAATTCTGATCAGGATGCCGGAATGAAGACAAAGAAGGTTGCATTTATTTAATGTCTGTCAGGTAAATACAGGGTCACATATAGCAACATACTAGACTTCAAATTTCAATAGTCAGTGTCTTCTACAGAGATAGCAACAAAATCAAAACTTCTTTCAGTCAGCTACTGGCATAGAGGAAACAGCTAACGATTGTGAAAAAATGTTAGTCTTTAGGTCTTGTCCTTAGTTGCTTGGTAAAGATTAGATATTAGTAAAACAACATTTTTAATCTCAAAGCTTCTCTAAAAACCTACTAAAAAGAACATGCTATAAAGAAAATCCATATCATGCTGATTATATTGTCAATAATAATGAAAATGTTTCTGTTGGTCTTTGTGAAAGTGGGTTAAATATCACAGTGTCTCTGCATAGAAGTTGCCAGCTAAGTGCATTTTTTTTTTATAGAGACCTGTCAAAACCTAACATGGCAGTATGTTCCTTCTGAGTGAGATGAAACAGCTACACTGCCAGTAAGAATATGTCAACATGGTAAATTTTTGTCTCTCTAGAAGTGGGCAGCTTGATGATTGCAGCCTGATTGTGGGACTAAGGAACATTACTGTCGACTCTACTACCTCAGATCAGAGGGGAAACAGAAAGGTATGTCAGTCTGGATAATCTTTTAAATGGTTTTAAAATGCAGATGGTGGTTTCTCCCTCTTGAAAAACAAATTGCATGTCAAAGGTAGCACTGTGTACTAAATAGCCATGTGGTGGTGGGATGCTTTTACCTCTGTTCTAATTTGGTTCTGGTAAAACAAATGCACACACGGAATAATCTGGATTTTCACTTTCTGTATATTTCCTTGTTAGAAGGTTTGCAGGTAGGTCTCTTACACCAGCACCTCCAGGGGCATCTCTTGAGGCTAATCTGTCATGGCTATCTCTCTACAAAGGCAACATCGCTTCAGGTCTGTCACAGGAGGATGCTCTGAGCATGTTTTTATTGCTGCTATTCTTATTTTTAAGATACCTTAAATAAGATATTTTTCTGAGAAGTAAGTCCTCATGGAGGATAGTTTTCATGTTACTTTTCAAAAATACAGTAATAATGACCTAATAATATTCTGTACTTCAGTAGAAGTTTGCATTTGCTATTTTCAAAGTACCATAAAACCATTTTCTAATTTATGTCTTTAGACAAGTGAATAATCAGAAATCTAGGCCTGATTCTCCTCCCTCTTATGTTGGCTTTGCCCTTGCAAATATGTTAATTTGGCTTTATTTTTCTGCCAGATGGAGGAGGGACTGACTTACTCAGCCCCTGCCTGATGTCCATCCCATCATGGGGTGCAGAAGTATTGGGGATGTATTAAGAAAGTTTCTTGCTTTAAAGAAATTCAAAGACGACAAGATTGTATCCCTCCTGATCTGACATGGTCTAAGATATCATGCTGTCCTTTAGCTTCCTGAGTGATGCAGTAAGAGCATATAACACTGTTGTGGTGAGATGGATAGTTTATTTCCTTCTGAAATGTCTTTTATGAGAGAGAAAACTTTTCCTCTTAGTTCACTGGCGATGGTGAATCTTTGAGAAATTCTGACACAGGTGTTTTCAGCTGTATGCAACACTGTCTTTGCTAAGGAGTTTTATACAAAATGGTATGAGTTCATATTGTATGTGACATAAGGATCACTGCATGCCAGAGAAGGCACAGTTTGACTCAAATTTGATACTAGAAGGAGCAGTTACAGCAGCAAGGCACACCAAAGAACATCTGTCAGGTGTGGATTTGCCTATAGGCACATGTTGAATATAGCCACATGTTGAATGCCCCACCAAAAAAGTCACACCCTGCAGATATTTATGAAAAAACAATATTTCTGCACGTGTCACTGAGGGTCTTACACACACACTTTAGCTTCAGATCATAAGAGTGACAGTCTGCTCCTAGAAAAAGCCACCTCACCCAGCAATAGGAGTCATTGTACCCACTGAAGGGATCCCAAATCTTCCATACCAATTTTCTCAATGAAACAGCTTGATTTCCTCCCACTGTGCTTGTAATAGCTTAAGACTGAATATCAGAAATAGGTTTTATTTCAACAATCACAACATTGCAGAGATCTTCTTTCATTCCTCATTGTTGCTGTTAAATTCAGAACACATGAAGACGCAATAATAGGGCTATTTTTTCAGAGTAATTTACAGCTGCTGAAGGTGTGGGCCTCAGATGTGCAGTTCTGACATAGATACCACAATTGGTGTGCTCTGTTAGAAGCTGAAAAAGTTTAAAAGCTTGTCAATTTTCTCCCATGGCCTTGAGTCTTTGAGGGAACCGTGTCCATTTCAAACAAGCTTGAGATACCTCTTGACCGTGCTGGCGCTTTTGGCATTTCCTGTTCTTCATTCTCTTCAATTTGTATACAGATGCTTTTGATTATTTATGTTTACCCATTTTTTTCAGTATTTGTTTGAGATCTTCTCCATTGTGCTCCTCATGTTGCATATTGCCAAGTACATTGAATAGAAACTACCTTGTTCATGCTTAATTTAAGTTTTGCTTATTAAGCTCTGCAAGTTCTGAATACTAGGAAGCTGTCACTTCTCTGCATAACCTAGAAATCATCAACACATTTAGATGACCTCCTATAGAAGTTACATCAGCTTTTCTGAATTTCCTAGTGGTGAATTATTAGCTGGCAATAAGACCACAAAAAAATTCACCTAGCCTATATTTATTTCTTGTATTTATTTTTTCCCCAGGATCATAGTTGTCGATATACCAACATTAAGTTGGTGTGTTTTATATATTTATGCATCATCAGGAAGAAATTACCACTATTCATAACCCAATTTCATGTTCTTATCTTTCTCAAGAGAAAATATGCACTGGCATTTTCTATCGAAAGATACATGTCTTAGTCCAGGCTCCGTGCTATAGGATGTCTATTTGAAACTACACTCCTCAACATTCAACTCAGTGCTGTTTGTGCAATAATTAATTTGGAAGTCAGTGACCTCTTTTTTTTGTAGGTTCTTCCTCAGCATTTTCTCTCTAAGCCAGATCTTTTACCTTTGGTAAGTCCAAATCTCTATAGCCCTAGAAAGGTCATTGTTCAGCTGTCAACAATTCTTTTGTTGCCTGGAAAGCAGTTGCTGCTTTTCACCCTTGTTTTTACCTCCTCACTGCAAGGGAATTGGTTTCAAAGGCTTATTTGCCTGCTTACCACCTATTACACTTTTTTTTTTTTTTCCTCAATGCAGAATTGAAACCAATGTTTTTCACTATTTTTTACTATTATCATATTTACTGAGAGCATAACAGGAAAAGAGAAGTTCCCAAGAGAAGTTCTAATCTTGGAGCACTGTTCTACAGAGAATGGTATCTGAACAAGGAACTTTGCTGGTTGAAATTGTTTCTTTCATGCAGGATTTTTCAGATTTATTGTAGCTACATCTTACTTGACAACACTTCGGTTTACTCCAGCTGGGCATAACTTCATACATAATGGCTGCTCCCACCTTTGGTTTCCTCCACCTTCCTCTATCTTGTGTGTTCCTCTTCCTTCTGCTCCCACCAGTGCCACAATCATGCATCAGATTGATTCTGTCATCAGTTACTCAAGAGTGAGGAACTGAGTGTCTCTATAAATTATTTAACCTTTTTTTAGTGTGGTATTTGTCTGCATTCCTCCTTGCTCTGACATTCTTGTCTAATGTCTTAAGGTCTAGAGATTCTCAAGGCAATCTAGGTCAGCATATGGCTTTTAGAGCACTTGGAAAATTTGATGATAAACAATAAGGTCATCTTGACAATGAATGTGATGGTTCTATGAACCAGTGCAAGCTTCTGTATTCATTCATGGAATGTATAGATTGGTGTTGCATTTTGAAAATTCAATGAGTACTTCTACACCTACACATGAGGATTTTTGTTTGTATTTCCACCTTCATTTAGACTACACAGGAGGTAATGTTCTCATCAGAAATCCCTGTGTTCTCTTCAGAAAATGATGGCTCTCATTTGACCTTCTTTAAAAAGCGACAGGGTGGTTGTAGAAGGGTGCGTCAAATAGAAAAGCTGCTGTAAAAAAAAAGAGAAAAGATTACGTGAGATGGGCTGGTTTAGAATTATTCTGTTTTTCAAATAAGGAAGAACTGAAGTACTTCCATTAGGATCTGAGCATCAAAAATCATTAAAATTATGGAACCCTAGTTTATGCGGAGAGAGGTGATTTTGCTAATCATGGATTCCCATCTGAATTGGGAGAGTTGAACAGTCAAGTGTTAAATGACCTAGAGAATAATATAGCTATGTATGTGTTGAGGGTTTTGATTACGGGGTGACAATAAAACCCTGGCAGATGTATTGTTAACCTCCTCTCCCCCTGCCCCTTCCCCCTTTTACCCCTCCCTCTCCCCCCTTCCCACTCAGGACAGGCGATCGGGAGGGAAAGAAGGACAGAGAGAAGAGAGTTGGAAAAATTAAGAATGTTTTACTAATGCTACTAATAAAAATAGAGAAAATAATACAAAATATACAAAACCAAACTTGAAAGTCTCAGCAACTGCAGAGCCGGCACCCAAAGTCCTGCATTGGACTCTGCAGCCACCCAGAGCTGGATTCAGTATCTCACTAGGCCTCAGTTCACAGGGACGACTAGCAAGGTCCTCTCCTAATGTCGGCCATAAGGAAAAGGGAAAAGAAAGGAAAAAAAGGGACAAGATCCTCGTGATCTCCCATTTTATATGAAGTATTCACGTGAATGGAATGTTATACGCAGTTTGTCAGTTTCTTGGTCACCTGTTTCTCGTTGCCCCTCTCGTGAGATGTCCGTCCATGCTTATCAATAACTTTGCATTCCATTGCTATGTTTACCAAAACATGTATCTGGTTCTCCAGGAAAATGCAGCTGATATGAAGGCTTTAGCTGACAGGCAAATTCACTAAAAGAGAAACTTGTTTTTTAACAAAACCAGGACAGTATGTAACCCTATCATACCTTCAGATACTACTGTACCACATGTATAGCTCAAACTCGTAAGTGTTTTGAGGTAGGAAAGATGCTCCTGTGGATAGACTGAGGAACAAGACAATGGGTCCAAGACCTAAAAAGTAAAAAAAGCATAGTTGCATAGAGTCTTGTGGTTTTCCATTGGATTTCCATGGTCTAGCATGGGCTACTGCCTTCAGAACATAGCTGTCTACATGCAATGACGTTATACATTGCATGCATCTGCCACCTGTTCCCGAAGTACATAGTGATGATAGAATTGTTATAGTAAGACCATATATTAAGACTTGCACAAGTCTCAGAATTTATCATGTTTAAATTTTCAGACCTTGCATAAGTTAATTTAAATAGACTGACCATGTACTTCTAAAGAGTGGGTGATTTGACCTGCATGCAATGTAAAGGCATTGCTGATATGAGAAAAAAAAATTATGTAGACATGGTTTATGAAAGTAATGTTCAAATTGAGACTGGTGACATAAACCAGCCTTCTAGACTTGTATTTATAATTAAATCTGGGAGTCACTTCATAATCAGATGAGAAAGTGCTGACGTGTGGATAGTTGCAAAAAAAAATAATAGTTCTTATATAAGTGGAAACTGCAAAAGGGTTAAGATCATCTGGATACTCTATATTTGTCTAAACTAAAGAAAGAAAAATTATGTACACTTAGAGATGTGTTCAGCTTTTGCATGTACCATCCTGAAATCTGAAATTCTTTTGACTGAGAATATTTTGTGACCAGTTTTATGAAGTCTTGCAGAAACATATGTTGCCCATTATAGAACAAAGGCAGTGGAGCAGCTAAGTGTGTTTAGAAAACTGCAAGCAAAACTGACAAAGGCGCAATTCTCTTTCAGCTTTCAAGAGAGAGTCCTTTGACTTAATAGATTTGTCCCTATGTAATTGAGGGCAGGACTGGGGCAGAAGAGCATACTGTGAAATTCATTCTCCTGCCTTCAGAAATAAGGAGTTGGTTGTGACATAATGTGATTCTCACATAATAGATGATTGTCACATCTGTTGCAAAACCTACTATTGTGCCCTCCTCTTTATAAGGCTAGAATTGAGCCCAGTGTTTCTATTTTAAGCACTGAAATAGTCTAATTAGTGCTGTACTTTTGTGTAATTCCTACACTAGTGAAATTACTCTTACAGAAGGCTTGCATTCATGTAGCATATGTTTATTTAGCCTTTCGTATATGTATTGTCTAACTATTGCTTTTATGGTTCAGGCCATGGATTATTAATTGTAACAGTAAAATAAGCAATCATTTTTGGTTGCCATAGCAAAGCTACCCGAAATATAGTTGCTGAGGAAACCATACTGAGAATATACACAATATATAGCCTAATAATGTTGATATACAACTTTAAGACTATGAGGATATAAAATATACTTTTGGTCTTGTTGGGGAATTAAATATTGAAATGGATACATGCTAATTAATTTCTTTTAAAAAAATCTTCCTGTTGCATGTAAAGATATAGCATACTTAACTATCAGTTATATCATCTACATGATAATGTTTAGACTATGTAACTTTTTTTTTTTTTTTTTTAAATTCTGCTTCATTAAAGGAAGAAATGGACTTTGGAAAAAGTTCATAAATGGACAAAAAGTGAATAAACATCATAATGACAAGTGCTGCTTTTCTAATCCAAATAAAGAGCTACAACAATGAGAACAAGAATAATTACTTTTTTTTTTTTTTTTTCCCTACAGCATTGTAGTACTCTATTTCTTATCACAGGAAAAGGCTAGAATGACCTGCCAGTTCCAAGATGGGTTCTGCAACATATATATTGTATCTTTTCTGATAGAGGTTTTTATATAAACTTTTTCAGTATACTTCCAGTATGGAGGGTTTCAGAACATCCCCATGCAACCCGTTCAGGGGCTTTGCTCCTCCAGTGTTAGTAAGATTTTCCCAGTGTTTACCATGTATATTTATCACTGAAACTCAAACCATTTACTTCTTTTCCTGTGCATCAAAACCAGAGAAAAGAGTATTTCCTTGCTTTCTGCAGCATCTCTCAATGCACATGAAAACTGTTATAATGTTTCCACATTAGTTGCATATTTGATTAAATAACCACACTTTCCCATTTTTATTGGTACTTTGTTTTATGCTTAGATTGCTACAACTTTCTTGAAATTCTGTGTCCAGAAATGGATCTCATATTTCGTCTGAAACCTAATCCATGCTAAACAGAGCAAGGGAACCATTTCACTTGTCTTCACATATTCCTAATTATAAGTCATAGTGTGTCTGGTCATCTTTTTCTTGGGAGTAGGACATTATTCACTCATGTTTAGTTTGTGATACACTGTAATCCCTAAGATCAATTTTTGAAGAACTGCTACCTAAATCAGATGTTGTACATCCTGCATTTGTGCAGTCAATTATTTCTAAGAATAGAAACATGCATTTATTCATGGTGAATTGTTTCCTGTTCTTCAGTAAACCATTTCTTTTTGTTAAGAATATTTGAACTCTAATGATGCTAGCCAAGATACTTGCAACCCCTTTTAGTTTTGTCTTTCACAAATAAAATAAGCATAATAACGCAATAAAACAGAGCATAAGAAGCTTCTCTATTTAATCGTCTGACTCTTAATGAAAATGTTGGTTAGTACTAAAGCCAGGACAGGCTACAGTAGAACTTCAATACATCCATCTAATTTTGACAGCTATCTACTGTCAGCTGCTATCTAGCCTCTGGTTGTCCAACCAGTTTTGTATCATGCAGCGGGAGATGGAGCAACACCACATTTCCCTAACTTGTGTATGGCAATTCTGTTCTGCTAGATTTCTTTCCCTAAACATTCCACAGTCTGAGTTTCCCCATTACCTAAAGAACCTGTACTTTTATCTCCTGCAGATAAAAACTCCCTTAGCATAATCTTCCTTGTCTGTAATCAATTGCTCCCCATGACTATACCTCCACTCTTTTCTCGTCTTAATCTTGAATAGAACTTCCTTCAATTGGCTCAACTTTCTCCATATTCTGGGTGCTCAACTTTCTCCATATTCTGGGTTTCCAAGTTGCTAACTTGGTGCTGTGTATACAGGGTAACATCTCTTTATTTGCCTGCTCTTAGTGAAAAAGCTATATCCTCTAATATTTACCCGTGAGTCATGCAAGATTTTCCACAAAATATATGCTATGACTATTTAGTCATGTCCTTAATCATGTAGTAAGATTTCCAGCTGTTATTTAGCTTCGCAATTCTGATGAAGATATGCAGACATCTAGGGTATTTAGCAAATCAACTCACCATCTTCTCTTTCTCTGCTATACCCTATTATGGATGGTATTAGTTTTGTCATCTGCATTTAGACCTTTCCCAAGGCTCTTGTATCTTGTCACAACCCCTTCACAACAGATTAGCATGTGACATGAGGAAGATGCTGCATTTGCTCAGCATCACAGGGAAAACGACTGTGGAAGGAGTCATGTCCCTACTGACAAAGCACCCACCTAACACCAACCCTTCAGCCTTTCCCCAGGACCCTGCAAATATTCCTGGTCTGGGTTCTGCCAGGGCCAGGCAAGAGGATGCCCATGTGTGAGTGGGGCTGGGCTCGAGATGTGGTTGGGGAAGCCCAGAGCCCCATGGAGCTGTAGCCACAAGGCGGATCTGAGGCCCCAGAAGGAAGCCCAGGAGACAAGTCAGCGTCAGGATCAAGACCATCAGGGCACAAGACTGGACACAAGCACAGCTGCAAGGTTCTTCCAGCAAGCACCAAAGGAGCAGGCCTGAGCTCAGTGCAGGTCTCACCTCAGGGGAGGCCCTACAAGAGGTTTTTCATGGCCCTTTTCACAATTTGGCTGTTTCCTGTGAAGTAGGATCCCAGATTACATGGCTGCACCAGATCAGGGCAGACCTTGAGCATGGGCAGTTAAACCCTGGAGGAAGACTACTGTCATGGTCTGTTTGGATCTCTCAAAATTTGCAGGACAACGTACTGTGTAAATTAAGCTTTATTTTATGAGCTCATTAGGAGAGCAAACAAATACACATGACAAACGAGAGCTCGATCCACTTTGTACAGACTAGTCTAAGGTGAATTTACTAGTTCATCACTTAATTAATGAAGTTTCTAACTCACTCCAATTCATAAATTGCAACTTGTAATTTGTGCAGGTGTGAGCAAAATAATTATGCAGCCAATGGTGAGAGTGCTGGTCCTTCGAGCACAAAAGCCTCAGCAGTCCAGCTGCTGTTGGATCCACTTCAAAACCTTTTTGGATAAGCTGATGTATTTATACCTTCCAGCTTGGAAGTTTGGTCTGTCTTATTTCTGTGAGTTAGCAGATTCTCAAGAAAACTGCCAGTCAATCAATATACAAGGATTGTGGCTGCAGGAGGCGAAAAGCTGCAGGTGGTACTGGCTGCATAATGAACTTCAGCCCTTTCTGGCCACCATACCCAGCCTGCAACACATAGGTCTTGACCTAGTGGCACTGCTCTCAGCGTACAGGTTATTTTTGGCAGTATCCTTAGTGCTCCTGTGGATGGCAAATAAGGGACACAAAATCCTGCGACATCTTTTAGTTACTCCCAGAAGGTGACACAGGTCTTGGTCTCCAGGTGCCAGAGTGATGTACAGGGTTATGTTGTGGCAGGCATATGCCTTAAAACAACAAGTTACTTCACACAGAAAACTGTTTTTCCACAGATTCATCAATAATTTTAGCTGGAAACCTCAATAAGGATTTTTAGGAGGCTGAGCTCAGGAAGTTGCACAGATTTATTGCCTTAATGCTCCCTAAGCAAAGCCTGAGTAGTCTGGAATGGTTCTGAATTGTGTCAATGAGTGATGGATTAAAGATCCCCCAGGTACTGTGTACAAAGCGACACTGCTGACCCGAATGGTTCCTTGAAAGCTATTCTGGTTTATCGTGTCAGTGATCCACAGATAATAGGTCTCTGGGGGACTTTTGAACCAGGTTTTTCAATTCATAAGGCAGTAAGGATGCTCTGACTTGCCAAGTCTAGGCAAACTTTGGCACATCTTGAGGCGTATTTGAAGGGCTTGAAGCAAAGTCTCACAGACTTTTATTGAACTTGTAACAGATTTAAAGGAGGAGCAGTCAGGAAATGCAGTGATTCTGAACTGCAGAAAGGCATGAGTGGGAGGGAAATCATGCAATGCTCAGCCAGAACCTTAACTGTAGAAATGATTTTCAGGCACAGAGGTAAAGAAAATGATTTCATGTATTTTCAAGCCTTGCAATAGCTGCACAGTATTGTGTCAAAGTTTCTGACTTGCTGCAGACTCCCAGTAGAAGATATTTACATTCTTCTGCTAGAGTGAGAAGTAATCACACAGTAATTTCGCAAGTAAACTTTAAAACATTAACAGTTCTAATTATTGAGTGACAGGTAGCATATTGATAGTTTTGTTTCATGTAATTAAAAAACAGCAGAAGGAAAATTTCAAAATTAATTGCCACAGTTTCATGCCATGATGTGATATGGAAGTAGGAAACTAAGCTTTGAAAGCTAAATAAAATCTGTCAGCAATGGAATTTGCTCCTGAAAAAGGCTAATCTCAGATAAAACATTTCTGCTTATTTAATCCAGTTATCATGTGCTCACAAAAACTGGTATTAAACTAGTCTTATCATATATTCATGTATTGTTTCATGTTTGCGTGCTCGCAAATTTAATTCTTACATTAAAACCTGTTGTTAAATGCACTTATTATATTGCACATTTTCATTTTTTTAAAAGATAACTCTCTCATAAGTAAACTGTGGAGTTATAAAGACTTTGTCCTTTAGAAAAAGGGAATTCAAAATGTAAACTCCAGTGGATCATTACATGTTTTTGACAAATTATGTATTTTCAGAAACCTAAATTGCACTTTAGAGATCTAGCTACCTTTTATCAACTTGTGGATCAATAGTTAATTAATGCTCTTAGTGAATTGTTATTATTCATTAATTCTTGTTATTCATGTCTGGATCCTTGTTTATTCAACTGAAACAAGATAACTTCAGAATGTGGACTGAGCTCAATAGTGTTAGTTTGCATGGTGTGTCTTTGTAAACAAATTCCTTATTTTTGAAGCATGCTTGTTTGTGGTGAATCATTATGAATACCAATGTGCTGCTTAGGCTTTACTTACACATCATTAGAGTGCATCTTGAATATTTTAACAAGAAAAGTAATAACTATTGTGCCTTTAAATAACAAATGACAATTCAGCAGCGTGCCCTTTCATAGTGATACGTACCAAGTGTCAGAAAACTGGAGTGCTTTCTTCTGTCAAACCAATGATGTGAATGACAAGTGTCATTCTTTCTTAGTATCCAAAGTGGCACAACTGGTAGATGGTGCTATGTCTAGTAACGTGAGGTGTTTACTTAACAGGTGGTCTGCAATAACTAAAATAGATGTGTGGGAAAAATTGCATTGAAACGCATGCTGCGTACCTCTTTTTCTAATCTTTTCCCATTGCATGAGCACTTTCTGTTCTATTTAACTCTGTATTAAATGAACATTGTGTCCTACTAGAATTACAGCAAGAGGAAATTATTCTCACTTATCACATTACAGAAATGCAAAGCTTCAAACAATAATGTCAAATTATTTTCCATGATGTTTCTTCATGTGAGGCTGCACTTACTGCTTTAAATTCATTGTTTCAAAGTTGTGCCTCCATTACATTACAAGTTGCAGGTGGCCTAATTAAAACCAAGACTTATTAGAAGATGAGTAGGAAGATCAAATCATAATGAAGGAAATATTATGAGTAATATATAGTCATTTATATGCAGCAGAAGCTAAAATAGGTGGGCAAATGTTGAATTAGTTATCTCAAGTTTATAGAAAGCACATTCCCCATTCTCCCATTTGAACCTGCAGAAGACCCAGCCTGTCACACACCATTCATGCCTATTGCAGCCTCTATACTTCTTTATTTCACCTGTCGTCCTGTTGTACTTCACTTTGTTTGGTATATCTCATTATCTAACTCTAATTAAAGGAGTCTGTAGACTTTAAATAGTTCATACACACATCCAAAACACTCAAATGCTAGTGGAAGCTGTACACCTGTCTCAGGAAGGATGCTAAGAGATAAGATAGTGTGGCAAAAGTAGAGCACATACGAAGAGTGACCTAGGGCAAAGCACAAAGCTGGCATATGCCACATGCACCTGTCAGTTGTGATGGTGATTGACATGGACCAAGAAAGAAATACATTTCAAAATGGAAACGAAAATAAATGCTTCAATGACAAAAACCCGAACTGTGCAGAAGTTGTTTGTTTGTTGGTGTACCACACAGCCCGCACGTGTTGGAAATGTTTCAGTCTTGTGACATTCTGAAAAGGACTGGAACCAAAAGAGAGGCATCCATGTTATGTGTCATGTCGCATCCTATAGCACTGGTTGGGTGTGATGCCAGTTATGTTAGAGCCTGTAGCAGTGATGGGAAATACAAAGTGGCCTTGATAAGGCTCCCTTTTCCTTTTCTTCTTAAAAAACACGAGAGATGAGGTAAGTTGCTTAAAATATGCAGAATAGGCAGATTGACCAGTATCAAGAAAATTATGATGAGTTGCTATTCTGTGCAGTGTTTTAGTGCTCCAATATGAGCTTTTTTCTAGAGTTTTTCTCTCTTCAAGATTTGTTGCATACAGTCCTCCAAAGACACATTCAGGTAACAATTCATGTAAATCTAGTCTATGGTGGCAGTGTCTGTAAGCACAGGCATACATGGTTTCAGGATAAGATGAGCTTATACATACCTTAGAAAATACTAGTGCCACAAAAAACCTAGAGCTTTTTGCATCCGTTCTATTTTATTGGCTAAAATATGCAGATATTAGCTTTAAAAATCAAATTAGAATTAATGGCATAAGACATTATGAATTCCATTTGTGTTACACGTGATCTGAAGAGATTTGGGGTGGGGAGTGGGACAGAAACATAGTTAAGCCTGTTGGGAATTGTTTGTTCCCATACCTTATTTACAGTTATATCTTTCTTTGAAGAGCTTTCCCTGAGGACTGAAGTAATTGGAAACAATGCAAGTGGAGTCCATATGTGAGGGTTAAAAAGGATATCATAAAGATAAAAATAATATTTAAGATACTTTCCCTATGTGACAACCAAAGCCATGTGGTACCTACCAATATCTTGTGACATTAAAAGAATTTTTGCAAACTAAATTAACTTTTGTGCACTCTTCATACTTTCCTCAGCTCAGACAGTGAAGCCAGCATGGTTCTTTCTGTTAGTTTAATGTTCTTATGCCTGATTACAATGCTGATATGCTTGTTCCTAGCCCTCCGAGCTAGTCTGTCCTTAGGCACAGCCCTGAGCAAAATAAGCGTCACAGGCTGAAGCACCAAAAAAGCAGCCCTTGGAGGCATTGTGCACCAAGGATGCTCCTATTCTGCTCATATGTTGGTGGGGGAGGAGAAAATAGGAGGCAGGAAGAAAATTTCCAGCATGTCATCAAAAATGATAGCTCACTGCCTTGCTCACAGTGGCCAGGTGTTCTGACTGCAGAGCACATGGGTGTGGATGAAGCACTTTTGGATGGAATTCACTTTCACCTGCATTTCATTTCACTTCTCCGAGGTTGTTCACTGGCCCAGGCCTGCTTTTGGGATCCCAGGAGACTTTCTTGCCTTTTCAACAATGAAATGAGAGGCACAGGCTACCTCACAACCCAGTGATTGTTTAATGTGTGATAAAATCAGCCTTTCAGACTCAATTCCCATTTCTAAACCCAATGTAGGAACCATATGAATGACTTACTGCGCATTAATTAAAGTCTAACACTTCCTCTGTTATGTCTCCTAATTTATTTAAGGTCCTACCAGCTGCCAAAGAAGTGGAGGAAATCTTTAATTCTGATGGGAGGAGGAAGTTGGAGCAATTAGAGAAAGTCAAAATCTGCTGGATGTCTTTGAGACATTAAAATCCCATAGGATTGGCAAGTTGGGTCTAGACCACACTTTATGAATTCAGTGGCAGTTTTCAGGATCATGCACATGCACATGCACAATATGGTAAAAATCCATGTTTAATCATGTCTCCTGTATGTTAGCTAATTTATCTGTCTCTTTTCAGTGTTGAGTTCTACCATGCAGATATTGCTAAAGAAATTTAGGATTGGCCTGAGGCAGCCTGGGCAGAGTGAGGATCTCAGATGTCCAATTCACTACTGGCCTCACCAGTGGAAGAACTTCCACTAATGTTTGCAGACATTTAATAGAAATGGAAAATAAATAAAAATACAGTGCGTTCTTATTTGTAATCTTACTTTTACATTTCAGAAGGAAGAAAGATACTTTCTTAGAGAAAACATGATGAGTTATCTAAGGGGCACAGATAGCTTCTTGGCTCAAATGTGGAGGAGGAAGCACTATGATGACAGTTATGTATTTTAATAGATTCCCAAGGAAGCCTTAGTTGTTAGGTTATTATTTACTCACCCTAGCATAAAAGACTGTTACACTCATTTTAAAGTAACTTTCAAATGTTTTTTCAACATGGTTTGGATGCATGGTTCAGTTCTTTTTAAGAAAATTATTCCAGCAAGCTGTCATAATATATACATAACAGCTATAGAAAATAATTTTAAAATAATATTACTCCCTTGCAGAGAGAGAAGATCTTATGCCAGTAATTAAATGGTGAAGACTGCTGCCTCCTTCACCTTTAATAACTGAAGTGTGGCCCCTGGAGACTGAAGGTCACTGCATGTAGTGTTTCATAATGTGATATGCAGTCCTAGCATATAGTGCTGCAGCCTGATCTCAGGGGCAGATGGCAGGAGTCACAGGTACCAATATACAAACTTACAATTTCATGCTGTTTAGATCAAGATGAAATGCCATGTGATGGCACCTGTAGTCTCTGAAGTCCTTGCAGGTTTTTCCTCTGCATTAAAGATGAAAAGACTCGTAGCTCAATAGACTGTTAACCTGCTTTCCTTTTTTGTGATCATTCTATCTCTCTCTGTCAGTCATTTCCTCCACCACAAATACATTTTGAAGTCATTGGTCAATTTCCCCAAAATTTTTCTGAAGTGAAGTTTCAAAGACATTAAGCTCTTAAAAATGTCATAAAAAGCAGTGGATGAGTAAAGGAAAGGCATCAGAATAGAAGCCCACACTGGCAAACATCCATTTAAATGACTGCACTGGCTGATATGTGATGTGAAGAGTTATTTGTTTGGTTTGGGCTCTGGATGGCCAGGGACCCTGTGCACAGGTCTGCCTGGCTGCAGAGCAGAATAGCTGGAGAAGAAGTGTTAATCTGGGATAGAAAAAGGAGCTGAGGGCTGGAGGACAGTAGTAGAAGTGGGGCAAAGGAACCAAAGAGGCTGTGAGTACAGTGCCTGGGGACCAGAGACAATTCAAGGGCACTACAGGGCCAGCAGCATGCGTGGTGTGGGTATAACAGAGTTTTGTGGAAGGTGGGACCATTAATATACATTAAACTGTGATTACAGCAGGGGAGACTGTGGAATGTGCATAAAAACAGTTCTACGACATCCAGCGTGTTTTTAAAAACTGCAAATAGGCACTATAATTTAATAGAATCATAGAATAATTTTGATTGAAAGAGACTTTTAAGATCACTGAATTCAACCATTAACACTGTAAAGTCTACCTCTAAACTGTGTCCCTAAGAACCTAATTTATGTGTCTTTCAAACACCTCCAGGGATGGTGACTCCACCACCTCCCTGGGCAGCCTGTTCCAATGCCTGACAACACCTTCTGTGAATAATTTTTTCCTAAAATCCAATCCAAACCTCCCCTGGCACAACTTGAGGCCATTTCCTCTCATCCTATCACTTGCTACTTGGGAGAAGAGACCAACACCCTCCATGCTACAACCTCCCTTCAGGTAGCTGTAGACAACAATAAGGTTTCCTCTCAGCCTCCTTTTCTCCAGGCTAAACAGCCCCAGTTCCCTCAGCCACTCCTCATAAGACTTGTGCTCCAGATCCTTCACCAGCTTCGCTCTCCTCTGAACTCTTTCCAGGACCTCAATGTCAAAGTGAGGGGCCCAAAACTGAACAGAGTATTTGAGGTGCAGCCTCACCAGTTCTGAGTACAGTGGGACAATCATTTCTCTAGTCCTGCTGGCCATGCTATTTCTGATACAAGCCAGGATGCTATTGGCCTTTTTGGCCACATGGACACACTGCTAGATCATATTCGGCTGTCAACTAACACCCTCACATCCTTTTCCACCAGGCAGCTTTCCAGCCACTCTTCCCAGAACCTGTAGTGCTGCCTGGGGCTGTTGTGACCCAAGTGCAGGACCCAATACCTGGCCTTGTTGAACTCAAAGGCTAGCTCTCATCTGCAAGGGGCTTTTACACCAGACAGCCCTTGTGCCCTCCTGGAATGGCCATGGTGAGGTGCCATACAAAAAACACATCTCTAATGGTGGTCAGGCCCTAAATTCAGGCAACTGAATCTGCCCTGAGGCATTTGATGTCTTCCCTGCTACAAAAAGAAGGGCAAAGGTGACAACTCTACAGTCAACCTGCTACTGTGGGTACTTCACATGCATTGCAAATTGACAATGAAAGCTTCAAAGTATTTGAATCTTGATGCAACAGTGGCGTTTAAGTCTTAAAGGAAAACAAGATCTGGGGCATATCCTGCTTTTTGCATAGTACGAGCTGCAGAAGGTGCTTTGCACATCCCACATGTAAAGCAAGAAGATGTGATGACCTCTGTGGTGGATTTAAAATATAAGAACATTTACACTGAAGAAAGGAGGGCAAGTGTTGCTCCACATGGTGAAACTGTCCATGTCTCAGTTGATGGAAGAGGAAGGAGGCAGTCAGGGCCACCATGGAGATGCAGGGGGTGTCCTGCCTTTGGTCCTGTCACTGCTCAGGCATTCACTTTGCTTTGTTCAATAATCTGACTAATAAACTTGCTTTGCTTTTTTGTTCTTGTTGTGCAGTGCATTACCAACAAGGATGGCTCACTCATCTCTGAATCTGCCTATGCTTCGTCTGCAAAGCCTGGGTAGGCCTTCAATTATTTTTCATCTTTGGATGAAAGTCTTTGAAAATAAAAATTCAATATGAATGTCAAAAAGCTCTGCAGTGTGAGGTTTGTTGTTTATGCACCATTTTGGTATAAGAGATCAGCATAAATTTTACAGTCCTTTCCAAAGATGAATATGTTACAGGCCTCACAACACTGAAGAAGTTTTTTGGTTCTTAAAGTGATTATTATAACTAAAGACTATCAATTTCATTCAAGGAAGAAAAGAAAAGGAAGACTCTAAAGAACTTTCTGTAAGGCACCTTGTTGTTAATGAGAGCTATTCTATTATTGAAAATTTCTGTTCTTGGAATTTTTGTTGTTGGAAATAATTGCATTTTTTATCAGAGAACATTTACTACTTGCATAAGACTATAGAAAGCTAGACCCTTTACTAGCCAAAGGAGTTGGTGATGGCAGACATAAAGGTATTAAGTGAAGGCATTTCAAACGCAGTTCACATCACATAAAGAACAAATGTGATTGAAAGCAGTCTATGGAAAATTATGAAGTTTAAAAATACACAAAGCAAGCTCATCTTGCTACTCTGAACCTACCCGTTTGACCTACACATCTCATTAGAAATTCCATAGAAAACATGAGGTGCAAACATGCAGAAAGGCTAGACATTTTGTGAAGGTGTTCTCAGTCTAACCAAGAAACAAATGAAATTGCTCTGCTAGATGCTGGTGTTCTGATTGTGGATAGAAGCTGTGTGAAATACCTTGCAGGTGCCATACTGTGTGTTGCTAATGTTTCTTCTACATCAGGAAACCAGCCTCAGGCTATTGGAATTAGTGCTATATACTGGATCAGCATTTTCTGTACTACCCCAATTTATTTACAATGCTTTAGAAGCTTGCTGCTTTCTGAGCCTAGAGGACATCTGTGTGAGGAACTGAATACCTGGGTTTGACTTTCTTCAGGTAAATATGAGTTTGATACATAATATTGCCTACTACATTCAGAACTATGCATAGCTGTATTTCCACCCTGAGCAGAGGCTTCTGGATTGCACCACTTACTTCAGAAGTTAGTGGCCACTCAACATCTTCGGCTTCCTCAGTAGGGATTCCAGCATCTGCTGTAGTAAAAGGCACTACAGCCCGCCCCCCCCCCAACTTTGCTTTGCAAAAGCATATGTCTGCTAAAATAAAAGCTAACCAAATGTGACATTTGGATGACAAACTCGACTACTTACTGCTCTCCATTAGAAATTGCTGTGAGAGGTTTAAGCAGCCCAGTAAAGCACCAGTGAAGAAATATCTTTTGATGAGGTCTTTAGTGCTCCATGACAACTCTCCTCCAAAGCAGATGAAAAAATAAAAGGACTAGAAGTCTTTACCTAGTTTTGTGGATATAGACCTAGGTTGACTGGGAATCACACATATGAAATAAATCCTTCTAGAGCACTGTGGAACAAATGTGTTTGTTCATTTCACTTCTAAATTATAGCACGTGAATCATCCTATTGTTAGGACAGCAGACACCTGATAGTATTTGTTATACCAAACTGCTTGGTTTTATATGTGCTGGACAGATTTGTACTCCATGCACTTCAAAATGTCAGTAATTGTTTAGTTTGGATCTAGTTTTATCTTGATGGTGTATAAGTCCTTAAAAAGCTTACTGTAACACACAAAACACTGATAAACTATTCTGCATTAATCCTTTGTAACTTGATTAAATGTCCTGCCAGGCAACTGTTTGTCTTTTTTTGTGACTCATAACTTTTGCAGACTACATTGAAACCTTACTGTTCAATGTCTTACTGTTACAGGAGCACCACTGAGAGTCAAGCATTATTTTTTTGTCTTCAGTCTTTCATCACAGGATGCAAAGTTGACTCACAATTATGCCTCAGTCACTTAACATTTTACAAATCATTGATTTGTAAAATTTCAGGCTAGTCCTGGACTGCTGTTGTGGAAACTCCATTGCTTCCTGGAATGTATTAGAAGGTGGTTAGTAGGTTGAGAGGGGTTCTCCTCCCCCTCTACTCTGCCCTGGTGAGACCACACCTGGAATATTGTGTCCAGTTCTGGGCCCCTCAGTTCGAGAAGGACAGGGAACTGCTGGAGAGAGTCCAGCGCAGGGCAATGAAGATGATGAAGAGAGTGGAGCATCTCCCTTATGAGGAAAGGCTGAGGGAGCTGGGTCTCTAGCTTGGAGAAGAGGAGACTGAGGGGTGACCTTATTAATGTTTACAAATATATAAAGGATTAGTGTCACAAGGATAGAGCCAGGCTCTTCTTGGTGACAACCAACGGTAGGACAAGGGGTAATGGGTTCAAACTGGAACACAAGAGGTTCTACTTAAATTTGAGAAGAAACTTCTTCTCAGTGAGGATAACAGGACACTAGAACAGGCTGCCCAGGGGGGTTGTGGAGTCTCCTTCTCTGGAGACATTCAAAACCTGCCTGGACACGTTCCTGTGTAACCTCATCTAGGTGTTTCTGCTCCAGCGGGGGGATTGGACTAGATGATCTTCGAGGTCCCTTCCGATCCCTAACATTCTATGATTCTGTGATTGAAACAATAAAGCCCAGTCAGTAGCAAGTTTAGTACTGTTTGTTTTAGTGGCACCCGTAGTCGAGACAAATTACTTCTCTGATTATGGACTTCTTGTTCAGTAGTGGCAGAACCATTACAATTTATGAAAAAAAAAGAGTGAAGAGAAAATAGAAAATGCGATGTCCCCGGGCTTACAGAGCAATAGCATGGAGGGAACTTTACATTAATTACAAGTATGTATATAGCAGTATGATTTAGATTTGTTTGACATACTGATTAAAGAGAAACTACAGAAATTCCTGACAATCCAATGGCTAAATGTTCTCAAATGTCTTGATTGATGGATCTTTAGTATAGTTCTTTATAGTAAGCAACAAGTTTCTCTTACAAGATGGATGTGAGATATCAGATATTCTTTGACTTCTTGGGTTAGAAATGCTGTGGGCAAAGTGTGTAGTTGTATTGTTGGTTCGCACTGGATATTGAAGTTAAAGCCAGTCTAAAATTGTGGTACATGAAGGTCATATTATGGGGCAGTAGCCATGTGTAGCATTGTTATTCCAATTCGTCCTTTTCTCTAATGTATTGTAATAAGAACTTGTGAGTGATACCATAGTGCAGTTTGACCTTTCAGGTCATCTCTCTGATAAATTGCTTCAGGAAGGAATCAGACATGGTGCTTATGTTACCACTCACTTTCAGCAACTGTAAGTGAATTGTCCTTTAGGTGTCCTGTGGAACAGGAAGAGTTAGCATCTGACACCAAACTGCAATATATATCCCCAGGATTTGAAGCTTTACTCAGAGAGAAATATTGTGTTGTAGGAGATTGACAGTATGCTTTATTTAAGATGGTGGAGGAATTGAATGCTTCAGTATATGTTTGGAAGAGGTTTTACTGAAGTTAATCTAGGAGGGCCTTGAAAGCCTTTGCTGCTGCTCTCTTGTGAGTGAGGTGATTCAAAAAGGAGGATGAAAACTTCACTCTGCACTCTGGATCATGCCAATTTTTTCACCTGATTGTCAGCTGGACAGCTCTTTCTGGGAGTAGGGACCAGTACCACTCATTCCTACCCTCTCCTAAATGAGTGTCTTAATCACAAGGTCACAGTGCTGGCATCTTCCTCATTTGCTCAACTTTTGATCCCATGACTCTTGCTGCCTCCGTTTTATACTGACTCTGCTTTGGCAGGAGGGGTGAACAGCAACTTTAATCTGTTGTTGTGTTTGTCTTCTGGGGAAGTTTGAAACCTGTCTGCTGGAAGAGAGCCTCAAATGCATTTTCCACTTTCTAGGTGAATGACCTAACCACAGTGCTATTCTGAGGAATGTAGAGAGCAGCACGAATGACGTTATCTCCCCTCCAGTCCTGGTTTCAAAAGTAGATGTGATCAATTAAGCAGCCACTGCTAGAGGAGGACTCAGGCCTCATAGAGGGGTGGGAGAATAAAGTAGGCTGCTACTTGGTGCCTTGTTTTGGCAGTACCTGGACAGGATCTCACATTGTAATTGGTGTTTGAAGTGTCAGACTCCTGTAGTTTCCATTCCCCTCTGCACAGCACAGGAGGCCTAAGGTTTCATGGTACATAAAAGTTATGGAATAGATTAGAAATGAAAGTTTTTAATTATGCTGGACATTCCCTAGCCTATTGCCATCAGTGGTAGTGAAGTGACAGCAATATGCATGGGAATGCCAAATATAATTAAAAATGTTTGTTGCAAGCAGGATCTGTTATTTTTCTGACATTTGTAATGTCACAGTCTTTAAATGGATCTCATCCCATTTGAAGGCTGACAACCTACCTGAGCCTCTGGAGGAGAGAATCAACTGGGATAGAATGAGAACTGTGTCAAATCTTTGCTCTTCGCAATTTTCACTGTACCTTCTCTGAAGTCTGAAAATGTTCCATTCACATGTTGTAAAACTGGCAGTAAGCTGGGACTGTCTGTTTTGCCATGGCACACAAATAGTGCTGGTTGCCCATGGCATAGGCGAGAAAAAAAACCTGAAGCAGTCCTTGCTCTCTGGGTGGAAATGCAAAACAAAACCATTATGCAAATCCACCTCTCTAATTCTCCATTAACAGAGCTGTCAGGTTTTTTAATTGATGCAGTGGCATCCCAGGTATGTTCCATGGACACCAGGATGGGATTCATCACACCTGATTTTAGAGATCAGTAATGTAGACAACCATGTCTGAGGTAGTCAGCCTTGATTCCCATGATAGTAGAGAGAAACTGATGAACTTGCATGGCTTAAGTTGTCTGATTTGTTTTCTATCCATACTTTAGGATGGGCAGAATCACATGCAGAAGAAATTATTTCCCCTCTGTTAACCATAAAATTTTCAAGTCCAACACAATTGCAGATGTCTACATTGTAAACATTTACAGTGGTGAATCAGACAGATCTAACCCCATGTCTATGTAAGTGTGGTATCTTCAATCAAACCGGTGGTGGTTCACCTGAAATCTCTGTGTTCAGGCTGTGTTAATCTGCAATAAAATCACTGTATATGCTTCAAATTGTTTTGTATCTCATATAATCACTTGCACTTTGTCAAAACAATCCCACAGAAGAGCTTGGGATGATATATTTCTTCATTTATTTTAAGAAATGTTAAGGCTTCATTAAGATGTTGCCAAGCTGGCATTTGATGGACTTGGAAGGAGTGAAAGTGAAGAATGAGGGGACCCATGTGGCATAATTTAATTGTTGAGACTTATGAGTGGTCAAGTTAGGATGGAATTAATGCAGCTGCCCTTGCAGCTTGAACACTGTCAGGGAAGAGACCTTATTCCTCTTGGTGACTTGTATGACAATGTAGGAAGATTAACTGCATCTTTTCAAAGTTTCAACCCTGCAAAGTGTTCCTTGGAGGCTGCTCTAGAACAATGAAACCTTGTGAAGACATTATACCGCCTCCCACAGCAAAAGTCGCATTTATGCTGGTGCTGTAGACACTTCAGTGGCACTAATTGGGTTCCTGTTTAATGTTCTTCAAAATCAGACTAAATTGTAAGTATTTTTCAGTATTTCTGGGTTTATAGGCACATTCCAACCATTAAAATATCACTGTGGGAACTTGATTTGAATTATCAGACAACTGTTTACACAGTAACCAGATTTTTTTTTTTTTTTTTTTTTTCCTCAGGGTAAAATAAGTTCTTTGGCTGTTACTTGAATTGCATAACTTCTGCACCATCTGACTTGCTAATGAGCTTGTCACCTACATACATTAATGCCAAAGATCTGATGTCAAGGACATGTATCATGTTGGTACAGGCTGTGTAGTCCAGAAGCTGATATGCTCACTCTCTGGGGTAGGCATCTGTCTAGCCAGTGTAAGCAGCGTGCCCTGCTGTCATTCCAGAGAGGAAAAACACTAAGTGACAGCTTAACAAGAATTGAAACAGTGTGTGAGGCATAACAGAGAACAGTGGAAGAGAGAAAAACATAAAATATGGTTCTCTCAAAAAACTCTCATTATTTCACGAGAACCCAGATTTAAATGAATATATTTCTTCCTGCCTTCTTGCCGAAGAAAATTTAACTAATGTCTCAGAAAACAAGTTTGTTTTACAGAGAAAACAGTGCTATTATTAATTCATTTCCTTCTTAGTAAAAAGTGACAGACAGAGACTATCACTAAAAAAAATACATTTACTATTTCCAGAGTATTTCATCATTCTATCCAACTAGCTGAAGAGGTCAGCAGGTTGTAACCTACACGATGTGAGAAAGAGCTAAACTAAAACACAGAAATTTGATAAAGCAGTGCTGGAGAGAGCTGGCTAGACAAGGAAGGAGCACTGGATCCCAGCTTTGGCCAGAAAGCATTTGGAGGACACTCTTTAAATGAGACCCAGGTCCAAAGGTGGAAGTGAAGGAACTATGGCTAATCCTTGTGCAGAAGCAAACCAATTAGCTTAATGATGGAGGGTATATGGGGTGGTTATTAAAAATGAAGTAGGATATATTGGGTTTTTGTTTGCTTTTCAAGGAAATCATGCTGGACCAATTTCAACTAACTTGGCTTCCATAGTCATTCTAGCTCTTCTCTGACTTCCATTTGTTCTTCACCTAACTTGCATAGTTTCTTTTAGTACTAAGGCTTGTTGATTATTATTATTATTTTTTCTTGACATCATGACCTCTATGAAGCCTTCTGCTCAAGGCTGTGATCCAAGATTTACTGTGGCTTAATACTTCCCTTTCTCAGGGAAGTTTCTGAAGGTGTGCAAGAGCCTTACTCCTTCCTCCATCACAGGTTCAGGCCAGGAAGCGGAGTCGGGGTCCCTGTCAGTGTGGCACTCACTCTTTGGGGTCGTTTTCTGTAGTGCTCCAGCAGTCTGTCTCCAGCCTTTCCTGCGGACCTTCTTCTGTTGGCCAGCAGCATTCTCAGCTGTGTTCAGAGGTTAAGTGACCCTTTTGGTGATCTTTGTCACGCCCTTTGAGCAAGATAGTTTATTTGCAACCTAGACACAGCAATGCAGGCATTATTCAAACATTTGTAAACCCTGGCTGCAATATCATGATGGTCAGCATATGGAAGGCGGCAGAATTTGTCTACTTTTACTGGAAAAAAAAAAAGCTCTTTTCTGCTGTGGTTTGACTGCCACCAGTATTCAGGCTAGTTAGTAAAATATAAACTACAATGATGTCAGTCTGCAACTGCAGTGCAGACATAGCTAATGTCACATTAACAATTCATGTATGTGAAAAGCTGAAATGCAATGCTGATTTTATTTGATATTGTTGGTACTCATCAGAAATCCACCTCCTGATGGGGCATACTTATTTTTCAATAAATATCATGTCTTCCAGAGAACTTGCACAGCAGGGAGTCACAAGAATCTCTCTCTTGGTAGCTTTTGCTAAATAGGCTGTGGGCACACATTTCTCAATTATTCAGGGTCACATTTTCTTTACTTTTTTTTCAGTTGTGCCTATTACTTATATTTTGTTTTATTGTTCATTTTCTTTATGTCAGTTATGATTTTCCAGGTCACTTTGTTCAGACACCGTTTACCATATGTGGAGAGAGTCTGCAGATAGAATATACACAGCTTACAAATACAGAATGGTTATTTAATGGCTAACAGAAATCTAAGATAGCAATGATTACCTTACTATTCAGCTAAATGTTAGCTCACCACAGAGCCGTCAGCAGTCATGTGGGGTAGGGCTGGACTTCATTGCTAAGCGGTGTCCTCAGTGATGCTGAGCTGCTGTTTTCCAGATCCCTGGTTTTCCCTTTAAGATTTTATACCTCCCAAGGTTCATGTTTTTCCTTTTGAACTTTCTTCTTTGAGCTGCCAACAACCTGACTCAACATCCAGGTGCCTGCAATTTTACCTTCCTTGTCTCACCTGCTTCTGCTCAACATATCTTCTCAGCGCTCTTTCTCACAGCTTCATAGATTCCTTAGCAGCTTGGCCAAGGTTATATTGCTGGGCTCTATCAGAGCTGGGCCTCAGACTGCAGAGTGCCAAATCCCTCGGAGGGGCATGAGTCACATTTTAGCACATCACTCTTGATGTTGGAGTGTCTGACTATTTCTAGGACCAGTGAGCACCATGAAGAGATTTGGAGTTTTTCCTGGGTAGGTATAGGCTCGTTAGGAGATATCAGTTGGCTTCCAACAGGTGCTTTTCTGAACTTGCAATCCTTTGTGGTTTATTATTCACTACTAACTCTCTTCCTAGGGCCTTTTTGCTTATTCTTTAAAATTATCCCAAATCCAAAGTAATCATAAGTATTCTTCTCCCAAACAAAACAGTTACTTGGCTTAAGTTCATTTATCACTGATGAAAGAGAGCATATACCTAGCCAAATCTTCACCATCTTTGCAGTTCATGAGTCTACCATTTCCTTCGCCTCTTATCAGAAGGAAGAAATGTTTGGACTCCCCCAAGTACTTGGTCTACTTCTATATCTTTTTTCTCTCTGTGGTGTGGAAGTAGGCTACGTTGGGATTCAGTAAGATTGCAGTATGTCTTTTAATCAAGCTGAGGTACTTATTCACCTTTAGCTGCCAAACCAAAATTCCAGGGTAGCTCTGTGGAGGCCTTTATAAAGCTTTGTGGGAGTACTGAGCTAACAGGGTTAGAGCTGACTTCAGTATGTTGCACATGCCTCTAGCTGCAGTTCTGGCCTAATATAAGAGGAAGAGAGACTCCTTGGAGGCTTCCTCTCTGTTCACTGGTGGTGGAGACAAGACAAAGTTTGTCCTAGAGCTTGTTCAACATCATAATCAGCATGAGTTTTGCTCTTTATCCCGTGGTAGGTTTTGTAGTAGGACTCAGATTGTAAACAGTTTTAGGTAAGGTAACAGCTTTTTCAGGTCTGTATGTGAGATTTGGGAAAGGAACTGTCTTATATCAGTGTATTTAAGACATACATCTTGTGTTGTTTCTGTAAGACATCATTCAGCGCATTGGACCAATTAACCTTGTAAGTTTTCTTCCAGAAGAAAGCATCCTATACATTTGCTTGTAGACATTTTGCTTCCAAGAATCTCTAGCTCTGATTCCACTAGAGACAGGTCTTTGAAAGGATTGTATAGATAAAAGAACATGCATTGTCTTGATTTCTGCTTGAAAGACACAATGCAAAACTAAATTGTACTTATACTATATTTAACTGAAATGGCATCTTCCTGATATGTATAATTATCTATGCCTGGCTAGATTGAAGAAGTGTTCCATGTATTTATTTTCATGTTTTCCTATTTTCCCAGTAATTAATTTACTCCAGGGAATACATCAATTTTGCAAGCCAAAGTACGGAAGCACTACCTCCTTTTTCAGCACATGCTATAAAAATGGAAGAATCAAGTTTCGATAATAAACATTTGCTATTGTAAATGGGCCAAAGTGCCAGTGCTGGTAAATGCTTGACAATCACATTAATCATGGTGAGAGAGCAGGCTTATGCAACCCAGCATTTTGCTCTGGAAGTGCTTGGGCATGCATTTCCTTCTGAGACAGATCTGTAGTTCGAAGAATGGCTGGTTGCTACTAGTCATCAGTGTACACTGTCCATTTTGAGCAGTGAATTCAGAACTATTCAGCCTGGATGAATCCTGACAAGCAGAAATGGAGCCATATTCTATTTTCTGAAATGTCTTCTCTCATTACACATTGGTGCTCCTTTGACAGCTTCTCTTCCTGCTGTCATAACTTCTTCTGTCATCCAGCTTCCAATGGGCTCAAAACAAAACTCTGAATTTTTTCTTAACTAATGACTGCTGATATTCAGGGCTTCCACACTCATATTATCAGTGTGGAGTTCTCCTAACTCCTTTTTATACCATATGATGGCACAGATGCAGTTTTTGCAGTAGTGAGTTTCTTTGGCTTTCCACAGGGCTTATTGTATTTTGCAATGATGTGCAGAGTTCACATTTATCAGGTGAGTATCACTACCAGTGGAAACCAAAGCATTGCAACAGGAGATATTTGAGATACTGCACCCAGTCTGAGAATGACTGACATCAATCATACCTCTGTCTTCAAGTAAATAACATATGAAAGTTTAGTTAATCTAAAAAGTAAACAGAAGTTGCAGTGTGTGTTTCATACCAATCTCTTTAGACATTGTAGCATTTTGCTCTAAATTTGATGAAGAGATTGGAAGGTGTATTTGACAAGGACTTTTTTTTTCTCCACATACCATCCTGACAGCTTTATGATATATGAAGTCATGATAATGACAAATTTCTGGTGAGATATAAAAATTACTATTAATCTAAGTTATTCTACCATTTCCCAAGTAAGACATGAGACAATTCTAAAAGCATTGGAGTTGTCCTAACAATTTCTGGCTTTGCCATTATAAATAATCGGAGAGTATTCAGTCTTGGGGTTAAACTTCTTTAGTGAAAAGATGCCCTGTACCTAATACCAGAGAATTCTTTAAATTATTTAACAAATATTCCTAGACAAATATTCCTATTTGGAACCACTCACGTTAATCTGTTTTTTATGAATGCCAGATATTGCCACATGTTTCTGTTATTTGTCTCCCGTGTACTGCCACTTCAGATCTAGTCAGTGGCTGACATATGACTCGAGGAAGTACTGTGATTGGGGAACTAATCACCAGAAAATCTATAGAGTATGTTTAAAGAAGCTGCTGTACCCTGAATGAATTAAAGAAGCAAGCAAGTACAGGAAGGAGAAAAGAATACTGTACACTTAGATGTGGTCTGATTTTTCGAGGATTTGAACATTTGAAGCTCCATTTGGCTTCTCTAGGAACTGGGGTTATTTAAATCAGTGAAAGTCAATCCAGCAGAAACTAGATGGTGACAGTCACTATCCATTTGTGGCTGATTACTTCTCAAACCATGTTACAGAATAAAACAGTATTTTAAAATGAGTCATCTTTCATATTCAAGGAAATGGTTCATGTATTTTTTTGTGAAAAATTGGGAGTTTTCAGTCTTTCTAAAATAAAAGACTATACAAAAACTCCCTCTAAAATGTGATTAATAGACACAAATTTTGGTCATATAAAAATACTAATTACTTCCAACTACTGAATTACGCAAAACAATTGAGTATCTCATAATGTTTAGAATATGACAACTGGAAAGCAAAGCTGAAGTTTGGAACTGGTAAGAGATATTTAATTGAAAAAAGACATTGAATCAGCATGCTAGGATTTTTTTGAGACTTGGGATCACAGGGTGTTCTGCACCGGCTGTGGCAGGGGGACATGGAAAAAAGAGATGGTACAGGATCCTTTCTGCATCTCAATGACAAAAGCTTGACAACAAATGGCTTACTAAGAATAAATAAAATTCTGATTCAATAAAACAGAATGAGAAGAGATAGAGAGTGAGTAAATCTTCCATCCTTTCAGATACTGGGCACCTCATGTTTGTGCAGCATGAGAGCCCAGATGGATTTTCCCACAGTGCACAGATCCTGTTTGTGGAGAGGAGCCCTCCCTCTTAGCCATTCAAGCTACGATATAATGTCCTTACAAGAAAACAACTGTATTTGTAAAGGTTGTTCTCATGAAAACTTCTTGCTGCCCTGTTAGGTAAAGGCAAGGCCACATGGGTGGCTTTATTACACTGAGCTGAGCTCATCATGTGGCGAAGGGTTTGTTCAGCACAAGGCAAGGGCTGTATCTGTTCAGGTTAACTGCAGTGTGGATCACTGGCTCACAAATGTGTAACAGTCTCCCAGACAGGTTCGATATATAGGGTTAGGGCTTTTTTAGTCAAGGAAGCAAATTTAACCTTTACCATCCCTTTTCACTGTTTTCTTAGACTGAGGCTGGAAATTGATAAAAAGGACACAGAGCTTTGAATAAATACAAGTTTAAAGTATTAGTCTAAGAATTCTGTCTTCTAAGCAAATTGAGTTCAATTGTAGCTGAAATATTTAGAGCAGAAGGAAACAGACACCACTTTAGCCAATGCAATTTTGAGTAGAGTTGAATAGTATGATCAACTACACCTGGGAAAAAAAAAGTAGACTAAAGTCATTTAAGCGAGATACGGCTGGAGAAAGAGACAAAGAATCAGAATCCTAACTATTAGGACTGAAAAGCTCATTATATGTAAATAATTAGAAAGGAAAAATTAAGTGTGTGTGCAGGCACCTTTTATATAATATAGCCAAGCAGAAGACCAAAGGTTTATACATGTCTCAGAATACAATGACATACAAACACAGAACAGCTGAAGTTGCTTTGCTGGATAATAGAAAGTGGTGAAGGAGCTGGAAAACAGGAGAGCTGGAGGGCTGCAGACATAGTGGATTCATGGAGATGGCTGGAGAAAGCCGCACCTCTGAGGGAGATAAGGTGCCTTGGCAGATGGGCAGCCCAAAGCCACACTGCTGTGAGCTGCAGAGGAGGAGAACACGGCCTGCAAAGGTGTTTGGGTCCTTACAAAGGTATCTGTGGCCTTTTGCTCCTGCCCCGTGATGCTCCCAAATCTGCAGGGGTCACAGGTCTGGAATGGATAAGGAGCATAGCCTACCACACACCACTCCTGATGGTAACATCAGAAAGATCTCCACAAAATTTCCCCTTCGTTCCTCTCCAAGAGTTTTTCCTAGCATTTAGACCTGAGGTAACTAGATTAAATAACACAATGCCAGTGTAAATACTTGTTATATACTGGCACTGTGGTAACTGAGCTATCCAGTTGGTGATAGGATAGAAATAAGTAGGAGCTACTAGAATGTGATTTAAAAGGGTGACATAAGGCCCCTAACTGGCTATTTTTGATATGTGCAGAAGTCCAATTTCAGATGATTTACAGGAACTGAGAATGTGAAATTGTTGATGTGACATTTTGAGTTTCTCTTCTCCGTGTCTGTTTTATGTAATGATTGTTGAGTTATTCTGCCTGTGTATGGTGAGAAGAAAACAGATTTTTTACTCTGGCTCTGAGCTATGCTGCAGGCAGATGGGAGTATTTTCTTGAAATAGAAAATGGCCGCAATAAACAAGGAAATATAGATGGGGCTAATCATGATGGCTTCCATCAGACATGTCAGTCCCGCACTTATTGCCTGATTTATCAGAACATTGTGAATGTTTCCTTTTCCCTAAGACATCTGGCTTGTGAAGTTGTCAATGGGTAATAACTGATTTTGGAAGTTTTTTAAATTTTAAAACAGGAGAATTCTTGCCAGTAACATTTTTGAGAAGTAAATTGTTCTCCTGAACAGCACTGGGGCAGTTTATGCATATCATAAATATGTCTAATCGTTGATTGTTCTTCCGTATAGATTCCAGTACTGCAATTATTTCCATTTAGGAGTCTTTTACTCTGATTTGTTATTGGTCATAATGTTTTTTATGCATCCATTGCTACCCCTTCATCCAGGAATCCTTGAGTATTAAAATTAACTAGACATGGGCCCAAACCACAGATTTGAGGCTCATATCTGAGTTGTCTTCTTTCTCCCATTCACTATGAGAGCTTTTTCCATATGGCTTTATTTCAGCTCCATCCCACTAACCACACAAAATCATCATTTTGAACAATACAGAAGCAAGCAGGAGATATAGTACAGAAGATTTTTGTTACAGGCAGTTGCAGCGATGGCACTTCTGGTGGGGCATGGGATATGGATGGAGAGTCAGCAACAGTTAGATCACTTGTTCATTCCACACTTCTCAGTGGAATCCCATTCACTGATACAGCACAGATAAAAAGTCCTGTAAATAAAGGAAAAGGCTATCAAGACTTGTTTCTTGCCCCTAGTAACAGTCTTTTCTAAATGTTTCAAAAGAATGCGAAAGAAACCTTGAAGAAAATTACAGGACAATCCACACAACGAAATGTTTCTTCATAAAGTTGATTAGTTTAAGGATGGCTTACATGGAAAAAAAGTACTACCAGTAATTTTATTTGTAGAGTAGAATTTGGACTCTTAAGTTGTAAAGAGCTCTTTTAAAAGTATATCGAAAAATGAAAAATATCTTTATTCAATGTCCAGAATAGATCTTCTTTTTAAGTTTATTTAAAAATTTCCAGTTAATAATATATATTAATTTCCTTTGTGTAAGACTTTTAAATTTAATTTTAACTTAATAATTGAATTTTCCCCTCAATTTAATTTTATATTTATGCCTCAAGTATTATCTTTTTTGTAACTTCATATTGCATTGTATAATCACATTGTTCATTAATTTCTGATATATACATTTCATTAATAACAAATCCTTATGTATGTCAATGCATTATTATTATTATTAAATATTCCAGACCAAAACATCTCTTATTTAATAAATCATAAGGATATTCTGACAAAGGCTTTCTTAATACACATTATTGTATTTGCTATTTTTAGTACAAAAATCTATATTTGATTCTTTTCTCAGGGAAAAGTGAGAATGGGAGGAAAGAATCAGTGTAATCCAACCTAGATTGTGTACTATGCTTATCAACATTGTGTCTGTAGCATTGGCCGTAGATAAAAGCAGTTGTATTTTGATTTATATCAATGTTTATAATAAATGGCCACTGACTGATGTAAGTAAAGGCTCAGATAGATAAGTGATTTCTCACAACTGTAAACCTTGTATTGCCAGAAGAACATGGAAGCAATTTTGCTGTTTTTCCAAAACCAGACTTTTCTCATGGTCAATGTATTGTGGCATAATGAGTTGCTGTCCATTAGCATGCAACAAGTATACTTAAATCTCAGTGAGGACAGGTAATGACAGCTCCACATACCTCTCACTTGCAGTGTGAAGGATTCTCTTGCTATATTTTTCCACCACTCCATCCTGAAGCTTTTCCAGTGAAAGGAGGTGACCTGAGATTACATTATCCTCCAGGTGACTGAAGATATGCTAAAAATATCAGCATGTCTATTCTGCCTTGCTTGTGGTGATTTAGAAAATGAAAATGAAGGCGGCACAGATAACAGCACCAGTATCTTGGAATGTTTCTTCATTCTTCTTTTTTTTTTTTTTTTTTCTTTTTAATATAATTTTTGATTCTGAACAAAATATGGGACTGAAATACCAGATAGGAGAGAGGCTATGACCATCTCAGTTAAGATTATGAAACATGGAAACTTCCTTAGAAAATCCATTCCTATATCATTTTCAGACAGGCTTTCACTCTGTGTGTTGGAAAGTTTACACAAATAACCTCAAATATGCCCATTTCTATACAAGTGCTTTGGAACTGCAGAAATTCAGATGAATCCCAGTTCTTGTTTTTTCACAGACCCTGTACTTATGCTGGATGGATAAGGGGTTAAATTACAAGTTAGAAGTGCCTCTGTGTTCTTGCAATTACCTGCATTTCTTTTATACTGTATTTTATTTTTATTGAGTATAGGAAGAGCACTTAACAGTATAGGAGGACACTTAACAGTGGCATTAATGGTTTGCAGCTTGGAGAAATTGTCTCATCCTGAGGGCATTGGATATTACAACAATTGACACAGAGGTGCTCGCATCAGCAACATTGTGCGCTTCTCACTTTCACTGCTAGTGGCATTGATGACCAGCTTAGAGGGGGTTAGAGAATATCAAGTGAGGAGCCTGGGGACAGAAGTGGCAGCTTTTCTTCTTTTTTTTTTTTTTTTTTTTTTTACTTGAGATTTATGCATTTTAAGTCACTCCTCATTGGTGTCTGGGAAAGACTTCTAGCAGAAAAATACACAAGAGAAAAGGTAAAATTGTGGAATGCACCAAACAGGAGCTCCTGGTAGTGATAAAATCCATCCAAGAAAATAATGAATTAAATATTGCAAGTGCCATTTTTGTTTCTCATTCCAAGATGGTGTTTTAAAAATGAATTTACTATGCTCAAGAATATGTCTTTGCCGAACAAGAGAATTAATGTTTCTCATTTGTTTCTCTTTATTCTTTATAGAAAGCAGGAGGAGCCAGTAATAAATTTATTATTGATTCTCCAGTAAGGAAAGATCACACAGAATTTGCTTACGTCTGGTTTTGTTGCTCTTCCTATATATACCACAACTTCTAAAAAATTGTAACAAATGACAGATGGCAGTGATGGAGTCACCTATAGGCCAGATGGACGAGAGGCCTGAGGCAACATAAACTAGGACAGTATGGAGTAGTCAATAGTCAAAAAGTGGTTGCCTCAAGATTAAAGCCGGCTTTGTAAAATTTTACTCCTCTAGTCATGTGGGGTGAGTGACTACATTTTTTTTTAATCTTCAAAGCTTCTGCTTTTTGCCACAGCAACTAAAAGCAGGGATGGTGCGACGCATGTTCCATCACTGAAGCACATGATGCAGATTTTCTGTTAAGAAAAGTGGGTTCTACTCTTCTCTAAATTTGTATTATGTTCATTACTTCTTTATCAGCAGATCATATACATAATTTAATGTCTTGTGGTGCAAGTATAAGAAATATTAAAGTATTAGTGATCAAAGAAGAAAAAGATGAGCACCTACAAGAAATGGCTCCAGTTCCCCTCACCCTTGGTTGATGGTTGTGTGTGTTTGCTACAAACAAGGTTTTGGTCAAACTCCTGAGTTTGGCAATATTGATCTGGGTTGCAATGTTCGCTATGAGACTATGGTAGCACTGGTGGATGTCTGCGACTGCAGCCTCATCACCGTGTCAGCAGGACAGGAGTACTGCAGCCCTGGACTCGGAGTAGGGCAGAGGACTTGTGGCAAGATGTAGGACTTCTAGAGCTAAAGGAAGGACCTGTCATGGCTTCAGTAAAAGCATAAAGAATTAGGTATGTTGTGATGCAGATATTCACTGCTGGGTTACAAAAATACCTGGAGAATTAAGGACAAATATTTTCAAGTTTTCAATAGATGGAGCAGAGATTATGAGAGTTTTTATTTCTACTGTGGGTGACAGAAGGTGTTACTTGATCAGCAAGCTATTTTCTTCAGAGTGATTTCGTTTAAAACCATACAGAAGAAAATATGCTATTGAAATTAACTCTGGTTATTAATTAATATCCAGCACTGGATATTGCTTAGCATTTTTTTTTATATTGTCTTTTCTAAAGTGAGGTTTAAAATGGGTATACAGTAGTTCAGGATTCTTTTTCTGTTTAATGTAAAAATTCATACATGAGCCAAACATTTATGTGTCTGCCACTTCAGAAGAGAAATGTGTTGTGCATATTGAGTGGTGGATCAGCAACCATTAGTGCCACTAGCAATAAACTGCCATGAGAGGAAGCTCACTTAAACTGTCAGCATGCTGGCAATGGAAAGCCTTTATTTTGTAAGAAAAACTTTTTCAAACTTGCTTTTCAGATCAGCATTTCTTTAAAAGGTTGTGAAAGCCTTTTTTAGCATTCAAGAGCTTTTACATCTGTGCTATTCAGATGAAATAATTCAGTAGGTGTCATTTCCTTTCTTGAGGTAATTTGCCTTGGAAATTGTGTTGAGTTGCGGTTGCCTTAACCTGCTTGGAGACAGGTGTTTCTAAGGTTAGCTACATAATGACACAGCATTGCTTACCCAGGGGCATGACAAATCTACAAAGCAGGACCCTGGGACATCCTAGGAGGTGCCTGGCTTCCCTGCATATCCCTCCTGTAGCCATGTCGTGGTTTAACCCGAGCTAGCAACCTAACTACCGTAGCCACTAGGTCACTCCCTACCCTCTCAAATAGGGGAGAGAATCAAAAGGGGAGGGAGAAACTTGTGGGTTGGGGTAAACACAGTTTAATAAAATACCACTAATGTATTACTACTAGTAATAATTTATATGAAATGGAAATAGGATACAAAATAAGAGACACTCAGTGCAATTCCTCACAAACTCCATCTGCACTGAGCAGCCAGTCCCAGGAAGCAGCACTTGGTCCTGATCCCAGAGAAGAGGAAGCTGGAAGATCCCAACTATCCTTAAACATGAAGCGTGATGCTAATGGAATGGAATATTCTCATTGATCAGTCTGGATGTTGATCAAGTTCAGCCCCATCTATGCCCCCCTTCTCAGTGGCCTCATACCTGTGAGCAAAGCTCAGAGACCTTGGCTCTCAGACTAAAGTAATTAAAAACATTAACTCTGTCCCAGAGTGTTATCTTCTTGTTCTCAAACTAAATCCAAACAATGACCATGCTAGCTACAAAAAAGAAAGGTTTCTAACTGCATGAAGAAAATTAACTCATTTTCAGTCAAACCAGCACAAGCCAGAAAGGACTAGAGGGAGCTCTGTAGGCATCATTGAGAGGTGGTAGAACATGGACCAAAGGAAGTAGAAAGGTCCTCTGGAGGCTATAGATGGCAATGAAGGTTCTTGGACACACTGATTCTCCACAGATATTGTGTCAGCTGTGTTAATTGATGTAGGACAAAGTCTAATGGCTTTGTAGAAGTTCCCAATATGGCATGAGGGTCCAGTTCAACCACTTTCTGAATCAATTTAAAGCAGGGCAATTAAAAAACAGGCAGTATCATTATTATGGTGACCCACACTGATTTTATGCTCTCATAACACTTTGAAATCACAGCCCCAATTTACGCAGCAGCTCGCACTATGAATCCTGTCCAGTATGTTTTACATCATTTCCCTTTTCTTATTTTGTACTGGTTTATATGGGAGTATACTGTGACAAAATATACAGCAACCAGTATAACAAACATCTTGACCACAGAGCAATTTCTGCTGCGGTGGATGTGATCCCGAGGCTCTGATTCATGTTTGCTGAGCAAGGAGTTGTGGTGGTTCAGGACATGATGGTCCTGTGGAGCGGAATAATCTTCTGCTGGAGGTTGTCACAGCAGCTTCAGTGGCTGCCGGGAAGCTGGCAGCTTGCCTTAGCTGGTCCAGTTTGCAAACCAGTGTTCCAGCAGAGGCAGTTTAGGCTCTTAGAAGCCCTGTGCATTGGAGTGGCTGAGATGGGAACAGGCTGCTTTTTAATGCCCTTGCTATGGGAGTGGAAGCTTTCAGTAGAGGCAAGGAAACAAACAGCAGAGGTTGATCATGTTTTAAACCACCACAGTGAGTTAACACCAGTCATCTGTTAGAGCTCAAGCCCCCCTGCAGACCACAGTAGATGGCATTACAGGAAAAAAAAAGGCTCTTCTGTGGCCAGCAGCATTAAGAAAGCCTGATTTTCTACAGATTTTTTGTGCTGTTTCCATTAAATGCTCCTAGCATTTTCTTAGCTACTTCACATGCTCCAGTGCTTGTCTCTCAGCCCTCCGTATCCCCCCACAATGGTCCTTCTGATCACATATGTTGGCTGCAATTGCAAACTCTTTGAGGTAAAAATGGAAAAAAAAATATTCATGAGCAGGAAATATATTGTATAGCCTGATGTTTCAACTGATCAGATAGCTTGACACTATTATTAGATTTTAAAAAAATCTATTGAAGTGGCTTTTTCGATAGGAATAGTGTTTTTAAATAAATGAAGTTTAAAGTGTCAGGTAGCTATTGAGTTCTGAGCAATCTGGAGGAAGGAAGCATCGTATGATCGTCTTAAAGTCCATCTTGGCAAAACAGCAGAAGCTTCTGATCTATTATTAAAAACACTATAGAAAAAAATAGGTTTACTCTTTTACAGAAAAAAGTATATATTTTTTTCCAGAGGGAAGAAAATATTTCTAACTAACTCTACCTAGTTTGTCTCTACTGAAATAAATTTAGGCTGAAACAAAACTAGGCAAGGAGAAGGGGAAGGATGGGGTTTTGTGAAGTACCCCACCTCTGTCTAAACACACTAACTCTCAGAAAAATACAAGGCTATACCTTTTATAATACCATGGTATCTCACTTCACACCTGCAAAAAGAAATAGACTTGAAGCAATTGCTCCCCCCTTTCAGAAGTCTGTTTTATAGGGTACTTACCAGCATGCAATTGTTTCTGCTTTTCCATACTTGACTCTTTGGAAACCAAAAGCTGCAGGATGAGACAATCTGCATTTTGATCAGGTGAGACTGGCACAGAAACTGGATCCCAGTACATGTACTTCAGACCACTTAGTGAAACAGGTGCTGTAAAAATAGCTTATTTGTTCCTCAGTCTCTGTGTTTGTGTTAAGATCAAGAATAATTTCAGTTTATTTCCATTTATGCAGATGTAGCTGTTGAAACTTCCAAGAGAATTGGAAAAGGAAAATAAGAGGTGGGGGTGAGAGAGGGGCACCGAGGTGAGAGAAAGAGGAACGTATGTAAATGGAAACAAGTACAAGACAATAATGGTGGAAGGGAGAGGAGAATTTCTTAAATGAAAATAGACAAAACTGTGAAAAAGAAAATCTGTGGAGAGAAGTCAGAGAAAGGAAAGGCATGAAAAAGGAATAAAAAATAAAGCTTTCCATTATAAAGAATATTTCAGATGTAGTATGTGTCATATGCAGCAATTGACATGATCAGTTACCAATAATTTTTACTTCTATTGCTTTAGCTCATATTCATGGATAGAATCATAATGTCTGAAGTGGTGGGAAGACACAGAACAAAAATCTGTGTGTGCTAGAGAATTTGCAATCTGAAGTTGAAACAAAAGACACTATATGATATAGACCAAAAGAGAAAATGAGGAAATGTTTACACAGCAGTAACTGAAGGTGTTAAACAAGCCTAATTCATGTCAGGTGTTTCTAAATGTCACGGGAGGTTCTAAGTGGGAATTTGAAGGACAACAATGAAGTAGATTTGAAGACAGGTATTGAAAGGTCTTCTCAGGCATGAAGAGCAATAAAGAAAACAGACCCTGGGTGTAAAAAAGGCAGTTGTGACTGTGTGGCTAGTGGGTCATGAGGAAACCAGCAAATGCATTTCGATGGTCAAGAGAGCAAGGTGGAGAATGACCCTCAAAATGGAAATGACTAAATTGTGTTTGAGTTTGACAAGAAGAACATGCTAGTGAAGAAGTAGAGAGGTGAAAGGGCAGAAGGATTATGTTGAAATTTGAGTTTTGCAGTGCTAATCTCGATGGACATGAGCAGCACAAAACTGCATTCACAAAGACTGAAGAAACAGATGCTACAATAACAGAAATACAGAATGATGAGAGTTTGGGCAGATCATTCAGCTGGGTGGTTGGATGAGGCCTGTATTGAATGTTTTTCTGTAGAAAGGAGTACTTACATGTAGTCACGGGGCCCAAGACAGATGTGAGTCAAGAATGGTGCTCCGTTTATAGTCCTGAGTAAGAGATGAAAAGGTGGGACTATTGGAAATTTTTTATGAGGATAGTAAGAAGAGAGATCAATGGTGAATGGATATCCAGTGCATGTACACCTTGTCGAGGTCTGGGGACTAGTTCAAAGACTTATGATGTAAAGCAGGATTTTTACATTGTCTTCATTCGATGGTACACAGAAAACTTTGACTGTTTACTCAATAAATGTGCTTCTTTCTAGTGGAGCCATTTAGGAGCACACACTACATTACTGTGACAGATTATTATTCTGAAGAATCACTGGTTTGAACAGCATCTTCTGATTTTCATTATGCATTTGAATCTCCGCACAAGATGGATTGAGAAAGTCTTCAGGAAAGGGACCACGAGAAAACATGTTCAAAATTATGTTAGTGTTTGGACACCCAAGATAGTAGCAGACAGTAGGAGAAGAAGTTGTTTAATCTGAGGACTATGTAGGGACGTGCTGGGGCTGACCTTGAAATTCAGACCTTTTGTTCATGGAAACAACTGCAGAAAGAGACACTTAGGCCCAGGAATCCTGTTCCACTCTTTCATCATCAGAAGAGTGATGTAACTAAAGCTTTATCAAAGTAGCCACAGGTTTTTCCCAGCAAGTGAAGCTCAGAACCATAGACAAGAAATGACTTTAAGAACTGGGCTGAAATATGCTCTGGTGAATGTTTCTGACAGCCTTAAATGGCATTAAACATCTCTCTGTGGTGTGCAGTGAAGTCGTCTGGAATTTTACCAGCAAATTGATTTTCTCATGATTACCAGGGCATGTTAGGAGTTCCAAGACAGAGAAACTTTTTAGGCCATTTTGGCAAAATGTTCTCAAGTCAGTATTTGAGGCTTTATGTGGTCATTCCTGCCCCTATCAGGACTGAAATGAAAATTGATGTGTAGAAATTGTATAGAAATATGCTGTCCATATGAGACTACACTGGGAAAGTAAAGAGGAAAATGTAATATCTGATGGGAGAAGGACGAAAAGTGACTCTTTTATAAACTTGTACTTGTTTTCAGAAACTTAAAATTATTTTATTCTTCCTTGGCTGTCATTCTAAATACCAAAGTAAATTTTAAATTGTAAAGGTCTGTGTATTAAAACAAACAAAGAGATAAACATTACTGAACAAAGCAGGAAATTAATCATGGTTGGAGTTTTTTTCAGAAAGTTTTGTGAATAGTTTTACTGAAATAGTTCAAATATATCTGACCAGCTTCTATGAAGAAGACTAAAGATATTCTTTTCTGAAAACTTGTAGCTGATCTTTTTCGTTCTTCGAATAGATATTCCTATCTATTGTGTGTATGTGAACTGAATATAATGATAAGACTGACTTCTATTTCAGTTAAACATAATGTTCTCTTTAAGTGGATAATTATCAACATTGTTTTTGAGATGTTACTATGGATCTTATTTTGCACTGTCACTTTGCCTATTTTTCACTGCTTGTTTTCTAAAAACATTTATTCAGAAGTGACGTTTTTATGCGTTATGCTACTATTTTACATCATCATGTTGCTGGAAAACAGAAGCAGATAGGTATGAACTGATCATCCTGAAGAATTCTGCTGTTCAGTATAAAATATAGGTATTACAGATGTGCAAATTAAAAAAAAAAAATTGGGTACACAGTTGTGTCTTAGATCTTTGAAGAAACATTTGCTTTTGATTAGCCTGTCTATTTTTTGTATTTATTTTCAGTAGACTTTAAAATACTTGGATTTCTGTACATGGAATAGTCCAGGATTGGTACAACACATGGCTGAGTATTCACAAGCAGAAAGGTATATATTTATAAAATAAGACTATCAAGATAGTGGGAGAACAGACTCCTTAGAACAAGTTCCTAAGTCCAATTGCTGGGACCACTAAAATAGTTGGATTAAATTACTTTTTGTTTGTTTGTTTTTGTTGTTTTGTTGTTTGTGTTTTTCTTTGTTTCTCTCTTTTTTTCTTTTATCTTTTTTTGTTGTTGTTGTTTTTGTGTTTTAGGAAGCCACCAAGTTAGTGTAGCATCTTAATACTTCCAGAACATTTTCTTGCCCTTGTTCAGGTTACGTACATTAGAGAGCAGTGTACGTACATTAGTTACGTACATTAGAGAGCAGTGTAGGGGAAAGGGACCTGGGGGTCCTGGTGGACAACAGGATGACCATGAGCCAGCACTGTGCCCTTGTGGCCAGGAAGGCCAATGGCATCCTGGGGTGTATTAGAAGGGGGGTGGTTAGTAGATCAAGAGAGGTCCTCCTTCCCCTCTACTCTGCCCTGGTGAGACCACATCTGGAATATTGTGTCCAGTTCTGGGCCCCTCAGTTCAAGAAGGACAGGGAACTGCTGGAGAGAGTTCAGCGTAGGGCAACAAAGATGATTAAGGGAGTGGAGCACCTCCCTTATGAGGAAAGGCTGAGGGAGCTGAGTCTCTTTAGTTTGGAGAAGAGGAGACTGAGGGGTGACCTTATTAATGCTTATAAATATATAAAGGGTGAGTGCCATGAGGATGGAGCCAGGCTCTTCTCAGTGGCAAACAATGATAGGACAAGGGGTAATGAGATCAAGCTGGAACACAAGAGGCTCCACTTAAATTTGAGAAAAAACTTCTTCTCAGTAAGGGTGACAGAGCACTGGAACAGGCTGCCCAGGGGGGTTGTGGAGTCTCCTTCTCTGGAGACATTCAAGACCCACTTGGACATGTTCCTGTGTGACCTCACCTAGGCGTTCCTGCTCCAGCAGGGGGATTGGACTAGATGATCTTTTGAGGTCCCTTCCAATCCCAAACATACTGTGATACTGTGATACATGTGTACCCTGTAACATGCACATGCACAGAAATGCCATCCTACACTCATTCTTCTGACTTTTCAGAGGTGCACAGCTGTGGGCTGAGCAAAGTCTAGAGCAAAGGAATTCAGAGCTGCAGTTATTGCAGCTCCCTAGAACAAAAAAGATTCTCAGGTAAGCAAATAGGCCTCAATTCTTGTGTACAGATGTTGATTGTTGCCAGTCTTTGTTTCTAGTCTCAAGATTCTGAGGTCGTTTCTTCCAGACTGTTGGCTTATATAGGAACAACCAAATCTGTGATCCAAAACCCAGCCCCCTGCTTTGTTGCATGTATAAACAGACCACTGACAAATCAGATAATGCTTCAGTTTTTATTCCCTGATAAAGCCATATCATTTTATTGCATGGAGAATAAAATGAAGTAACTGCATTATCTGTCATTATTACTTGTTACCTGATTTACTGCTTATAATTTACATGATTATGTCTAGATAAATTAAATTTGATAAAATGAGTGATTAAAACAGCGGGTTAAATGAACCAGCTGAAGGGGAGCAATCACTGGTAATGAAAGAAGATAACAGAATGCACTGGAATAATTACTTTTTATTTTCTAATGAAGTGTTATACTTTCATTTTCTTTCCTCTTATTTTTCTTTCTGCTTTTGACAAGTAGCTTACTCAAATATTCTAGCAGATTGTTGTTTGGTTTTAAGGAAACAGAATTCATAGGCATTTCTATAATCAATCACTTGTACTTTTTTGTGAAATCTTGGTGTGTAAAATGGCAACACAATACCATATATCACATCTCAAGTACATAAAATACTGACTGCAGTAAAAGCAGCAAAAAACTGTTGTCATACAGAGGTTGACAGCATTTAGGAACTGAAACATTTGCAAAGCTTCATTAATTTTACCTTTATTTCCCCAGAACTGACAGATATATGTCCTCTTTCACTATTATTATGATAATTTTTGAACCTTAGGTTCAGTCTCTCTCACAAGAGTTTGTGGGGAACTGTCCCATTTCTTCATCTCAGAATTCCCTTCTGCATTGTTTAAAGAGAGCAACTCGTGTAGTCTTTGTCCACTCCCATTCTTCAGTCCACTGTTCCACACTTAGCACCTACTATCTTCATCTATTTGTCATGCAGGCAGAATCACAGAATCACAGAATCGACTGGGTTGGAAAAGACCTCAGAGATCATCGAGTCCAACTCTTGGTCCAACTCTAGTCTATTTACTAGATCATGGCACTAAGTGCCATGTCCAACCTCACTTTAAAAACCTCCAGGGACGGCGAGTCCACCACCTCCCTGGGCAGGCCGTTCCAATGCCTGACCACTCTCTCTGTAAAGAATTTCTTCCTAATATCCAGTCTAAATTTCCCCTGGCAGAGTTTAAGCCCATGCCCCCTTGTCCTATTGCTGACTGCCTGGGAGAAGAGACCAATCCCCACCTGGACAAATCAAGACAGTCTGTTTCGCTACTGGTGTTCGCAACAAATCTCAAAATTCCATGCCATTTGCCTTCCTGGAATTGCAATCCTGTACACACTTTCTTAACAGGCTTGCTCTTGCTAATTTTAAGCAACACTTTCTGATATTTTAAGTGTATTTGCAAAGCTCTAATGTTACTGGAATTTAAAACTCCTTTGATTACTGCTCATTCTTCTGTTGGCCAGGAAATATTTCTCAATGTATATTCTTAGCCATGAAAAATCATTACAGAATTTGTAAGCAGATACACTGAGGGCTGACTCTGTGTGGCTGCTTCTGGAAACACAGGACAGAAATTAGCAGGTGAGAGGTAAGCAAATGGGTTTTGAAGCACTGCAAATAACAGGTCATATTGTAGGTTAGTGCACACCTTAATGTGAAAAAATATTCTGAATATATGCACTATCCACAGGACTTATGGAAAAGAGTTTACTGAATGACTCACCTATTGTTTTGCAGGGACACTCGTGGACAGAGAATTTTTAAATATCCTAATTTATTAAAATCTTTTACATAAGGACATGTTTATGCATGTAATCAGATTTCCTGAAGGGAATGGTCAGTCATTGTCCGAAAGGTGATGGGAGTCTTTGTTACAATTGTCCCTTGCAGTGACAACTTCAGCTACATCAAAGGAGATTCTTTGCTCCAGTGAATTCTTATAATTCAGCTGGACCATGGTCCTATGTGACTATTCCAGCATATGCATGAACCATTGCTATTGATTGTCTTGAATTCTGTGTAAAAAATGTCCTGTCTTAAATAAATACAAAATACTGTCCTGTGTGAGCATTTCTGAAGCTTCAGAAACAGTTCTTATTGACTGTTTAAAATAATTTATATAGAGTTGGGTCAATTCTATAGCAGAAACTGCCCAGGGGAGTGCCTGGGACTGCCAGTTTCTCCACCCAGGGAGTTAATCAGCACATCTTAAGCACAAAAATAGTGCCTAGTAATTGGTCTAAGCATGGCAGGAGATGCCTGGGGGAAGTGACTGTCCAATATTCTCACTTGGAGAGTTCCTGTAAGGGTTAGTCAAATGCTTTTTTGTGCAGTGCAGTCAATCACCTTCTTTCAAGCCAATATTTGTATCAAATAAGCCTGTCATTGTACCATTTGTCTGCCCTGTGCAGGGATCAGCTGAGGAGCTCCTGGGCCACCCAGGCAAGTGCTGCCTCGGTGTGCACACAGGCACAGCCCTCACCCCTGGCCATGCTGACACTGGAACCTGAGTTCTCTCCTTTTAGCACAATTTTAACTTACAGTCCATGGATTTGTCACAAATAACAGAATTTTGGAGAAAAAGCAGAGTCCCTCATTGCAATAATTGCATTTTGACTCTTTCAAAAGACACAAATTGTGACAAGTAATCTTACTACTGTTCAGTCTGTCAAGGACTATATACTCTCATCACTGAAAATGTGTAGTTAGTTTAATATTGATCTGTTAACATCTGCAACACTAATGACCAACTACTTACAATTAACACTGTTAATTCAAGGTATTTCCTAACTATGTTTACCATCGCCATTCAATGCAAATGGCATTATGGATCACACTTAATGCAAAGGTAAACTACTGCTCCTGTGTCTTCCTGCCCAGTGAAAAGCTGGATCCAAACATACCCAAATGTAGCTGCACATCTCTCACTTCCATGGAAATTTCATTTTTTCATGATGGTGCAACTACAATTGGCACATCCAGGTTGTTGTAGCTCTAATTCAAATTAGGTAGAAGCTTAACATTTACTAACACAGCTATTTCCACTTTCAAACCCCAGAGAAAATCCGTTGTACCTTAAAATTATGAAGATTTAATAATGCCTATTTGTTTATGATTATGAGATATTCTGACTGCATTTCTGTAAAAAGGCTTTTTATGAAAAGAATTGGAAATAGCTTCTTTTTATGTTTAAATATTGATAAATATTCTGTGAGATGTTACAACAATAAATGGATGTTTGATGTTCGAAAGTTCTAAGGATTACAGTTGTTCATTTCGTGATATTTAATTGCTCTAGTGGGCTCATTTTAATTGTTTCTGCTACAGCAGTCAATGAGTATCAAATTCAAAAATAGTATAACAATTCAGTTGCCCTCTGAAGAATTAATTTGTTAAATTTAGACATGAAATCCAGTCCTTAATGTGTGACATTTTAATCTTGCAAATCTCAAATCATTTAACTATGAAGTAGCTGCTGATGTATTTGCAGTGTACAGTCTCAGCATTACACTGTCTGCTTTAAAGACAAAGATTCAAGCAAAAGTACCTAGTAGCAAGTGTAATGAAGTTTATGACAGGGTTGGAGGTACCACAAAAATAAGTTATCATGCCTGTTAGACAGAAATACAATTTTATTTGGATGTTGAAATTTTATTTGGATGTTAACCCTAACCCATGTTGACGGAAAAGGAAATATTTTTTTTGGAGACTGATTTAAAACTCTTTCAGCTGTATTTTGGATGGGCTGTAGGTTTGCTAAGTCACAAGTATTCCCAAGAGAGACAGATTGGCAGATACATAGGCGAAGTAGTCAACGGGCAAGAAACTGTAATTTATTTTTTGCCTGTTTACCTTCACACAGATGAAGTGTCGCTCTCACTGAAGTCAATAATAAAATCTTTGTAGAGGATGTACTGGACTGTGTGTCTTTGTGCGTGCACTTCTGTGTGTGTGTTTATAATTAAGCACACACACTGGTAGAGGAAGTTCTGATCAAATCGTTTTACCAATTTTAGCAAACAGGAGGTGTGACGTCATGATTCCTACGCATTTGGTCAGTGTTAAGTGATTGAGTATGTAGCTGCATTTCAAGTCTTGTAGGGCAGCACAACATGTGTGTGCAGCTTATATATAAGGCAGATTACGAGTATATGAATAAAGCAATTATAAGCCAAATGTGTTATATTTATGTGTGTATGGAGGGCTAACATGTTACAAATAGACAGCAGAGTTCTGCCATAAGAAACCAAAATTGTCAGTGTGTTGCTGTCACTCCTGTTCTGAGCACTTCATCTATGAAAGCAAAGTCATGTACCTTTTTACAACTGATAGCAATCACAGTATTGCTTCACAACAGAGATAACAAAAGTGAAGCAATGGAAAACTGTATCTGATCTTCAAAGAACCTGCCCTTATTTAGACACATTTCAAGTAACTTTTGTTAGTAAGCACTGTGCTCCTGGATATTAAAGCTGCCATGTGTAGAATTTATACTGCAGTGGGTCTGTTGGAAGCTTTTAACAATATATAGAGATAATAACATATGGGGTCTGATTCTCATTTCAGATATATTCCAATGCACAGAGTTAACTTGCTAACTTCAGTGGGACTATTTACAGTTTGTGTCAGTGTAAACACAAGAGAATCACCCTGATTGCAATGAAAGGTTACTGTCTGCTGGCTTTTGGGTGACATGTTTTTCTGGAAAGCACAGCATAATCAATCCATAGTCAAAGAAGGTCAGTGGTACTTTGAAGCATCCATTTTTTTCCTGGTAGAGCAAGAAAAGAAAGTTTTGAAGATCAAGGCACTAATTGCAATGGAAGGAGGTCCAGCACAAGAAGGAGATTTAGAGAGATTGCCAAGCAAAAGCGATTAAACTCAGGCAAGCATGCTTAGAAATAATTCTCCATCTTATCAACTTTGCAGTTTAACTCTGCAAAGTTTCTATGACAAAAGTAAAGGAATGATATTTGAGAAAAAGATGTCAAAGAGAAACCATCTAATAAAAAATAAACAAAAAGGCAACAAAAAAGGGAAAAGAATAAAGAAAAGAGAAGGAAAGGAATAAAAGAAGGAGAGTTTTTGTCTCTTCTTCCAAAATCAGCATATCTTCTTGCTCAGGCGTGGGAGTGCTCTCCAGAGATCAGGTCAGTAAAGATGACAGGAGGTCTCATGTTGTGTTTCAGGCAAACATTTCTTGCATTTACATCTAATGCAAAACTATTTTGCTTTAAACACTGGGCATGGCAGATGACATCTATAGGTGTATTTATAGTTCAACACATTGCCAATTCTTTAATCTACGTTTCCATAGTAGCTATTAGAAGAATCCCGGCAAAGAAAATATGTGCAATCTTGGTTCAACAATTACACTGCCACATACATTGCATTGTTCAGTTGTACGCAGCAGTTTAAAAATATGCACTTACAGGGCCTTTTCCTACTGTTATTTCATTCTGGCATGGCAGAACCTGGAGTTCCTGGCTGTAAAATATACAAAACCACAGGAAAAGGCTATTCTGCAATCCAGAGAACCAGCAGTCCAGATTTATAATAAGACACGAAAGGCATGCAGATGCATAAGGGGCAAGGACCTAAGGGAGTGATTAAGGTGACAATAATCATGGGTTTCCTCACACACATATGAAGTGGTCACAGAAGCCACAGATGATACCCAGGGTCCTCCAAGACACATGCCAGTGACCTGGCAGCATTGTGGTACGAAAAGCTGTGAGAAAGGGTTTTAGAATTTAAAAAGTTGAGACCATGAGGAATGGTGACATAAAATTAACATAACATTCTCATAAACTTAAATTCACCTGGAAGCTGAGGAATGCTAGTGAGAGCAAGGACCACTATCAGAGACAACACAAAATAGAGTAAGTCGTTTTACAACGTTGCGAAAAATCTCATTGGTCTTGTCGACGCAGGAAGCACAAACCAAATGGTCAGAGGTTCCTCTGGGGTGTGTGGTCAGGGTAATCCAATTGTACTTTCAATAGGCTGTTGGCAAGCTTTCACAATGGATCTCTGGAGCTCACTTTCTGCTTACCACTCAGGTGAAGAGAGTGTTCAGGTCCTGTTGAAGTCAAGGGTGAAAAATGGTGTCTTTTTAATGCTGGAAAGTGTCTTTGCAAATATACTTTCTCTTTTCACCATCAACTATCATTTTCCCCTCACTGACTATGAAAAGAAGTGGTTGCCTCAGGTAATTATGTGTACAGGAAGAAGTTCTCACTGCTTTCTGAATATCACCAGTAACATGTTTAAGTGATTTACTGTACCTTGTAATTGGTTTTCTGAAAATATGAATATTTTACTGCCACTGTGGCAACTCTCCACAGCATCTATAATACTGACATTGTGCAGGACATGATTAATGAGTTTTATTTTTTGCTCTGTCTAGAAGTAAGGAGGCTAGAAGTTTTAAAATGATTTTTTTTAAAACATACAAAAAGATCATAAAACTGCATCTGATCAATGTGTGAAAGCTTTTCTGATGGGCCAAGCAGCCAAATTAACCTAGCAAGTATCAGAAACAAACTAGAGGAAGCCCGTCATGTATAAAGTAATATTATCTTAGTAACATACACTTTTTACAGCTAATTTTGGGAGGAGGAATTACTCCATCTCTGAGAATATTATATAACAGGAAAGTAAACAGTGGCTGTGAGCTTTGAAGTCTACTTTACTGTACTGGGTGCCTTTGAAACCACTGAAAAATATATGTGGGGTAAAATAATATAAAGGTGAGGTGAGTCTCTTGGTGTTCTGTGCAAAAGCAAAATAAAAACAGCTTTGTAACATATATTGGAACTGAGATGATGCCAAACACTGAGTTGACACTTGCCCTGGAAGTTTTGCAACCTTGAGAAGATATTTTAGTATCCATTTCTTCTTACTTACAAGTAGGAAAGAAAATATGATGATGAAATAAGCCTTTTCTGCTGAACACTTTCTATGCTGTTTTAAAGAATCTAGTTTCTAGATCACATTAGGAAGTGTTCTTAAATGGAAATCATAATAAAATTAGTAATTTCAGGTTCCTTGCCACACAATGCAATTCACAATTCCAGGCAAAGCACCCATACTCTCTTATATAACGCAAGGAGAAAGCTGTAAGCCTAAAAAAGAGATTTACTACAGCAGAAATACAAAGGAGAATAGAAGTGTTTGTATCCTGCCTGTGACAGGCAGTTAACTTCTCTGAACCAGAGACGGGCACTTCTTTCATAACAAGGAACTGAGCTTACTTGTCTTCAGCATTCAAAGTGAAACTGTTTGTTCCAAGAGATGACTCCAACAGCAAGCCCTAATGTCCTTTAACTGCAAGGCTGGTACCTAGAGTACTTATGAAGACATAGGAGAGTTAAGCTCTGACCTTAGGGCTTTGCTTTAGTAACAGCAGGAGCTGGTTCTGAGTGGGCCTTACCACTGTGTCTCATGGAAATAATCTGAATTTGCATTTGCTAATTATTTACAGGCTAGTTCCTAGTCCTACATGCCTCTTCTACTATCTACCAGGCAGTCTGACTAGAATAGTCCATAAAGCTTTAGAATATTTGAAGGAAAACACAAAGACACAAAACTAGATGGGAAATAGGAGAAAAATGCAATGGGGGATAATGTAGGACAGATCATGCCAGACCAACTGGATCTCTGTTGACATAGCAAGCATTATAGCCAAAGGAAAGAGGGCAAACTCTTAAAGAATAGATTCACGTGACCCTAAATACAGTTTGCTAGTGATGACAGAGCACAACACGAGAGCTGCAAAGCAGAAAAAATCCTGTTTAACAGGGAGGCTGCTAAAAACGGAACAGTGTTGCTGGAGGAAGGTAGCTAGCGTAATTCCTCAAGGATAGGTCTTGAGGCCAATTATATGTAATGTTTTTATTGGTGACCTTGGCACAAAGAGTAGCCATGTGCTGATGAAATCTGCTGATGACACAAAGTTAGGAGCAGCAATCAATACAGAGGAGCATCATAATATTATACAGGAAAAGCTGGATGACCTTGAAGACTGGAGTAATAGGAACAGTAGGATAACATGCAGTACCAAGTGCAAGGTCATGCAGTCAGGGACTAAGAAGAAGAATGACTACCATGAACTGGAAATGCAGCAGGTGCAAATGTGAGAGGGAATGGCAATTACGCAGGTGTGAGTCAACCACAGAATGCCTGTGAGCCACTTCAGGGACATGAATACCAAATAAGTTCATGCAAAGTATTTCCAGTGATGCTAGAAATGGAAAAGGCCATTGCTAAAATGGTTGAAAAGACATTTTTTAGAGTATATTCAAGTATGCACATGAAAATCTCCCTAAAAAATTAAAACAGAATGGGTGTCACAGTGAAAGAGGAGTCTTGTGTTATGGATACATGAATGAGTTACTGCAAATTTGGGAAGGGTGAAGGTTTATTAGTTATCATGAAGTAGTGTCCACTAAATATTTGCCTGCCTGCAGTTGTCTCATGGTAAATTCAAGGTAGTTTTTTGTTATTCTCACTGAAGAATAAACTGCCTTGAATTTACCAAGGAGAAATATTATGGCAATTTCCATAATGTGGTTAATGAGATCCTTAAAAACACGAATTCTTGCTCAGGTAACCTCACATTAAAATAAGTTACTTTGCCCAGTCTGGCCAAGCAAAAGATGAAAAGAGACATGACTGAGTCTGCAAATACGCAAAGGAAGTAGACACCAGAGATGAAGAAAAGTTTTTTGAGTTATAGAACAAAGTAACCTAAAGATTGAATGGTATTTAATTAGCTATATTTTGAATGGAAATTACCAAATACTTTCTGATCACAAGAAGGGTGGGTGGTCAGAAGCTTTCAAATAAGCTTATTGAGGGCAAGAAACCTAACTGCTTTTGGAGATACAACTTGAAAATATTTTCTTAATGACTGCCAACTCTGTGTCTGTAATTCTTGTTAGCAAGGTCTTTCATGTGTGGAAAAGATATGAGATGGATATTTAGTTTGTGAGAGTGTCTTAGGACAGGAGATGGTTCTCTGGAAAGCATTCCTTCCCTTTTCTGCTTTTCTAGTACTTGATTATCACTAATAAAGACTCAGTACAATGCACTTCTGTGTTGTTTTTCTATTCTAATCCTGTTCCTGAATGTCTTACAGTGCTCTTGAGCATTGTAATGAAAAGAATATATGACTTAAGCATATTCAACAAAAATAGAACCTCCATCTATTAATAACACAGTCAGTAAATGAGCAGTGAGAGTATGACTAAGCACAGATTAATTTCAGTGTTCCCTTACATGCTACTGTGTTTTTTCTCATTTATATTTTTCATCTGACTTGAAAAAATAAAAATAATTATTAATCCTCTTTTTCCTGCCACATTAAAATGGGGGAAACTGATAATATGGTGACTGGTTAGGCTGACATTTATACAAATGTCATTATAAAAAAATATACACACTATAAATTATATGAAAATAAATATATTTAATGATTCCATAAATTATTTAAAAGAAAGACCGAATGCACTTGGGTAGCCTGAAGGTGATATAAAAATGGGAATTTCCATAAACACAGAAGAAAAGCAGATCCTGTGTTGAGTGTATAGACCCTGGTAGATAGAGCAATAAGAAAACTTGTCAAAGACAAAAATAGATAAGTTTCTATTAAGCATGTGTGTTAATACATCTGGGGAAACTGTTGTCTAATAGATCTATCTCTACCTATCATGTTTCCATGGATACAGCAAGAGTCTAAATATTCTTAAGACATATAATTTTGACTGTTTTTAACTGAGACCTCAGTTTGGGAAATCATATGACTACCTGCTTAAATTTCAGTGCATTGCTAGACTATTAGAGGGAGAAAACAGAGGTAGACAATTCCCATGACTTCAAAGATGCCTGTTCATTCTCACAAAGTGAACAGAGGCTACAGACAGAAAAACATCCTGGATTTGTCCCTGTGAACAAAGGGGTCTGTTTAGTTGCACACAAAGCCTCAAACCCCTCAGCAAAATGTCTGGACCAAGAACCAAGAAGAAATGTCTAATATTCATCAGTGGGAGTCTTGACAGAACAAAAGCAAGTTGCAGGAAGCTCAACACACTCTTTTCTTTCTCCTGGCTGTTTTGCCTATGAAGAGCAGAAACATAAGTTACTTCATGCTTTGTGTTCCAATCTTCATTGGCTGACTGATACAATTAGTATACAGTATTCTGTCCCTTTCCTCCATATTTGCCCTATTTATCTGAGAGAAGAGCTGGCCATAACTCTAAACTGATGGCTTGTGAACGGTTTTGATATTTTAAAGTCTTTTTCATGAAACATCAAAAATATGTTACAATTTCCCATGGTGTGGACAGTAAAAAAATTTTATTCACAAATTTTAATTACTTTAATAAAAATATTTGAAAAATAATCTGTACTTCTACATTTTTATTACATTTTCATAGAGTTAGAACATAACATTAAGGAAGATGTTGATTAGGAGAGATTTAAAACCTCTTACATTCCCTTCAAGTCCAAGCTGGTTTTCTCCTATTTGTTTTCTAATTATATAGTTTTATAGCGCAGTTTCCATAAAATTCATTTTGATAAACATTTTTAACCAACTACAAGTCGTAATAACAGGCTGGAGAAAAATGACGACAGGTAACCTGTTGATAAGCAATTTAGCTTACCTGCTTTAGAAATGAATTTTCAGGAACAGAGCTGATAGGTTTCTTTTTGAATAAAACAAGAGCAGTCAACATCAGAAGCCAGGAAAAAAAAATGTAAAGTGCATATTTTACTTTTTTTCCTAAATTTTGTGTCACATATTTCTGTCTAATCCTCGTAGTCTCAAACTTAACACTTGCATTGACGAGAATATTTCTAAGATAAGATAAACCCCACACAGTTTATGACCAGTATATTTTTAAGTGACAAATGTTAATCTGGTAAGTCAATGCTGCAAACAACCTGATTATTAAAAAAATGCCATGACCAACAGTTCTTCGTATTACTGAAAATTATGCAATATAATTTTCTGTCACTATATATTAGATACTAGGCAGGTGATATGATGTTTTTGCTATCTAAGTACAAGTGTTACTCCTATATCTTCATGTTATATAAACCCACAGAACTAACACGTGAAATTTGTTTTTCTAGAAGAAAAGATGGGCTGTGCCTGACATAAGAGTTTGATTCAATAACTCTTTTCTGATACTGAGTTTTATTAGAGAAGCCTAGTGCTTTTTAAAGCTAAATTGCCCTTCTTGGCAAAGTGGTTTTCCCAATAAAGTGAGGTCAAAAAGTCTGCTATAAATCAGCTGGGCCTAAACAAAATTTGACACTGTTTAAATTGAACTGGCTTGTAAGCCACAGAATAATTAACAAGGAAAAACCATAGATGGTATTTTAATTCTATCAGTTACTGAGAAACAATGGTTGTGAATTTCTGAAGTTGTCCTATTTTGATAATTAAAAGAAGGGTGCTCTTTTTTAACTGTGGGAAGACCTTTGGAGACAGACTTCTTTAGCAGAGCCTGTTATGATAGAAGAAGGGGTAATGTTTTTAAAATACAAGAGGGGAGATTCAAGGTAAACATGAGGAAGAAATTTTTTATTATAAGGGTAGTGAAACACTCGCCCAGGTTGCCCAGGGTAGATGCCCCATCCCTGGAGACATTCAAGGACAGGCTGTATGGGGCTCTGAGCACCTGATCTAGTTGAAGATGTCCCTGCTCATTGCAGGGGGGTTGGACTAAATGACCTTTGAAAGTCCCTTCTAACCCAAAGTATGCTATGATTCTGTGATTTATTTCTGTTCATAAGTGCCTGAATTAATTTATAGATTTAAATTGCATTAATCATTGCGACAGAATAAGAAAGGACTTGCTTGGCACTTTTATTTCAATTTTCTAAAATTGTGGCATTGTTGTTGGCCTATCAATAGAATTTAAAATATTAATTTTCTACCTGTGGTGTGTCTGCTGTAGTCAGTCCCTGGCATGCTGAGACTTCCAAACCATGACAGGAAATCTCTGGGAGAGTGAAGACTGGCACAGATGCAGCCATTCCCAAAATTGCCATGCCAACTCCATGGTGTGGGTTCTGGCACCACCCCGTGCTGATGGCATCAGGATAACCTCTGTTCCCAATGTACCAGTGAATTGAATTACACAGCTGAAGCTAGTCCTGCATTGTGGACAGGATAAATGATCTCTTAAAATCCCTTTCTGGTTCTAATGTGGCATACAAAGCCTTATCATGATATAATATTAAAAACTTATTACTTCACTAAGATCTTTATTAAGATAAATTGAATTAACTCATTCCAGCAGTCCAAATGTCAAGCATTTGAGTCCTGGACAACACTTCTTTGAATGCTGACCTCTGATTATTTATCTTCTTATCACTGCACATAAGATTTTGAAGCAGAGATAGTCTGAACCTGTAAGAAATGATCCAGGCTTCCTGCTTGTCACATTTTTTTCTTCATTTTTTCCTTGAAAACTACTTATTCCATACCTTGAGGATCACAAAACTGGGACAATCAAGAGATATTTGCATCAAATGCATGAAGGCACACAGGATCTCGAGTTTCCACTGTAAGTCAGTGGGTGATAATTTTGTTTGGGAGACTGAGGACTACACTAGAATTCAAAACTGGTAATTGGATGGTTTCAGAAAAAAAGCAGTGACCCCTCCAAGCAGGCTGATGTCACAGGCACAAAGGGTGCTGAGCCGTGTTTCCCAGGGAGGGAAACAGCAGGTCCCCCAGGATGTTTTAGCATTCCAATCACAAGCTTATTTCAATGTGCTTTGCATACTCCAAGATCTCCTATGCAGAGTCAGGCTCCAGCCAGCCAGGGTGGACCTGAGCTTTTTACATTGGTGGCAGCTGAGCCAAAAATGTCCTTCCTCGCTTTTTAAGGAAAACTTCACAATTTTTTAATCTTGTTTCTGTGGTTGTCAGGCATTTCAATCTTATTATTAAATTGATACAAAGATAGAATATTTGACAGGAAAATGATGACCAGCACTGTCTGATCAGTCAGGGCTCTGTGAAACACAGCTGTTGGCTGCTGTTTGTCCCAAATGGGAAGATTTGTTCTTATGTCTGAAGGATAACCCAAAGGATAGAAAGTGTCAGGAAAGGGGCAATTTCCTCTGTGAGGACACAAATCACCACTCATAGTGATTCTTAGAGTGAAGAGTACATTTTTTCAAAAAGTGTTTTGAAAATAGTACTTCTAATGCAGATATATATGTCAACTATAAGAACACTTTGAAAAAATGTTTTTTCTTATGCACTATTTAAGTTCTGAAAAGTCACCACTGGAGTTTTTTCTTTACTATGACTTTTAACCAGCCAGCTTTAACCAACAGACCAAAAGTCCTCCTTAATTCAAGTCCAGAGTAATATTACAAGGGACTTGAATGCTCTCCCCTTCCAAGAGCTGACTGCCTTTTGGCTGGAGGCTGACCCAGTTCCCTGTCTCCAGACCTCATCCTGACCTCACCTGCTGGGTCACAGCTGCAACTCCCAGCTGAGATCCTGCCTGCCCTGCCCATCCTGGTGCTCAGGCCTCAGTGCTGCGGGGACCCTTGTCCACATGGCTGCCCACAGCTTCAGTTTGGCCTTCAGACCCTGCCGGAAGCTGCAGTCGATGTGTAGGTGCAGATCCTTATTAAAAAGTTGGTTGAATACATACTCGTTCAAATAGTTTAAGAATATCTGCTGCTTAATGCAAGAAATTGAGTATTTCTCAAATGTGGTCAGATCCAATAGACTGGAACAGTTGAAAAGGAAATTTTCTTATCCCTCATAAATTATGTACAATTTAAAGTTCCTGTGTAGATTAAATTATAATGTTTTAATGCAGGAAAATTTTAAAGACAAAAAAGCTAAAAATATTATATTCAAGTTTATACCATAGGTGTGTCCTTCTAACTCTGTTTCAGTTTTGTGAGCTCATGTCAGCTTTTTGACCAAAATAAGCACAATAGGGTTTATACTTAATTTATGTTTATGTGGAAGATGGTCATTAAAATAGCAAGCTACAGCTTCTACTACCCATCTGTAATGAGTGACTGCACCTATTATTTTTGTAATATGATCCTAACATAGCTTTGATTGAAATTCACCTGTCTGCAGGTGCTTGTGAACACGTCTAAACAGAGGTGAAATACCACCAGCAAGATGCTGTGTAAACAGCTCACAACCTTTATTCTACACCTCTGCTAAGACAAGAATTTTACCTCCTAGGTACAGAATTCCCATGGAAATCAATCTATCGATCCAGCAAAAATAACCTCTCTCTGCTGAATATAACACTGTTTAGTTATAGGGCTAAAAATGTGTCAAGCCTGATTCCTATTTTAAGGCTTTTCCAAGCAGAACCTTTTGAAGACTTACCAGGACAGTGAGCGAAACTGCAGTCTAGAAGGTGGTGAGCTAAGGCTGGGTTGGGCTTGGATTCCTGCTGTTACTGGAAGGGGAAGGCAGGACATGATGGGGTAAGCGCTGGAGGAAAGGTACTGGGAAAGCAGAGCTGCGGATCAGCTTGCTGTAAGGAAAGGGAGCTCATGGGCCATCACCGTTACATCCCACACACTGACTACTCCTTCAGCAGCCACGGACTTACCCGCACTCTTCCACAGACACAGGAGCCGGAAGAAAATTCTGCAAGGGCTGTTACCCTGAGTGTTTGTGAGAAATAACACCACTCCTTAATATTTAACAGTGTTGTGACTAATGAAACTCAGTTTTACCACCTGTTTTTAGATAAGTGTTAGTGCTAATTATTATGCCAAGTATCAGCAAGCCTGTAGAGGACGATGTTTCCAAGGGCTGCATTTTTCTTCTGGCAAATGAAGAACCAGCTGATGTTATAACGTATCTCTTTTCACTTTAGAAATATCTAGTTCAGTCTCACCACTTCTGGAAATACTATAAATCATGGCAGCTGTGTGCTCCGCTTATTGGTAATCAAAATACACAACTTAATCACAGCATTCTTTAAACATTTGCCCCTCAGTTTTCAAAACAGGGAATGTAATACAGCCTGCAGCACATTTCAGAGCTATCTAGTCCAGCAGGAGGATTTATGGGGACTTTATGTGGTGGTGGTGGCATTAAACACAAGCTATCCAAGGTAGTCTGTGAGCTAGGGAGCTGAGAGGAATTACTGAGATCTACCATGAAAAAGGACAAGAATTAAAATTAACACTGGATTCAATACAAAGGATGCTTCTCTCCTCTATGCTCTGAGAAATCATACAGGGAATTTAGCAGCTTGGTTCTTATAAAACGTAATGGGCATTGCACGCTCTAATGTCTATGTATTGCTAGACAATGTAGTTTTGAATAGCTATGACTTGGACTTTCAGCATCTTCCAGATGTAGTATTACTAGTGGAGTATCTATATGTCTGGGAGTAAGGGCTGTTTGAGCAACTAAAATATGTCAAGATAGATAATTGTACATTGGAGAAAAAAAAAAAGGCAAAAATCTGCAATGGATGTTATTCATATGATATTGTTTAGCCATTTATAGAACTGGCTTAATAGAGGACTATGAATAAATGTTGCAAAAATTGCCAAAATTTACAATGACTTCTTTATAAAAGATATTTTCCCTAGCTCTAAATAGAATTTGGATCTAAATCATTACCACAGAATGCAACATGAATACTGAAAATGAAGCACTCATTTATATCCACTGCCCTGATTTTATCTCTTGAGTACTCTAGATAAAGGACTGAATATACTAAAGTAGCAGGTGATAGGTATCTAAGGAGGAGTTGAAGATGGATTTTATATGTTTATGTTTGTGACTCTAATCCTTGCTCCACTACAGTCACCTCTCTGCCTCCTCAGGCACTATAATTTTCATTTTATTGTGTCCCAGGAACTATAGTTACAGTTCTGAACATGCCCAAAGCTGCTATTATCTTTTTGAAACAAAACCTTTCATTGTCTGGCAAAGAAATGGAAAATGAGGTCTTCCACCAGACTCCCAAATGGACTCTGTCAACTATTCTCAGTGCAATTAATGTATTAACATATGTGTATGTCCAAGCAAGTACAAAAGAAAGAGTTATGGTGCTGGATAACTTTTATGTAATTAATTCAGGGTGTTAAATGAGAAACTTTCAGGCTTCAGTTTCTTTCCAGATCCCAGGATCTTTAATGCATTTTGTTCAAAGAACTGTATTTCTGATGCCTGCAGAACTATTGTTGTGCTGCCTTACGGTGCCCAAATCTTGTTTGTGGGTCAGCACATAAACACCAACAGAGACTCTTCTCCACATTAACTATTTCTGAGAAAGCAAAGGATATCTCAGAGTCATAGCCTGGTGTCTCACATCCTTATCTTAATTTTGCTGTAAGATTTTTAGCTTTTCTGTTCCAATACAATGCATAATAATTAAGCCATAAGTTATTAGTTATTCCAGGATGGTACTTTCTCATCCTCTTTTACTGTAGCTCTTCCACTGGAGAACCTGAATTTGGTTATTCCACAGCCCTGGAGGGACTGTAACCTTATCATTACCAAGGATTCAGCTGTCTATGACAGAGAATCCAAGGTCCAGCTCTTATAAAGTCCATGTACATAACCTTGGCTCAGACTTCTGAGGGAATTGTGAATTCAGAAAGAGGTGTAACAAAAGACCAAGGAATCATGTTTTGCAAGACAAAAAGGCAAAACTGCAGAGAGATGTGAGATTGTTGTGACTGGGCACAATAGCAGCTCAAGGGTTGAAGAGGAGAAACCCCAACTTGGAAAGGTAAATAATTCTGAAGGAAAAAAGCCCTGGATTTGAAAGAGAGCAAGTCAGCAGCATGGAGGAGCTGCTCTTGAGACCAGTGCAAGTCAGATGTTCCCCATCTGACTGATGCCTACCTGGCCAGCAAAGATGTGTTATCAGGGTGGCGAGCTCATTAATCTTAGATACTTTTCATGTGTATTGATCAATAAATGTTTTATACTTGAGCTGGTGCCTAACGTGCTTGCAAAGTCTCTTTGTACATGAAAAAAGGCACCTGAATGAAGTAATGTAAGGTAATTTGGTTACAGTGCTCTAATTCCTACCCAGAGAAGTCAATGAGCCCCTCTCACTTTGACTCTATATTTAGCTCTGACAATAGTCCCCTGAACATATTGCCCTTGTATGAAGTGGAACAGTGCTAAATAGAAAGACTTGAGTTTGTATCTCTGCCTTGATTCAGGGAGAAGATTTGAAATCCACTGCTAGGAAAATGTACAAGCTGGGTCACCGCTCAGAGGGCTCTGTCTTTCTGTCTTTTGTGGACACGTTTGCAAGACAAGGGTCAGCTGCACAAGATCCCAGCTGCAGCAAGCTGTGGAGGGAGTCAATCAGATGCTGTAGCTGAGCATCTCACTCCTTAAGCATACATAGCTCCTTGTACATATAGCTTTGAGGATCTTTTTTCTTATCTTTAGTACCTGCACTCCAAAGGCCCTTTGAGGTTCTTTCTCTGATCCAATAAATTGTTTGCATGTATGAGTTGCCTGAAGCATGCAAAGAATATTCATAAATTTAAGTTACCTGCATGATTAGGATCATTACTAAAAGAAAATGGCCATAAAATATAGTTGTTATTAAACTGGGGCATAACTTGACCCCAGGGTCCTGTAAACCTATTTGAGTTTAAATGTTTGCTCTGGAGTTAACCTTAGCTTTAGAAACATTCAGGTTGCATCTCTTAACCTAAATACTGTAAAACACAAGATTTTTTTTTTTTTTTTGTATTAAGGCACATTCACTGGTCTGAGTCACTGTATTACTTACTTCAACGATGAACTAGATTTGACAGCCAAATGCATTAAATCTCTAAAAATAGGACTGCATAATGAAAATGCTGACAGACCCTTATCTGTAGTAACATTAGTGGGCACCTCTTTAACCAGGAAAATGACTTTCAACTTATTTACTGAAAATGAGATCAGGTGACCATTTTTAATTCCAGTTAAAATATGCAGTCATGCATGGGTATGAGGCTCAGATGGCCTTTTAATAAGTTTGTAATTTGGTTATCTCTCTGAGCAGACTTAAGAATTTATCTCAAACACAAAATTTATATTAATTTTTTTAATGTTGAAGAAGCTACTTGGAAGTACTTTTTTATTAGTTAGAGTTATAACTGTTTGGTTTATCTTAAGCACTTCTCAAGTTTCCATTATTGGATTTTAACTTATTATATAGTTAGGCTCCATCTAAATTGTAACCTTTCATTATCGCTACTACATTGATTTCTACAACCCTTCAAGGCATAATTGACCTTTGTACATGAAGGAGGCATTTTTTTTCTGTATTAAAAAGGTGATCCATATGTGTTATTAAATCATTAAAAAACAACATAATCCTTATATTCACAAAAGGAGAAAACAGATCATTGAGATGTAACTATAGAATTATCTCTACCTTTTAATGACAATTTGTTCCATATAGCTATTATATGTATGTTGTCATTGTATGCTCTTGTACAGAACATGGATTGAATACTTATCTGGAGTTTGGAGAAAAACAGCAGACATTTTGTCTCGTATCCTCTTATATCATGACATGGCCTTAAGAAAGTTTTAGAGAATGAAAGTCTGATTTTTCACTCTTTATTTGATTCAAAATAAATTGTTTTTTTTTAATTTCAAAACTGCAGGTGTATTAATAAACTGGAATTGGGATTGCATGTTAAATATGATCCTAAAATATTTTAATTATATAATCATTACATATTAGCAAAGCAAAACAATGTCTTAAACTTGTAAATGCCTTTATTCTGTATACTACTTTTTTTTTTTTTTTTTTTTTTTGTACTAACTTCTGGTCAGTAACCAAGTTTCCTTATTAAGGAATACTATTTTGTTTGCATTGCAAAACACCTGGTAATTAGAAAATGGCTGGTAATAATTCGTATGCAGAAATTTTATTTGTTTCTGTATGAAAGTATATGATGGTGTGGTCATTAATTATGTGATAAATGATCCTGTGCAAAAAAGAAATTTTATTTGTTTTTTCCTGTTTTCCCCTCTCCTGCCCCTTTGTTACACGTCTGGATTATATTATACTTTAGCTCATTCAAGCCTTTAAAATTTTGAAAAAAAAATCATTTCTTCTTATTTTTTGTTCAGTTGATCTTTGGTGAGACCTTAGATGAGCATCAAAATAATATGCAATTGCTTTTCAGAAATCAAAAGCAGATCAAGATCACATTCTAAGCATAACCTCAACATCCTGGCCAAGGCTTGTACACATGCCAAGGAAGGGGTGCCACCTACTTAGCCTTTTTGTGACACTTCTCCTCAAGCTACCGGTCACTGTCAGAGGCAGGAAATTGAGAAGAAAAGTCCTTGGACTGGAGGTTTTTCAGAAATGTCTCACCTGGCTGGATCTGAGTAAGTTTTCACAGGTTTGATAAAATTTCATTTGAGGGGTATCAATTAATTCTTGTGATTGATGTCAGCTGCCACCTTGGAAGTGTGAGGTCAGGAGAGGTTTATAGTAAGGCTGCCAGGCTTCACATAGGTAAAGCTATATATTACATCTGTGAAGCTGTATATTGCATCTGCTCTCATTGCTAGAAACAACTGCATCATTTCTCAGGAAAACTAATTGGGTGCAGGCATCACACAGCACGAATTTTTTCCTAAAATGAAATCTTTCTGTGCTCTTTCTCCGTAGTACAAAGTGAGCACAACAGTGATAGCGTGAGCAAACCATACCACAGTCTCAGGGTACTTACTGATTAGTCAAACCTGTCAATGCTGGATCTGATCTCCTTTCATGGTATCTTCATCACAGATGACAGCACAGATAACACAAAATCTCTTTTAGATGAAATCTGAGAGTTTATGTGGCCATCTCAGACCAATTTTCTGCAACCACAGGGTCAGGTTGCAGGCTTTGAGATCTCCTTACCTCTTGTGGGCTTCTTCAATTCAGCATCTGCAGGTCCTGAGCTGGATGAATTCAGAGGAGGTGCTATGCATTATATCTGCACCTTTCCTGAAATGCACGGAGTAGGTCAGGACTAAGTACTGGACCGTTTGGACATGGGAGCCCTGTGCAATGACATATCAGCTATTCCTTGTTTCCTGGAAAGAAAAGGCAGCATGGAGGCCCTGAGGCTCATGTGATTCATATTTGGCCCATCTTGGATTTGGAGAAAGTATGACATATTAGTTTCATAAAAAAAGGCTTGTAAAAAGAAGAACATATAGTCACTCAAACTACACAAGCTCTTTATTTCATGAAAAACATGTATGACTCATGGAGAATGTTCACCATAGGTTCTCTTCTGTATTCAAAGCCAAACTGAGTTTCTATTAAATGTATTTTATTAGCAATATCTGACTCCTATGTGAGCTACTCGGTTAAGAAAGGGTTTTTTCTCCCCTTAGATTGTGTTTTCCCTTGCATTTAAAAAATCATGTTTTTATTATACTGAGGTTATGTTCTGAAATTCAGATCAGTTAGTCCATGTCAAAAAGATAATATAAATAAAGCATACAAGCTCTCTCCTATTTTCGAACAAAGTATCAATCAATATGAGTATAACTAATTATCAATAGCCTGCACTCTAGAATCATCTCAGTTTCACAATTCGGAATTTTCTGGGTGGATTAATAGGCAACATATGGGATTTGTATGACGCATGCATGTACAAGAAAGAAGGAGAGTGAGCAAGCTCTTTTCCCATTCACATATTCATTCTGGTTCATCTTTCAGATGAAAGCTGAGAACCTTTGAACTTCTCATCAAGTGCACAAGATTATGAATAAATGAACCATCTGAGGGTAATATATCAGAGAATAAAGGTCATAAACTGTGCTAGAATGTTCTGCACAATACGGTTTCATTTGGGGGTAAATTTGCATGTTCTAGTTTGAATCTAGAGCACATAATTTCTACAAGTATTTTAAATGTTGCTAATTTATCACTAAATATCATTAGTGCTGAAACAAGGATAGAATAACCAGCTCATCAACAATAAGCTATTTCGTGCATGCTGCCCAATTTTACATACTACATATATATATATACACATATATATATAACATATATATAAATACAGACATAGACATATAAACAGTTGCTTATCATTGGTGTCTGTTCAATTTTCTGTGAAAATCAAGCTTGACACAGATTAATCTGGGTCCCCATCAGTAGAGAAAATAATTAGAAGATACTAGCTTAAAGCTTTAAAAAATCAAAGGGAAAGTTGCCAAATTATGAAAATAGTTTTAAAGTCACAGCAGCTAAAATTGTTAATCTTTTCTCTGAACTCCTGAGAAACAAATTTTTTCTAATAAAACCAAAGAGCCTCAGGTAATAACATGGCTCTGGGAACTGAAGTTTTGGGAAAGTGCAGAACATCTCAAGGTCTACAAAAATGCTTGTAGAGCTGAACACTGCCCTCTATCTCTCTATCTTTCTGTCTCTCTATCTGTCTATCTATCTGTCTGTCTATCTGTTGATCTATCTGTATTTTTCTGGCTTTTCAGTCTCTGTTTACTGGAGGTACTCTAAGCAGGCAATACAACTGTCCATAGACTTTTCTCAAAAGTATTGGTCTGCAGTCTAAACCAGTGTGTGGGAAATGGTGTGATGAGGCCTGCCTAAGCTTCAAAACTGAACTACTGTTCCAAGCAAAAATATTAATCTAGATGTATTCTATGTCATGGTGATTATTTTCTCTAATCTTGTCTTGCTATTACTAACATGTACAAAACTCTGTGACAAACAGAATGGATTTAATACTCCTAATGACTAGATGATCTTTCGAGGTCCCTTCCAATCCCTAACATTCTGTGATTCTGTAATTCTGTGATCTAGATACTACACTAACAGGTTTATTGACTATGCCCAGGACAATGCAGTGGTAATGCAGATGAACAGAAGAACAAAAGTATTTCTAGACAGATGTAATAATAAAGTAAGAAAACACAATTGAAATGGAAAGCTGCTGGTTAAATTAAAAAAAATTACTAAAAAGAAAAAAGAAAATATTCTGGCACAGTTTATGCTGAAGTGACGCAGCCTGTGCCTTGCAGTTGTGCGACACAAGAAGCACACAGTGTGGTGGCCTTGTGTCCACATCCAATTGCTCCTCCCAGGGAAGCGGGTGGTGTGCGAGGTCTCCAGAACAGGACCATCAGGGAGCATAAATACTGTAACCTGATTGAATCCTGAGGAGGTGTGTGTGTATTTTAAGAGCCTGAAAGTGGAGCTATCCCCAGGCTCTATAGAAACACAGGTCATGAGGAAACCAAGGGCTCCACTCCTCGTTCTCGATATTTATATTTATGTTGGTATATCTATTTGGTTTCCAATCCAGAATAAGAGGATAACTGGAATGTGTGTTTTCTCAGAGGGAGAGGAGGGCCTAATGTGGTTCTTTTAGCAAAGAAAGAGAAAAGAAAAAAGAGGTGTGAATGGATAGGCTAAAGCAGCAGAGAAGTCAGTGTTGGCTCCCTGGGAAAAGCAAAGTGCCTCACTGCCTAGACTGAAGGGGAACAGGGTGTTATATTTTGCTGCTCATATCACTGTGTGACTTTGCCTCGTTCTTGTATTGAACTGCAAATTGACTGAATATGCAGCTCAGCACTAGAAACACTGTGGAATTCACTCCCCTGACTGTCAGGAGACAAGATCAGTCTGTGATATTTCTGGCAGATCCAATATTACACTATGGCATGATTACAGCATGCCAGTAGTATCCCGATGGTGTTATTTTCATGCAGCCACCCCAGAAGTATGTACAGACAGGAATGACTTCCCAGAGCTGAGATGCTGAGAAAAGAGCTGCCATTTCTCCATCTGTCTGCCCTTATCGTGTTACTTGAATTCCATCACCAAAGATCAGGCTGCCATGAGCTAGCACCATGTCATGATTACGCTGCTGTAAATGTCATTGCACTGGTTCATGGCAAGATTCATTGAAGACAAACATGTGCAGGGATAAGTACTTAACTTTTCTTTGTGTCTTGGAAAAAACTTCCTCCAGTATTTAATCTTTTGAGTCTGTGCTTACTTACGTTCAAAAGGATCTTAAACCTTTTTATATAAAGAGATACAGATGAGGCAGTAAGTTTGCAGGCAATAACAAGCTATCTGCAGAAATTGTGAAATTCCTGTCATGTGCAGGCTAGTCACCAAGTTGTATAAAACCTGATTGCCTGAGGAAAGGTGCTTGCCTTTGCAGAGCTTTCAGAATGTGAACTGAGCTGCTTTAGCTTTGCAAAACCTTCCTGCTCTGAGTTTTTAATCATATATGTAATTGACCAAACTAATTTTGCTCATAACTGACCCAGGTTCAAACAAGCACTCAGAAATGCTTTTGAAACAATGCTATCCTGCTGATGTCAATCACCAAGACCTTGTCAAGAGCATGGAACATTATTTAGATTGTAGATTCATGAGAAATAAACCAGTTTTTATTAGGAATATAGGCAGTAATGAGCATAGCAGGATATTATTAAGTCAAGAAAGAGTACAGTCAACAGTGCAATATGTACAACATGAATTTCAGATATTTTTTACTGAGGCCAGTAAAATTATATTAGATTAAATTATGGGAGATTAAAACAATATATCTGCAGTCTGCATGAAGGTACAATTGAGACAAACCATTCAGATATGGAGCTTTTCGTATTTTCATTCAGATATGGAGCTCTTAATATAATTTTTTTTTTTTTTTTTTTTTTTTTATATACTGAAGTACTCTCAGATAACTGAATGGATATGAAAGGAACCTAACATTTTGGTTGGTATACACTCAAATCTTAACCAAGGGAAAGTGTAACACCACAACAAATTTGCCCATTAATTTAAATTTAACTTGAAGATTTGGTCCTCTAACCCTGGGTGCAGTGCTAACAAGTGACAGTGGTTGAGCTGGTGAAGTTGAGGTCTTTCTGGTAGACTGTGACTTCTCTAGAAGCTTTCTGACTTACCTCAGAAGATCACAGAGGGCTGTATCAGTGACTTCACTCCTTGTATTATGGGTCATGAGATTGCTCCTTGGACTCACTTTAACACCCCCTTCTGTCAATGGCCATGCTGGGTATGACCAAAGGCAAGGACAGGTAAGGTGAGGGAAGGACAGGCTATTTTTCTTCTACCAGTGTATGTGCAAATGTAGAAGATAGTGTGAAAAGTCTGAATTGCTTTCCTACCTGCCTAGCTTCTGTTGTAGACAGCTATACAGACTGGTAACATAATCTCAGCCTAGATTTTAATTATTAAGGATCAACTCTTTCCCTCCCTGTAAAGAAATGGTTGGTTTGCTGTTATGCTGATGTGTCCTGTTCAGGTGACCTTCTTTTTGGTCTGTCTTCCTTTGAAATTTATCCTTAAATAAGATTTTTACATGATTTTTAATATTATCCTGCCATTTAGAAATTGCACCCAAACCAAGAAAGTTTCTGTAGTCTCTTGACAAGCTTATAATGTTTGCACTTTTGTTTTCTTGATCTCATTAGCAAGTTTATGTATATGTACATGCACATACAATATATTTATATGTGGTCTATAGACCATCACATTGTTGTAACATGAAGGCTAGCTTGTGAAACATGTGTGCCTTGCACCCAGATGTATCATAAGCCTGCTTGAGGTAAAGAAGGAAGTGAAATATTTTGTAATGTCTGTTTGACTAGACCAGTTATATCAAACCAATAGATCTAAGGTTAACTGTACCATTCTGTAATTGCTTGAAGGAATCAAATGTCTGGCACCCCCTCTGCAAGGAGGTAACACAGATCTGAAAGGAGACTTGAAGGGACTGGGACATGGCAGGTCATGCCCTCCTGAATAAGCTAGAATGGACTAGTTCTGACTTACGGAATGAGAAAACAATCGTTTGGACCTAACTGGTCTTCAAATGCAGGAAATGTATATGGAAATGCCAGCGATTTGCAATAGAGCTTAACGAAGAAAGAAGAGACCTGTTTCTGTTCTGGCTTCTCTTATCAAGCATTTTGATCTCAGAGACTGAGAAAGATCAAAGTCTGCAGGCACCAGAGCAAAAATCATGACATCAGGCTTGACTAATATGTTTAATTAATGCATCACAACAGATAGATTGTCTATTAGTAGCACATAAATAAATTAGTGTTTCATGTTGGTGTCTATCTCAGAATACTCCCATCATGACTGTACTTAGTTACCTAATAATAAGAGCTGCATCACTGCCTTAGCATCACATCGGACAGTTAAAATGTAATCACATGTAATGCAACATAATCAGAAGTCTTAGAATTTCCCAGAATTTTTTAAGATAGTCCTTTGATTTATGTTTTCCAAACTTGTGGTTTGACTTTGGCTGATTCCCTTGGTGTCATCAAGATAGTCACAAGTACTATTGGCATAACTAATATGTTGCTAAAAATCTGTCCACAAGTGTAACCTTTCATTATGTCACAGCTAAATAAAATATTAACATACTTTCCATATTATGTGTATGGTACTCATTTATGATATTTATCTTCTCTTCTAAGAAAAGATTAGAAATCTTTTGTGAAAGCAAATGAGGTCATTTACCAGGTATTGGTTTCATCTTTATTTATTCACCATTAACCTTTTGTAAGCTTTATAAGTAGGATTTGCACACTAGTCTGCAAATAAACTGTTTTCCTGAAAATTGCTTATGAATAGTATGCAGGATGAATGTGTGTGTATCAGTCCGGGAAGCAGTTCCAATATTCCAAAACTACCATACTGATCTGAATAACAAACTCTTTTAGTGCTAGTAGGATATTTTCCCATGCAACTATTCCATAAGTGTACCTCAGAGTAAGTTTATGCCAAACTGATTTGTGAATATGTCATTTGAAAGCTGCTAGCATTGGTGGTGGATGATTTTAAAAAGGGAGCCCTTCTTCCTTATTTCAGTCATGATAGCAATATATCTGAACCTACTTGTTCCTGGAGTGAGAGGTAAGACATCCAGTTGTGTGGGACTTAAAAGAGGCTCTTGTCAACAGATTTCATCTACTAATTACTGTGGTCTTTTACTGAAGCTAAACCAGCCACTTCCAGTATTCCTGATGCAGAGTCCATTCAGTAGGTAGTATTTCAGTGTTAATAACTGAAAAGGCTAGTCTTGCAGCTTTACACCTGCATCTGATTATAATATTCCTCTGATTAGTATCACTATATCATGTGATCAGTAGGACAGCACATTAAAGTAACAAAAAAAAAAAAAAAGCAAAATGACTAAAAATAGTTTACTTCTTTCTTACCATTGAAGTTACATGGTCCAGTGTAAAAGTAATACTGAAATGGTAAACATGAAACATCAGCCTTTGTAGGTCTTTTACAACTGTATTTCTTATACATTGTTTTGGAGAAAGAATTTTGTTGTTGAAATATTTTGGCACAGGTAGTAGTGAAATTATTACTTGATTGAGACATATGGCAGCAAGGAAAAGAAGAATAAATAGTGTCTAGAATGACTAGTGTTTGAATAAATCTTACATACATATTTGCTAATTGTAGCAGTTGTATCCACTCTCAGTTTATTTGCTTTATACACATACCCATAGCACGTCTGGCTAGAAAAAAATTAATTGATATTTGGATTGGAAATCTTTGTGAAAGTCCTTCATGTAAGGTAGGTTAGCATCTCAATATTGGGTTAAATGTGTTCAGTGCAGGTGAGATTTTTCTGTTCTGTGGAAGGGCACTGCACACGAGTAAGGGAACTGAGGCGAGGATCCCATCTGTCTGGGCTGGGCTGTGGCTGCCACAGGCACCTGGACTGTTCCCTGCTTCAGGCTGGAGGGTCCAAGCTAGAAAGGGCAGGGACAGAGGATCTGCTGCACGGGTCAGGGTTGCTGTCTAAAGCCATTGAAATTATGTTTAATGAAGAGCTTTACTATTGAAAATGGCCTTTTTCTCCCCAAACTGTTTTACGTTTGTTTGAAAAGCTGTGCTATGACTTCTTTATTACTAAAACCCTTATATGCCAGAAAAAAGTCCCCCTATGTTTCCCCCCATTACAAGCATTAAACAGCCTAGGAAAAATATCCAAGCCAGATAGCCATTTTCAGATTTTTTTTTTTTTCTTTGTAAAAGCAGTCCCAGTTCAAAAAGTTTTTCAGTTCTTCAAATGTGACTCTGATTTTGCCTCTAAACCACTGGGATGACACTATGCGAGGGAGATCACGCAAAGATTTTTTGGGTTGTGAGAGAAGGGAAAGCTAACTACAGCAGCTGATGGCAGGCAAGGGTGCTGTGCCTGTTCTGCATGGCTACATGTACCTGTAGCGTCTGTGCGCTACTTCCATTGACAAAATATCCTGCCTGGAGGGAAGAAAAATGCCCCCGAGAGTTTTTGCAAAAGTAAGGCTCTTCTAGACATTGTGTTAGTGAGGGCCTGTACATTAAAGCTGCAGTTTCCCCCTAAAAGTAGTTTAATATTACGGAGCTTAATTCGTAATCTAAAAAGAAAACCAAAGATCTTGATCCCTTACTCATTAAAGCCAGCAGGTGTTTTGTCAACATTTTCAGCAAGAAAAGGTTCAGGCTGCAAGTGAGTCTACCTTCCCAATGACCTTCATTTCAAACATCTGTCCCCTTTTTTATGCAGCAAGGAGGTTTCTGTGCAGACTGCTTTTGAATGCTGGCTCTGTTGTGAAACCTTTAAGAACTCACCCAGCTGGGTCAAACTACAGTGAAGAGCTTTTTGAATTATTGAACTTGTGGGAAAAACAAAAACAAAACAAAACCTTGTTAATTTTGAAGTTGCTCAATAGCCTGAAATGTGCTAAATGGAAGTATTATGTGAATGATGTTTTGATATACAGGTGTATTCTGAAAATCACTTTAATGCAATGCTATCTTTGGTTTCTCTGTAACACACTGATCATAAATAATTCCTTTAAAAGAATTTATTGTTCCATGTGACTGCTGTGTTAGATAGCTTTACACTTCTATGATTCCAACTGAAGCATCCAGCTTGGTGTAAGATGCAATAGTTTTGAGCCAAGGCCGTGTCTTTTCTTATTTAGACATCAACAGTACTGTGCTGTGCTGCTCTCATTGCTCTAAGGTTAAAGCCTGTTTTGTGAAGGTGGCTTTTCTATGCTCTTTTGTAATAGTTCTTTTCTTGGTTGTTATGGAGATAAAGCTCATGAGGTCCCTTTTCTGCTTACTTTATCATGCTCCAGGTCCAATAGCACAGTAAACAACCTATTAGGCAACCTATTTGTCTATGTTGGTGCTGCAAGTTCAAACCTTTATTATTTAAGGTATGAATCGTTTTTTCAAACATGTTTGTCTGGAATATATTTTTTTTCCAAATCATGCTAGCATTTAAAATTTTTTTTAAAAATATCAGTAAAATTGTTTTGGTAAATATGTCTTTTTTGCAAAATAACAGTGTCAGTTTTCAGTCAAGCTTGTGTTTTATCTATTAAGTACAACATTATCCAATCTAGTATTTTGCACATGAAAAAACTGCTAACACATTCAGATGATTTTCTCCTGAAACTCTGTGAATCAAAGTGTTTCAAATCTTACCTCTCCTTTTTTTTTTTTTTTTTTTTTTTTTCCCCCCCCTACTAGCTGGTTATAGTTAAAATTTACTTGAAATCTTGACTATGGTTAAACAAAATCTGTCAAAGGATAAGTTATCTTTTTTGAATCTCCCACTGAGAACTTAGATGTAGTTTTCTGACCAACTAGTTGATCAAATTTGCTATATTCCATTAAAGAATAAATTCTGAGCATGTCCTGGTGGTTTGTTTCATTTTGTTTTTGTTTGTGGTTTTGTTGTTGTTGCTGTTGTTTAATTTGCATGATACTAGCCCTGAAAAGTACCTATGGAAGTGTTGTCTACAAGGATTCTGGATCTATTTATGCTTCCTGCCTTGCAGAGAAGTGTTCTGAGTCAGAAACTACTTGGTTCTTGAACATTGCCTCACAGGAGGAGGAGCTGAGCAGTGATCCTTCCCATGAGCTGGGCTTTCGAGCTGGGCTTCACCTCCCAGCACAGACCACAACCGCCCACTGGGTCTCCCCTCACCAAGAGGTTCTTCTGTCCCAGGAGAGGCAGCTGGACATACAGCTCAGCCTGTGCTGAAGAGTATTGGTATTAAACCTGCTTGGGTGTATGTTTGCAATGAAATCCCAGCTCTCTGCAGTGGAGAAATCAGTTCTCAAACACTCAAACACTGCTTTAGAGGCAGGTTTCTGTTGAAAACCTGAAGTTTATAAATTCACTACGTCCTCAGTTGCACAGGTAAAACATCTGCTGCATTGAAATGTCTGAACATTTAACTGCATTCATAAATTGCTGGAGAGTCTTTGTTCAAGGAAAAAAAAAAGCATTTCTGGCAGCTATAAAATAAGATACATAGAACATCTTCATGGCTGTACTCTGCTCTTCAGGGACTACATTAAAGCATAAAACATCAACCTTTCTTACTCCCTCAAATTTGTTTTATATAAAAAGAAATGATCCTGGGAAATGCTTTGGGAAAGAACTCTGCTTATGGAAACATAGTATTAGATCATCTTATTATAACTCTCAGGGAAAGCAAAACAGAACAAAAAAACCCACCACCAACAACCAAACAAAACACGACCTTTTTAGCTCTTCCTATTGCTCCTTTCCTGTAACTTCCATCATGGATTATTCTATTGTGAGACTTAATCCTGTAGATAAAATGACTTCTCTTACTGCTATGCTGACTTGGGTATATTGCATTATGCAGTAATTTTCTTTTAATCCTTATCAAATAAAAGACATGCTAGGACAGTTTTGTTAAACTATCTATCTATTATAGCTTTATTTTTCTTCCAGTCAGTATCAGCAATGATGTTTTTGCAAAACTTTTCTGTGACACATCAACAATGAACACACAATAAGTTGTCTGCTGCTTATAACAGATTCTCTCTAGAGGAATTTGATATAATTTTTAGGTACTAGTCAGACTGTAAGGACAACTGTCTTTATTTTTGACATCATTTTTTTTCAATTTCCATAATGCCAAGGGAGGGAGTTCAGTCTTGGTGTGGGATTCAGTGGAGTTTTGTCTGAGTAAATCAAGGCTGAGCCTAGTGTAATAATGTGTAGTATTATATTACAGTCTTGTAGTTTTGGGGTGGGGTGTTTGGTTTAGTATTATATTACAATCTTACAGGTGCTCATAGAGGATGCAGTGCAGCCAGTCTTGCTCTGTCACTGCCACATCATGAGATCATATAAATGAGGTAGAAGACAGGGAGATATGTACATTCATCTACCTTATAAGTTTGCATCTATACAACATACTTACATACATATGTGTATGTATATATGGACTTCTATAAGTACTCTTTTTTACCCCCAAGACAAGAAAACGCAGACTTTTTTTTTTTTTTTTTTTTTTTTTTTTTTTAATTTGAGCCATAATTAAGTCCCCAACTCCTTGTTCAGGATTTTGTGGTTGACCTTGGCAGGTTCCCCTTGCCACTTAAACCCAATACAGTTTTAAAATAAAATGCCATTACTTTAACATTTTTAAAGTGAATATGTTACTCATATAAGGTGTCACTCTGAGATTTATACATTTTAGTGCTTTCTTATGTTCCTCTTCCACTGTCCCAAAAAGCATACTTCAGCCTTAACTAGGTGGAACTGTCTCTGAGAGAGGTGTCAGATGGTCTTTCTGCTTGTACTCAATTCTGATCTCTCTGAAAATAGTGGCACCAATAGAGCTGATGCTGGAGTTGTATTAGTCTTAGTGATAATGAGCAAACTCGGTATGCTATGTCTGTGCTTTCCTGTCAGCAGGGTCTCTGACTCCAGTTTACCCTCTAGGGAGTCAGCAACTCTTAATAAATATTAGCCAGTAATAAGACATTATCAGTCAGGGTTCATTGTTGACTGGCATTGAACCAGAGGAATAAATGCAAGTTGAAGCTGATTGATAATGACTAATCTCAGCACCATCTGTCAGTGATACATCTGTCCAAACCCTGTGGTTCTGCATCTTGTCTAGCACCACTTCGGATGGGGCCAAGCTGCCAGCTTTGCTGCATCTTGGCTTAAGAAAAGAACCCTTTTGGAATGAGCTGCTGTATTGCTAAAAGGTTCCTGCTGTTGAGATGCTAGTGCATACCATATACAACCATTTCAGTAAATTCCAACTTTGTTCTCTATCAACAGTTATGTAGAAATATTTCACTGAAATTAATTGCCGTACAATACATCAGCCTTGTCATATCTCCTAGACTCCCTGACTGCACAGATTAATCTTGGAGGGAGAAACATATTTCTCATGCATTTACTGTTTGTGGAATCTTATGAAGAGAGACTGCATGATGGTAAAGTATACGGTTTAGTCATCTCAGTTGGAGGGGTGCATATTTCTCAAGGGTGATGAAGCAATGAATAAATTAGGTTATATCAAGTGAATACCAATAAACATTACCCCATCACCATGTATGCAGCATAAGCTGTGTCTTACAGAAAGTATTTAAGAAATACTTCAAAATTCTACAAAATGTTCTACTTTAATTCTTCAAGTTACAGACCAAGGTTACCTTAACACAACTTAGGAAAACGAAAAATAACTATGCTTAAAATGCCTCTGACAGCTTTCTCATACACTAGAGTGTCACAAGCTTAAATCTGAATTGCAAAATCTACCAGAAGAAACAAATGTTGTATTGCCATCTCTTGTCAGAGCTGATTTTTAAATCCTACTGATAGACTCATCTATCCATGTTTTATTCCATGGAGGAAGAGCACTTTTACCCCTCTTGTTCACAGATCTCAAGCATTTTCTTTTCCTACCCTTTTCCGTGGGCCAGCAATGTGGTCTGTCTCTGCTCTGGTACATCAGCTTATGGGATGCTGGCGATCTGCAGGGTGGAAGTGTGCCAGGCTGTGGAACTCCTGTGAGGACCACACCAGGGAACAACCCCTGGTTGCAGGGCCACACTCCAGTCTTGCTCCTGCTTTGTATCTGGTGTGGTGTGGTCACTGCAACCCACTGACCAGCTGCATGCATGCAGAAGGAAGGTGCAGAGTTATGCCACATAAGCATCCAAAGACATATTCTTTGTTGAGGAGAAGCATGGAGGAGTCAGCTGGCTGAGTCTGAAGTTTAGTGTGAACTTGGTAGTCTTCATACTTGGGAGAAGAAGCTACATGTGCACCAGTTTAGAGGAAACAAAAGGAAACATATCTGCATTTCTAGTTGCCTAGAGCACATTTTCTATATCCAGTTGTAACAAATGTCATTAACATAAAGCTACATTTAGCTTTAATGTGAAATTTAACTTTGTCAGTTTGGGCTGCACGAAACTAAATGTCTAAAAGGACCCAACTCTCAGAGAGTTAGTTGGTGGTTTTGAACAGATTTCAGTGTTTCAAGGTAGTCACTTAAAAACCAAGCCACCTGAATATGCTTGCCTTCCTATGAAAATAAGTCTAGATTAATGAGGGAGAAAGAGTGCCTTTTTTCATAGCTTCATTCTGGTAAGTGTAAATATTCCAAGAGAGCACAAGCACAGGAGACTATATGCATTTTTATGGGGATTGTGAGATCTTCCATAATTTAATGAAGTTATCAGCGAGACTGCTGCAGAAAAGGTTATTTTTTATAGAAAAAAATATTTTTGCTGTTTCAGCACTCTGTCACTGATCCATGAACTTCTTTCATAACAGGAAAATGTAGTGTTATAATTGATCCTTATGCTTATAGTTTAGGGCTGAAACATGAAAATAATAAGACATAATGAGGCAGTCCTGCGTGAAAATACTCAGGTAAACAAATGTGATGTTAAACAGCTCTCCATTAATTCTAGATTTCTACAGAACCAGCATGCAAACACTTAATTGCTTCTGAGCAATAAACATCCTCATAGCAACCAAAAGTCAAAAGAACTTTTTCATTTCATTGTAACTTTTTTCCTCCCGAAGGCTTTTGCAACAGCTCACTTTCTTTTCAAGAAAAAAAAAAATTAGTGTATATATACATATCTATATTTATCTATATATAGATATATATGAACCTGTTTTTAGTTCAGTTTAAATGAAAACCAGCTCATTGCCATCCTTTCTGACAAAGTTGTCACCGTATGAACTAGTTGTTTAGACTCTAACTGAAGCGAATTAAGGTCTATGTAATTGGTAGTATTTGAATATCTGAGACATTGATAAGAGGCTGTCAAATACAGCAGAGAGGCAATGGAAGGTCTGTGTATTGGGTTTGTGTGGCAAGGTTTTGGTAAGTGGGGGGCTTGCAGGGGTGGCTTATGTGAGAAGCTGCCCCTGTGACTGACAGAGCCAATGTCACCTGACTTCCAAGACAGACCCAACGCCAGCTGAGGCCAAGGCCATCAGTGATGGTGGTAGCACCTCTGGGAGAACATATTTAAGAAAGAGGGGAAAAAATTGCACACTGGCAACCTCAGCCAGAGACAGGAGTGAGAATATGTGAGAAAAACAGCTCTGCAGGCACCAAGGTCAGTTAAGAAAGAGGGGCAGGAAGGTGCTTCAGGAATCAGAGCAGAGATTCCCCTGCAGCCCATGGTGCAGAACATGGTGAGGCCGGCTGTCCCCCTGCAGCCCACAGAGGTCCAAGGGGGAGCCGAGATTCATCTGCAGCTTGTGGAGGACCCCACACCAGAGTAGATAGATATCCATAGGAATCTGTGACCCTGTATGAAGCCTGTCCTGGAGCAGGCTCCTGGCAGGACCTGTGAACTCATGGAGAGAGGAGCCCATGCTGGAGCAGGTTTGCTGGCAGGACCTGTGACCCTGTGGGGGACCCACACTGGAGCAGTCTGTTTCTGAAGGGCTGCACCCTGTGGAAGGGACCCACTCTGGAGCAGTTGATGAAGAACTGCAGCATGTGGAAAGGACTCACATTGGAGAAGTTCATGGATTTGGTTTTATTTCTAGCTACCCTACTCTGATTTGATTAGCAATAAATTAAGTTAATTTCCCTAAGTCGAGTCTATATTGCCCATGACAGTAACTGGCGAGTGATCTCTCCCTGTCCTTATATCAACCCTCCAACCCTTCATTGTATTTTCTCTCCCCTGCCCAGCTGATGGGGGAGGAGTGGTAGAGCAGCTTTGGTGGGCACCTGACGTCCAGCCAGGGTCAACCCACCACACTCTGTTCATCTCTGGATTGTTTGTTTTTTTTTTTCCTGCAGCAAGCCACACCATTCTTTATCTGGGGAATCTACAGCCAAGTGTCAAAGTAACAGTAGTAAGACAGAAGACAACATGGGACATAAAGGGCAGCTGAGAATCCAACTGGATCAGTCCAAACATATTTTATATTAGAGGGGCAGTAGCAGTCTTCATCCCATTCCATGTTATGGATTTAGAGTAGTGTGCAAAACTTCAGGCTTTTATCACACTATATCTAGCAATTTCACTTTTTGTTTTGATTTTTTTTGGTCTTTTTTTTTTTTTCTGTTTGTTTGGGTTTTTGTTTGTTTGTTTGTTTGCATTAATGCACACAGAGCCCATCTGCAGCACTGGAAGACTGCTGCTCCAGCTAAGGGAAAGGAAGTAATTCTTGCTTCAGAAAGCATGACTGGATCAGGAAATTTAATCCAGAACCTGGATTACTGCCATGGATATTACATGTGCCTTCTCTCTCCTTTCCTTAGCAGAGTGACTCAAATCTCCTGCATTTTAAGTTGATTGGAAGCACAATGAAACTCTCTCTTCATCTCCTCACCTTAAATTCCTTAAATGTCAAAAACAGTTAAATCATTTTGGTAACACATGCAAATTCAGGGAATTATCCCTATCAAAACATGATTGGTTGACACATCTAAGAATGCACTTGCTATCATAAATGTAAACACTAACTTCCTTCTCCTGATTCTTGAACCTTGCAAGACACTCTCCCTAGAATGAGATTTACAACTTGATTATTTCTTGTAGTGCGCCTGGCTGTTTCATTTGGACTGAAGAATCAAACACCTTTTGGCTAAGTATCTGCTTTCATGCAGCACTGAACTCCAATTCTCCACAATTCACCGTTACTCCACTACTTGGTCATCCTCAGTTTGCCATCGGATATAACTATCTTCTGCTTAACATTCAAAAAATATTGCCAGGACATGCTGTAGAATACAATTTGCAAACATGAGTACTGCTGTGCCTTCAGCTATAAGAACAGTCTCTTCCATGATGGGAACTATAGTAGTCAAAAGGCCTCCTCATAAGCAAAACGGTTGTTACTGCTCTGCCTTTCTTATTACTTTCCTCTTCTTTCCCCTTGTTCCTCCCTCTTCCCCTTTTTCCTTTTCCCCTTCCCCCTTTTTCTCCTTTCCCTTCCCCGTTCCCTTGCTTGCTTTGTCCTTTCCCTTTGCCTTCCCTTCCCTCAGACTAAAAAGGACAGTCATGTGATTCACAAAAAAAACCCAACAAACAAAAGCAAAACCACTCAAACCCCAGGAGTTTTAGAGCAAGGTGATTCCCTTAACTATTCTTCAGCTAACCATCACAGTAGTCTATAGCTTGATGTTTAATTAAGTTGTTGGCTACATTAATATTTAATGCTTATTCAAAGCTGTACGATAAGGGTGCTGTGCCCTGGGGTGCATCAAGAACAGCATTGCCAGCTGGGCAAGGGAGGTGATTGTCCCGCTCTGCTCTGCACTGGTGCAGCCTCACCTGGAGCACTGTGTGCAGTTCTGGGTGTCACAGGATAAAAAAAGATATAAAGATGCTGGAGAGTGTCCAGAAAAGGGCTGCAAAGTTGGCAAAGGGTTTGGGGGGGAAGCCGTATGGGGAGTGACTAAAGTCACTTGGTTTGTTCAGCCTGTAGAAGAGGAGACTAAGGGGAGACCTCATCGCTGCTACAGCTTCCTCACAAGGGGAGGAAGATGGGCAGGGGCTGATCTCTTCCTTCTGGTGACCAATGACAGAACCGAAGGGAATGGCAGAAAGATGTGCCAGGGAGGTTTAGGTTGGACGTTAGGAAATGGTTCCTCACCCAGAGGGTGGTGAAGCACTGGAACAGGCTCCCCAGGGAGGTGTCACGGCCACAAGCCTGACAGTGTTCAAGAAGAGACTGGACAACGCCCCCAGACACATGGTGTGAACCTTGGGCTTGTCCTATGCAGGGACAGGAGCTGGAGTCAATGATCCTTGTGGGTCCCTTCCAACTCTGGACATTCTATGATTCTATGGTTTGAGTTCCTCCATAGCTAAAGTTTAATGGTATTACTTATGAGGATCGGAGATGCAGGTTAAAGTCCCTTAGTGCATTTTGACAGCTTAGTGATGTAAACTACTGCGAAGTTAAAAAATAACAGTAGCTATGAAATAACAGAGACTATTTTTTTAGCCTTTGTATGAATAGGCTGAAATAACAATGGGCAGGTTGAGGGGATTTTTTTAATATATTTTATTTGGCAACATGGTAAAAAGGAAATAGATGACCAAAAATTAAAGGAGACTGCCTTTAATCCTGTAGCTTGTCCTTCAAGGATCATGCTGACAAATGTTTTCAATGAGGGCTAAGACAAAAGCCTAAAGTTACTCAAGCACCAATGAATTCAGTTCACTTGAAGACAGCTATGCTCTGGTCCTACTCAGCCATATTGAAGCTTTACCTGATGAAGAGGGATGAAGGAAGATTTGTTATGAACTGTAGTTAAAACACAGTTTCGTGATTCAGCTTGTTTCAGCTGCCAAAATCCATTAACAGAAAAAGATCCTCCTGCTTTGTTTGTGATTGCAAAAATGCCCACTACTTTTCTGGGCTTTGACTTATAATACAGTTAAACTGGGTTTTCCCCCTTAGGTTTCTGAGGCAAAGCAGCATATATGTATATATATATACTGCACTTATACACAATTTTGGAAGTGCTAATGAGCCCCTGGTGACTCTCTGCTACTGGCCATGACCCTGCTGTGTCAAGCGCTTAGATTCAAATAGATGGCTCAGCTCCAAAAATAGGCAATTTTTTCAATATTAGAGAAGAGTTGATGAGTAGATAAAGGGAAACAGATCAACCGGTGCAGCCTACATGCTTTGGTACTTCAGCATTTGAATTTGTGCCACAGGACAGAAGGAAACCAGTTAAAAAGAAAGGTGGATCTTAGCTAGAATATTCTGGAACCCTACCTACACGTAGAGGACAGGGCCTCTAAACTACAAGACCCAGAAAAATCAGGAAGAGGAATATGGTAGACACAAGTCATGCTTAGTAGCTTTTCTGGCACTGCCTGAGGAAGATTTTGGTTGATCACTCCCTCAAGCCATACATGCTCACCCTCCAAGAATTTTTCTAATCAGATGGCAGGAACAACAACAACAACAACAACAACAAGATAGTAAGAAAAAAGAGACTTGAAGAGTGGAGAACCTAAATGAATTTGCTGTAAATTCTATCCTCTACCTCGACCACTTTCAATACATAAAATGGTTTAATTTCTTTGTTGTGAATGAGTTTTGACCTCACAGGTTGTTTTATGGACCAGATAGAGTACATGGTGAACTGGTTGTCACCTCCACAGATTACACATTGCATTTTGCTATTCACTGCTTTTAAGCTGGGATTCTGCCTCTTCTGAGAAGATGATGCAGACAGGTGCACCTGGGGTGACAGTATGCTTGTGTGGATATTAGTATTTTATTTACCTGGGTTTACAGTAAGAGGATAATGTCTTGTAGCCCTACAACCCATGCATAGGCAACTGAAATATGTTCTCAAGTGAAATCCTAAAGATATAAGGAGGAGATCTTGTATTTGATGAATCCAACAGCTGTCCTACTTCTGTGTTAACTGTTAGCTGAAGGGTCACCAGTGGCTAACCTATAAGCCAGAATGTGAAGAATTAAGAGAGTTTGTTGGCATGAGTCAGGAAGATAGTGAAAGGACTGAGATGCTGCCTTTCTTTCTCAACATGGGACCCCAGGTGACATATAGAGGGTACCAGGAATATCCTGGAGAGACCAAGAAATCACCTCCTAAGAAAAAATGTGGAGGAATGTATTTGCATGGGCACTAAATTATTTTAGTGCTAATGCAGTGTAAATGCTATGTAAATGAATATTGCAGCTGAAATCCTATTAATAGAGATAGGAGAAGAAAAGAGCCATATCTGTGTAGGAAGAACCACAACACCTCTATTAGCTAATTCCATCTTACTTTTAGTTGTGCAAAACATTCCAGATAATATTTAAATGTTTTGGTTTTTATAATATTTTCTCTATGTATTTGATGTTTCCTTTCCTAAGAGCCCTTCCTCTGAATGCTGGCTGGCAACCACTAACATCTGCTTATCAGTATTTTAGTTAAGTTTCTCTGAAGCCCAATGCCATGTAGGGCTTTGTGAGCAGATAGAGAGCTCTGGCTCACATGGCAACAGAGTTAAGCTGAGGGGCAGGGAAGGGAGAGTGACAGAGGAGGCTGCTCAGCATCCTCCTCCCACATCACACGGGCACAAGGAAAGACTCAGACCAGCCTGGGCAGCAAAATCCAGGGCTGGCACAGGATGCCAACTGTCTGACTGCTGTCAGGCTACTGTGACAGGAGAGGAGGAGTGTTATCCGTTCACTGTGTTAGTACTGTCAGAAAGCATCCATCATAGTGAGGTGAGTGTCACTCAGAATGTACTGCACACTCCCCATCTTTAATATTCTGCAGGTGCAGTCTTCAATTAGGCATAAGATTGATTTGCCAGACAACAGCAGCAAAGGGCAGAGACGACCCCAGATTTTTTTCTGGCTTCAGACTAAATTGGTTTTATCCCTGCAAGGCACTAACATTAAAAACTCACTCCCAATGCTCTTGAATTTAAGGATGTGGGTGTAGAATTTTGAATTGAAATTCCAGCTTACTTCACTTTAGGGCATTCAGATTCAGCACATTAGAGCAAAAGAGGCTTGAACTGTCAGTTCTCATCCTTTGAATGCTGCACCAAGCTGGTAGGGCACATCTGCAACATGCGCTGAGATATGTACTTTTCCTTCTTGTTTCAACTGACAAAGTACAGAAAACTGCAACACACTTAGGAAGAAGACCTCATATTTGACCAAACTGAATGTGTTAAATATTAGGTCTGATTGTGGTTATGAATTTGCAGATCATTTTTTAGGGACAATGAAAGAATGGGAGTCCCAGGAGGCGTTCTGGTCTGCTCAGCCCAAACCCTCCTTTCACCTCCATGATAGTATATGCTGCTGTGGCAGCTCCTGCTGCTCTTAAATGAGCATAACCTGATCCTATCTATGCACACAGCAAGCTAATTCCCTGGGGCCAGAACCAGTGAACAGTCCTGCCTTGCACCTGTTGTGAAGCAAGTGTTGCTGCAGGCACTAACTTGTATCAGGGCTAATATAGGTGTTTCTTACCTGCATTGGTGTTGGCTACTGCAGTCGGTTCCCTCACTATAGCTACAAGATGTACCTGAATGAGCTAAAAAGTGCTTACTCCTCTAGAGTTTCTGTGGCCTGTGTCAGTCAGAATAGAAGAAATAAATATCTAGTGAAAATGATGTGGCATCCAAGGTAAGTGAATATATGTTGCATGGACCTCTGGTAATGTGAAAGGATACCATGATATGAGTAAAACCAAAATGTCAAAATGAATTAAAGCGAACCAAATTATAATGATGATAATACGGTTAGCACCAAACTGTCAAAGATATCCTCTCATGGCTATCCAGTTAGACTTTGTTGTTGCAGCAGTTTGACTATTGAATGAGAAAATAAATTCAGGAAGGGCTCAGGACAATTGTAGCACATTAAGATTAAAGTGGCTTGTCTTGTAACTATGTGAAGGATACAGAGGTGATAATGGAACTTCTATAAAAATATTGTGATACACTTCACCGTGGGTCAACCTATGTTCTAAACAAGACGTCCAGTAAAGCTACAGTAATCTTGTAATGCAAGCACTGAAAAGTTACAAAATGCCTGAATTAAGCTTTCTGTGTATCTATCTGCATTTCTGTCTGTACAGCCCTGGGCTGTCCCCTTGTTGTGTATGAATTATGGCAGTTTGACTGAGGATCACATACTGTTTTTTCTGCAAGACTGTCTCGTTTGGTGCCCTGGGTGAACAGCACTCCGTGATTGAGAGGCTCCACAGTATTTTTGTTTTACCCCCATATTTCAGTGCATGGCCCATGGACGCATTTACTTCATACTACTCAAACCTTTCCATCTGACAGAATCACAGATGTCTTCGGGACATTTTTCTGTGGTGTTACTCATTGAAAATTTTTTTCGTGCAATATTTTTGTGGTATGGGGGGTGATGTTATCTGCATTTTATATGTGGGGGAAGACAGACAGATTAAGATTTAAATTAGCCTTAATTTGGGAAGCGAGTCTGAGGCACCAAAGACGATATATTTTGTAGAGTATTTAGTACAATGACTAATTTAGCTTTAGGTAGAAATTTCCTGGCGGGAGTAGGGATGTTAGACTGTCTTAATCACAAGACCACTCTTTTTCCTACAGAAATCATGTCTTTCTCAACACAACCCTTTCAGCTTCTGTTACAGATGCACTGGAGGACCTTACATCAGAAACCTAAGTCATCACAGAAAATGGTCCACCTCATACAACTTTTATTCCGAGTGTGGGATTCCACTTTTTGAGCTAATGGAGAAACTGGGCGATGAGGATGATAGTAGGTTGACAACTTTCATGTGGCCCAGACAGTGTTAGAAGTAAAATACAAATATTACACAAAACTCAGCACTGACATGTCCAAACTTTCAATGGTTTTAGAAGTTCGCCTTAAATCTAGCTAATTCGCAGTATTGTTTTCTGGAGGCAGAGCAGCATGGGCTGCAGCAACAGCAGAAGCAAAGTGGTGCACAGGTCACAGTTGCAACACAGCTACTCCAATGTCCATGATGGGAACAGCTGGAGGGAAACACATGGCACCAGGTGTCCAGCATAAAGCCTTGACGTGATCAGGAGGAAAAATAAAGAACAATTATTGTCACTCATACATCTTCCTACATCCTCTTGTCTTTTCTTAGAGTAACTGTAGATGCCTCATGGCAGCTGTCAAATTAGCCCTTCACCAGACAAGGAGATGGGAAGCTAACTGTTATGGCTTTAACTGGTTGCAGGGTTTCATTTCTCCTAGCAATTTTTAACCTCAAAGTAGAGAGCTGCTTTAGATCTTGTCAAGACACATTCCCTGTAAGATAAAGATAATTAAAGTTTATATAAAGTCAACAGTTTTATTTAATCTGCTTCTTTCTGTGTCTTTGCCCCCTCCAAATACTGGGTTCCCCATCACATACCTAAAGCCTTGGACTCTTTCCACAGGCTTTTCAACACAGGTGCTCACTGCCCCAGCCTGCTGTCCCTGGTGGACTCAGTGTCTCTGCTTCCTTAACATGCACTGCTCCATAGCCAGGCTTTTTAACACTCAGAGCCTGGTTCCTTGCCCCAGTCTTCCCACCTCAGCTCTGCCTCCCTGTGGGATATCTCAGAGACATCCTTCTGTCAGTCCCCTCCTGTCCCCATCCCAGAGCCTATCCCAAACTCCTATTGCTCATCCTGCTTGATTTTATGCTTCCTTATCCTTATCCATGCTTGTTTTAATCCTCCATCTTGCCTCCCGTCCATGCCGTTCCTGGCTGAGCAGGAGAGATGGCCTCCCTGCTTGTAGCTCCTGAGCCAGCACTGCACAGCCCCTCCTCTGTCCTCTGGCCAAAGTCCAACAAAGTTATGAGCAGCTGCAAATGGGGGCTTTTAACGTAAAGTGGCAGACGAGTTTAATTCAGCATCCCTACTTGCTCTGCCGGTGATAGTGCTGTCTGTACTAGTCAACGGAGAGCAGAAGACAGCTGATGCGTGTCACTTGCATTACCTGTCCTTACACAATGAAACTATTTGCTAAAAATTATCTACTGAAGAGCTAGCTAAATTACACAATTCCTTCTGCTTATCTCTATATCTCTGATGTGCATTTCAGGTAAAGGTAGTCATTGCATAAAGAAAGAAACAATGGACAAACTCCTGAAAAGATGTTTAAATCATATATAAAATACACTTATCCCCACCAAGCAATCCACAATTCTCTGCCAACACAGTCAATAGAATTAAGGCTGTTAACAAACAGATATACCAAAATTCAAGGAGCCAACTGCCTACCAGGGCCTGTCTAAATAAATACCAGTGCATTTATATGACAGCTTCATGAAACGTCTGATGTTGAAAGCGTTCACACTGCAAGAGGGTTGTTCTGTTTCTCATGAAGCGATATTGTAATGATGTAGGATTTGAGTGTAGAGATTTTTTTGTTATCAATTTAAAATCAATCAAACGGCAAATCAAATTGGCAAATGGAATTGCCGAGTGAGCTGAGAGACTGCCAAATGTTCAACTGAATGAGAGCATCATGTGTAAATGAAAAAATGTGGAGCTTACCTGCAAGCATTCAGTTCTTTGAACCTATCCTCACATCTCTAAGGGGATGGTCTGTACCTTTTAAAAAACAAGAAACATGGGAAAAAGAAACAACACAGGGGAGTAACTATTTAAAGAAAATTAACTAGCTGCATATGACACTTTATAATCTAAGAACTGTTATGATTTTGAGACATTTAAATTGTGATTCTTGCACTATTAAGAAATCTTGGAAAAATTTAAAGTACAAACCTGCAACATTAAAGCATAACAGATTTGGAGCATGAAGACGATGATCTGTCTAGTGCTGTCCCCACATTTCAACCCAAGCCTGCTTCTTCAGAGGAACGTACTCATATCACTGTAATTGATAATTGTGGAGTCATCAGGGAATCTTTTTTCCCATATGTCCTCACATTTAGTAGGTGATTTATAGATGTTCTCCTGTAACTGCTTATCCTTCTTAATATCCTGATAAGCTCTCAGATTCAATAATAACCAGTGAGAATGCAAACATGATACATTAAAAATAAACAAAAATGAAGAACTTAAAATTTCCTTTTATCAGTTATTACAACTTCCTTTTGATTTTCACTGAAAAGTTTAACTATACATAGCTTTTTGTGATTCATTCCATTCATAAAGCCAAGCAAAATAACTTCCAAATAAAAGTGGGGCTGAAAACTTTAGGCTGGAAATATTCATTATGATATACTCTGATTTTTTACATGGTACAAATCAGATCATATGAACCAACAGTCCCTATGAAGGAGCTGTTTTGGAATAGGAGTGTGAATACTGAGAGAGACAAATTTGATTCAGAGACTAAAGGTTATTATCTTCTCCTCATAATCAGGTGCCCCAGCAGTTAATTACTGCTGCTGTCAAATATTAGCACATTGCTTCCATTCTGAATGCTTTTAGTTTAAATTTCTAGTCATTCAATATTGGCTCTGCCTCTTTATCTCAGGTTAAAGATTCCAAGACTTTTTGACGAAGTGAATTTAATTTTGGTTACTTAATGGAAAACAGTTTTGGATACCTCCAATCATTCTTTGTGACACTGACAGCCCTTCTAAAGTTGAATAATATAAATGGTAATTCTACGGAAGGCACAGCAGACATTAGGCAAAATCTTGTAAAAAAGAAATCCAGTGTTCTAGGGCAGCCAATGATGCTCTGGGATAGAATCCATCTGCCTGTAGCAATCCTACAGGATGTGTACAAAATAATCTGTTCCTCAGTGGACACCAGGGTGCAAAATACTGAGAATAAAAAAGACATGTAAATGCAATTGACAACATCCAGGAGGACAAAACAGCCTGAAGAGCGTAAGCATGAGATCTGCCACCGATCTTCAGTACTACTGCAGAGCACTCCCCAAAGGGACAGATGGTCAGAAATTCTGCAGTCATATCTGGATAAGCTGGATCCATTTCTAAAATCAATATTAAATATCCTTTTAAACTGGTTATCATCTTTTCAGTGGCTATCATATTTTAGAGATCATGCTCAGATAAATTGATAAATCAGACCTGTACTACCTTTATTTGATTCTTTACCAGGCAAAGAAACTGTGTAAAATATCAATTTAAACCCACACCACAAATATTAAAATTTATCGTTTTCATTACTGGAAGAAGGAAATGAGAGAGTGGAAGACTGCATTTTTAGAATACATATTTTAAACCTTATTTTAAATTACTTTTATTTTAAAAGGTGTTTTCATCATTAGAGATTTTAGTTTCAATTTTGCATGATTTGAGAGGGTAAAACACAAATGTTGTTAAAGGCAGAATAATTAGTTGTGTCTACAATAGCTGTATGATCACAGATACTTCCAGCTCACAGAATTCAAAGAAGAATTCCTTTCCGTTTTTGTTTTTTTTTTTTTGCAGGGCCAGTTGTGTCTTACTCTCCTGGAAACTACAGATCAGGAATTGTAAAGGCACATACAATATCACTTTGCCCTTTTAAAAAGGTGATGAGGTTTTTACTCAATTCAGCAGGAGAATGGCTTTCCAGGCAATTATGTGAGTCAGGTCGGAGTCACGGATCTGCAGCATGGGAGTACACAGACAGGAATGAAGCTGAGACTCTGCACCCCTCCCACTAAACCTTACATTGGGCTAAGGCTTTTGGGAACGAGGGCTCACTCATGCAGTGCAGAAAGACAAGCTTGACTGTTTTTGATATCTATATAGTCTGAGAGTTTTCCTCTACCTGGTGAGTCATAGTCATGTATGCAGAAAACTGAATCAACACTGTGACCTTACTCCCTAGTCACAGGTACCGCTTAGATATAACTGTTTATCTAATGTTTATAGTGCAGAATATTAAAAAAAGGAAGCCCAATTAGAATGTGATTCACATACCAAAATTTGATTAAAATTGCACTGATCCCAGGACCTGTGGTTCCCTCACAGAAGAGTGATCCAGTTCATTACACCAACTATTTTATTCAGTCATAGAACTGCAAAAGATCCCAGGTGTCATAGCACTGAGAGTTGCAATACCTTGGAATTTCCAACATGCACTTTGTGGTACTGTTAACCCTCATTTAGGACTGGGCTAGCAGGGTTTTGTCCTTGCTCAAACAGTATTTCTTTGTATTGAGAAGTGTTAATATGATAGCATTCTAAAAGAGCCCGGGAAGCAGAAACCAGAGCCTGATTCTCCCTCTCTGACTTCACCTGAAAGTCTCGATTCTCATACTAGTTACATCTCAGTAATGTGAGGGAAGCAGCTTCAACGGGAGGACCAAAACAAACAATGCCTATGGTGACAGCCTGAACACCAAAGAAATCTCCTGGGAAGGTGGAAATCCATGCTCCATGGGTGAGCACTGTGGCTGAGCCCACCCCTGTGCCCTCCCAACCTGGACCAGCACCCTGGGGGCCACCGGCTCCCCTGTGTGCCCAAAGCCCCACCTGGCCAGGGTCAAGGAGGGAAAGGTGCTGGGTCTGCAGGCTCCAAGGGAGAATGTGTCACCATCTCATTAAGAATTGATGAACTTTGTTAATTAAAAAATCGAGTGTCTACAGATTTCAGGCATTGACAGAGTCAGACAGCAGCCGAACACAGTTTTCAGGGATCTATATTTGGACTGGAGTCCAGAGAGGCAGTTCAATAGGATGTCAGTGTGACAAATCTGACAAGCTTATACGAATCTTCACCTTCTCTTCAGAAAGATAGTTAACAAGACTTGGAATTACAGAAGGTGTGGATACGAAATCCATTTCATGCCATGACTTTGGTCGTCTGACTCTCGCACTTGGTCTGGGATGAGAATCCAGGTGCTCTGTGCAACTCCAAATCTTTCTTCTGATGCCATCCTTTCCTTGACACTGCCAGCAAAGCTCTTTTCCCTTCCTATTCCCCTCCCCATGCCAACAGGCACTTTAAATATACAACAAGTACAGCTGAAACTTTCATTTAGACTCCTGACGACTGGCACCACAGTTATTATATCCCCAGACTGACAGTTCCTGCTGATTGGTGCCACTCAATTCAGAAAGCAATATCGCTTTGATACATCAGCCTGGCAACTGCCTGCAGGAAGCTATTCTAGTCCTTCTCTCTGAATTTCACTCTAAGAAATACACTCCTTTCAACAGAATATTTCAGGGAAAGGTAGAACATTTAAGAGAGGGAATGGGAGCTCAGTATGCCCCGCATAGCCTTAAACAAGAGCACCTTTTTTCTTATTGAGGAGGTAGTAACTCTATAGGAGACAAAGACCCTAGGAAGAGCCTTTACTCCAGGATTCTGCACACTTGAAAAATCCAGGTCTTACTCACAGAAAAAGAAAAGGTTTTTCAAAAATTTACAGCTGACCTATACGTCCTTTATGAAGAATTTGACATGTTGGTGTTTTAAGAATATTGTTTGATGTTTCAGTTCGGCTTTTTTGTGGAGCTCAAGGATCAAGTAGTCAAGATATTATGGAGCAAAAGCAGCTGGGAGAGTTGTGCTCAGCAGCACTTCACTTGGGAGAATTAGCAGAGAGTTCCCTGGGATACTCACAGTACTCAGCTACTGCTGAGTTAGGGGACAGGCCATTTGCACAGTGCAGGAATCTGCTGCTGCTAATATTTATAAGTAAAAAGTAAAGACAAAAGTATTATTTTTAAGCGTTTTTCTCAAAGGTGAAAACTAGCATAACTGCAATATAAGAAGTAGGTAAATTATTTTTATTTGAACTTTCTAGAAGGAAGAGAATCTGAAATCAAGGAGTTGTAGAATCAGAGTGCAATTAGATCAAAGTCAATACATATTCCCATATACATTCCCATCAATGACCTAGTACAAGGCTAATCATCTTCTCTTGCTTCTGACTGCCAAAGTGCTTTCTATTTATTCTGAAAGATGGTGTCAAATAAACTTAGTTGTGACCAGATCTTCCTAATCTCATTTTAAACAGTGCTCTCAGGACAGAAATTTTCCCTCTGTCCCATGGCATAAATAAATTCTGAACTAGAGTTCCCTATGCAAGCATCTGGGGCTCGGGTACCCTGACATGCATGGAAGGCAGTCTTGGGGATCCATCCCTTAGTTCCTCTGCTTAGTTTTGCTAATGCTGAAGAAAGTTTCCTTTCAGTTCCCAGGGAAGAATTGCCTGGATACTACTTACTTATAATAGTCTTTCCTATTCCTAAGTAACCACTGTTCTCACAATAGCAATGCAAGCAGAGCCTGTGGTTCAACCTGAAAGCTTTGGGAGCAGACATGGGTGTCTGCTGTGAAGTGTTTTGCTAGAATTGCCAATAGCAAGAGCCCAAGGACTTTACAGAAATGCAGGTGGATGCTTATGATTTCTTCATCTTCTCTCATTGTGATTGCATTCCCTTTAGCTATTGTGTGTATCATCCTTCCACTTTGAGTTATTTTCTTAAGTGTATCTGGAGGGCAGTAGAAGGCTTTTAGGGAAGCAGTATTGCATGCTTCAGTAGTGCTGTATGAGGATATTCATTCAATGGTTTATTTAAGAAGGAAGCAGATGTTTTTGACATGTCAGAAATGTAAGAACACTTTATCTTGCTGAACTGCTTCTATCAGTTCCTACAGATATTATTCACCTGTATGCATCTCTGAAGGAAGAAAGAGTATTTACAAGCAGCAGGGAATTCCTCCTGAATTCTCCAATGTGCTGCTGCAGACAGAGGTCACAGCATTTCTGTGCACTTTGTTATTAATACAATTGTAGCGGAGCAGGTGGCAACACCTATTATATTAAATCTTACTAATTGAACACCTAGTTAAAAATACCTTTTTTTTTTTTTAGAATGTTGTATAGCTACTAGCTGCAGCAATTTAAAGACCAGCCATTCAGCACATTTTACCAAGGATTTGTACTGATTTCCTTGTAACCACAAAACCACCGTTTCTTTGTCTTTTTACCCTTCCTCTTCCTGCTCTCACCTCTTGGTTCACTTGTTAGTGTGTAACATTTTACACTTTATCTGTCTGTTCGCACACAGCTGGTAAAGTAATTAGGTTTGCTTCTTCAGCACATCTATGAAGGAATTGCCATAATGTAAAAGAGACTTTTAAAATGTTTCTTTCAAAGCTACTGTTACCTGCATGAAGCTGTATTTCTGAATGACTTTACTGCCAAGAAGTTAGAATATGAGGTAACTGACGGCTCTCTGTATCTGCTCACCCTCACATCCTCATTTACATGTGTCAAAGTGAGTGAGAAAAAGAAAAAAGAAAAGCTTTACTGCCATGTAACTGTTAAGGCAGCTGCATATAATATTTAAAATCCAGACTTCTAATGTTTGTGCTGGAGCTGGAATAAGGTATGAAATGTTTCTGTCCAATGGGCAGTTAAGTTGGTTAATAAATTACTACCTAAGCAGAGCACTGGAGAAACAATGAGCTGTGGTCAGGTCACTCGGTGATAGTGCAGTCATCACGTTTGCAAGGCTATGCACATACACCAGGCCTGAGATGAGCAGCACTGGTTGCCTTCTCGTGTACTCACCCTAACCCTACTATGGGACAACTTGGCCTGCACAGTGAAAGGCATCTCATTCCCCACATGATGAACCATTAAAAGGAATACTGGAATGAACCTACTGCCTCTTTTCTGAGAATTCAGTTAAGTAAAATTTGCATTTGCATGGTCATTCAGAAATGTATAAACATCTCCACCCATAGGACGATATTTTGGGTAGGACAAAAAATGATTTAGACACTTTTGTAGGAGAAAGAGAACATTTGGGACTGTTACTGTAGCTGGATTATCCTTCTTATGTAGACAAGACGAAAATGCACCCAAGAAAAAGAAAAGTATGACAAGGAAAATGTTTCTGTTTCTGACTCCCTTTTACACCCTCTCTGTTACTGAGATGCAGCACCTGGTCAGATGGGCTGCTGATATCGCTAACAAGTCCTTCCCAGTGTCTGGCTGTTGAAGACATTGATTTATCTCAATGTGTCAGTCACGGATCACAACAAAATGGTGAGATCTGCAATCTACAGGCTTTTTAAAGACATAAAATAGAGGGAGATTTAAAAAAAAAAAAATCTGAATATGGAAAAGACCCTTTGGGAATGATAGTAGGATGTGTGTGCTTTTCTCCTAAGCATTCCTGGAGATTTTGCAGAAGCAGGCTGAGGTGGTGAGGCTGACAGTCTCTTTCTCTCCAGGTGGTTATCTTTGAGATACCTTTCAAGCGTGAGTAAGCCTCAACAGTGCTAGGAGGACACAGTGGTACTGGGAATTACGAGAAAGCTTTGAGGGTTTAACTTGCTTCCAGTACCTCATGCATTCCTGCACTCACCTTTAATGACCTTTCCACTGGAAAGGGCTGACGGATTTGTTTGATAAATTTAACTAATAAAAGCATATATGCATAAAAAGTGTCCATTTCTTCATTCCTGCCAAGCCTATTCTGTGAAATAGTCTCAACATGTTGAGCTAAACAGGGAGCATATTTTGCAATTTTCTATGTGAGGAAAAGAAAAGGCTACACCATCTCATGGAATTCTCAGAAAACTTGAAACACTTAGGTGAATCAACCATGTGATATAGTCCATGTAATATCAGCCACATCTGAGTGTTTAAGTCGCCATCGTAGATGTGAGTGAAAGAGGAGAACAATGAATGGAAAAGGAGGGAGAAAAAAAGCTGAAGTATAAAATCGAAACCTTTTGTAAATGGGCATTACACCACTGATTTCACATAAATTATAGTATTCTGCTGAGAGTACAAAATAGATATACGTTTTTGACAGGCTGGTTTCATGCAACCTGAGATACAGTCACTTCACTTTTGAAACGACTTCTGCACAGACTCAGAAGAACTGGTACCACAGACCCGCTGCATAAACACTCTACCTACCACAGCTACAAGGAGAGGTGAGAGTGTTATTAACATTGAATTCTCTGTAAGTGCTTTCAGGACAGCATAGCAAATTTATAAATTCTCAACATTTTTCAGCTAACAGCCTTACAGCAAGAGTACCTTCATGGATTTCGCTCACAGCTATTTGCAAACTTCATTGTTAATGGGAAATATTATTTTGGTTTTGTCAGTTGTATTTGTAGACAAGCTATACCATTGACAAGGTTTTCTGAGTTTGCTGTTGTTTTCCTAGAGCTACTCTGTACATTTTGAAATGAAGTATTTCTTCATAATAAGATATGTCAAACTTCATTTTGCAGTGAATCAAAGAGATTCAGCATTGAAGTGCCTGAGGAGAACTTTAGAAACTGAAGCGTGCCCAGAATTAAAACTTGAGGTTAGGCAGTTTGTCCTAAAACTCAGGTTAAGCATCAAAGATTTCCAGCATCCTCTGTAGAAGATAGTCCTAGATAATTAGTGACATTTGATTTTTTTCTTGTTTTGCTTCATTTCAGTGTTCCAGCTTGATAAAGTTCCCCTGACACACTGCTTACATGCATATATTTACTTGAGAATACATATTTCTGGAACCTGTCAGATGTACAACCTGAGCTTGAGATCTGGTCCTATTTCCTACACTTGACAGACTCAAGGCCTGAATTATAATTGCTTGGAAGCTTACAAAACATCCAGATCCTATAAGCAATGATATTAGTGCTTCAGAAGGTGGCAGTCTACCTCCAAATCGTAAGTGAAAACATACTCCAAAGTCAAGACAACCAAAGAGGTGGTGAAAACAACACAAATCTCAACACTGCAAGGTACAAAGCACTCCAGCACTGCTCCAGTACAGCACTGCCGGTCCATTCCCAAAATGTACCCATGCAAACATGCTGGGCTGGATTGAGTCAGAGCCTGGTACTTTGGAGACCTGGGCTCATGCCTCCTTCTGGGATACAGGACACATAGCTGGGTTGTTTTAAGCAATTCTAGTAACAGTCTGCATAACTGAAGTTTCCTACAGTGGAGTCTGTTTATCTGTCTCCAACAGCAGTTTGAAAAAGGAGAAAAAGGAAGAAAACAAGTAATGCACCCAGGATGTTGTGAACCATTGACATATATTTGCAAAAAAAAGTCAAGTTCATGTAATGGTTTAGTTTTTGGATACTCACACTAAAAAATAAGATTTTTCAGAAAAGGACCTACATTGGCCTTATGAAGATTATTGTCCATCAGATGCCTCAAGATGTCTACTGATAAACAAAGGCATTAGAAAACAACAGTCACTTTGAACAATATAATTGCCCTAAGCATAGAATAATCTCAAATTATGCTTCTGTGTGTGTAGTTGTGTGTATATAGATTAGATATATATGTGTATATATATTCTATTTTCATGTTCATGAAAGAACTTTTGTCAGACACTATATGCATGATTCTGAGTGGATATTCAACACCAATTCCTCTATTGAAATTACAAAAATATACATATACATTAAGAGAAAAAGATCTGTAAGAATATTCCAAATTCTTTGCCATAGTTGTGAAAATTGTAATGTCCCACGAAAAGCAAATGTCTTTACAGAATTTTTCAGTCTGTTAGAGATGAAGGCTGAATGTCTTTAATAGTTTGCTGTTCTATAGGCATTAATATAAACTCTATTCAGTTTGCTTTATGGTATAACACTGAGAACATATTTAGAATATAATTTCTATGATTATGATTACCCAGTCACAGTAACAAAACTTGTCCCCTTTCCTCTCTCTTCTTCCCAAAATGGCTACTAAAACTGCATGGTATTGAAATATTTGAATCTTTGCCTTTTCTGCCCCTCTTCTGCACCAGAATTCATCTGTAGGGTACTCATCTCAGAAAACAGAAGATAGGAAAAAATAACGTTACACCCATGATAGGGTGAGCTCCCTATCTCCATTCTTTTGACAGCAAGAGATTTCTTTTTTTTCTTTTTTTTTTTCTTTTTTTTCTTTTTTTTTTCCCATTTTTATAAAAACATATATTTATAGCAAGGATTTCCCTCACCACCACTTTTCTCTTGTGTTGCCTCTCAGGCCAGCCAGCATTCACTTATTTCTGTGCAAAGCATATGTTGCTCCTTGGGATCCTTTAAATTAATACATATTTTACAATTATTCTGATAAATTCAGTGTGGTTACATGGTTTTATAAGAATTTTACTTTTTTTCTTTACTATTAGAAATACTAGAATAAAACAAGAAAAATTATTTTCTATGCAGAGTGAACATCCATAAAGAAATACATTTTCCTTGGACAATATTACTACATTAAAGTGTCATTGCATAAATAAAACAGTTTCATATAAATATTATTCTTGTTGTGCAATAAAAATGGAATTATCAACATCTGACCATACCTATGAAATATTTCAAATATAGAGGAGGTCTGTAGTGTGTTTGTTTTGTTAAACTTAGAGCATAGATTAAAAAAAAAATCACTTCTGTGCTTTTCTGATTGAATTTTTATTTCTTTACAAAAGGAGCATCAGTGCATGTTCCACTCAGTAGGGCACATTGCTCAGAGCATTCTGTCCCATTTTCAGTGACCTGGAAAGCACAAAGGCTGTTGTGCTTAAAAAAAAAAAAAAAAAAAGAAGAAAAAAAAAAAGGATAAGAAGAAAAAGAAAGAGAAAAGATTTACCAGGATAGCTGTAGACAAATTGTACCTTCATTATCAACCTAAATTTGAAACCTATCAGTTTCCTTCATGAAAACAATTGTCAGGGCATTGGAAGCATGGTGTTCCATCTCACTTTGGTTTCATTGGAAAAATGTTGAGAAACAACAATGATAATGAATTTGAAAAGCAACATCTCTGTTACTGTTGTAACAAAATAGTAATAAATGAAAGACAAAAAAGCCAGACACTGGAGAAAATGATAGTTCTCATAGGAGAGCTCTTATCATGCAGGACACCACTGACTAAAGCATTATTTTATTCCATAGTCTTTCTTTGTGGAGTATTATACAATATAATAAGACATTATTCTGGTTATGCAAAATCAATTAGAATAAATTCCAGAATTATCACAGGGTGACTACAATTCAGCACATTGAAACAATGAAGACAATAGGGCTTTTTTCCACTGCTGTATACATGACCTTTTCCATAGTCACCCTGTAGCTAATGGATGCATGGCACTGCTTCCTCTTCTCTCCTGTAAAATGACCATGTCACTCACCTGCAAACATTCAGCCTTCAGGACAAGACACCCACACACAAGGTGATCAGTGCAGTGGGTATTCATGGAACAAGTGGGAAGGAAATTTTGGCAGCAATAATTTTGAGTAAGGTAGAGATAACACTCCAGATGATGTGAAAGATCACTGAGCAGGCACTGTATGGACATGATAAAAGCTTTGCTAACAGCGGTAGTGATTCATGTGGAGTTTCCACATGCCATAGAAGGTGGCAGGCAAAATTTAATGGAGCTCTCACATTGGGTGTGGGACTGCAGGACATGCAAATAGAAGAGAAAAAAACCTATTTCTTCAGTAAAATAACCTTCTGACTTAGAGCCATGATGATTACTTATTACTGTCTGTTTTTAATGAGACATCTTATTCATGGCCAATGGATAATTCTCAAGCACTGGCAGCACAAACATGATTCAGGATGTTCTGTGGTGGAACAAGTGCAAATGAAGAGGAAAATTTCCAAAAGGGTGAGACTCACGTTTCTGGCTATACTTTGTCTGCAAAATCTCAGTCTGTAGTTCAATTATGCACAGAAATTTGAATAGTCCTGTTTCTAGCTACCAGATCTCTAAAAGGTTAAATAATTTACCTGAGGAGATATATGCAAACCAAGAACAAATTTCAAAACATAAAACACATTTATTCTTGCAAACTGGGAAAGATAGCCTTGCGCTAAAAATATCCATTGATGACTCCCACCTTCATTCTAAGTTATTCTTAATATGGTAAATCCAAATATCTGTAGAAATCTGCATCTATTTCTTCTCATTTATAGTTAATCTTTAGGTATTATGGAGCAGAAAAAAATATCTCATTGGCACTGGCATCCTGAATCTTCCGTATTTGTTCTAGCCTTACATATAGCTGAGAGGTGGTCACTCTTGTTAAAATTACTGGCATTAGAAGTAGGGGAAAAAAACAACAAGTTTGAAGCATCAAAGTAAATCAGTATGGTACAATAGAGCTTACAAGGACCATGGTATTTATTATTATATTGCCACACACATTTGCAATGTTAAATGATACAGGTAAGATTGTGAAAGTTAAATGCATCATAGTTAAATGTAAGATGAATATATGTGGCAAATTCTGTCAATAGCCTATTCATCAACAATTTTCCCAAGATTTCTGATTTATTTTTCACTTAATGCAATCCAAATTGTGTTGTCTGTGTCATGAAATTCCTAATAAATTTTAATGGATAGTGGCTCACACTCCACTCAGCTCTGCAAAACTGCTTGTTGTGAGTTTATTTGTGCAGTAAGGCTCATCAAATAAGCTAGGAGAAACTTTAGAATACACAGGAAAACAGTAATTAAAAAATAGCGTTAGAAAAGCAACATCCAGACAGGTTCAAGAAAACAAGCATTAGCTGAAATTAACAGATTCCATTGTCAATGTCCATCAGTCTCCAGATTATGCATTCTTCTACAGTTTAAGTCACTTCAGAAAAAGCTATTCTAAGAAAAAAAATTGTCTTCTGTAAAATAATGGTTCTGTCTGGAAATATTTTGATATGTCAGGGTAGAATCTTATACCTGAAAAACCTTCAGCTTTCCTCTCTACTTTCCTCATTTTCATCCCTGCACCCCTCACCTTTTCTACACCTGTTACATATCTTTTACATTATTTTTGTTTTGTTTTGGTTTGGTTTTTTTTACATTCACTCTTTTATTAAGCTTATCTTCCTGTTTCTTCATCCTTGACATCCCTGTTTATTATCTTCCTTTGTTCTTTATTTTCTCTGCCACAATTTCCATCCTTTTTTTTTTTTTTTTCCACTTTTTAACTACATTTTTCTAATTTTCCCCCTAAGTCTCTACTTCTAGAGGGAACAATACCCCCGAGTATCAGCAGTTTGATACTGTCAAGTCTTCTGGGATAGGATGCAGAAATTGCAAGGTCCCTTGGAAAATACACTGACTGAGTGGCAGGTAGGCTCCAGTCTTGTTACTACTCAGCTTTGTGATTTTGGGTAAATCTTTGAGCATTGTTGTGTAGCAACTTTTAATTCCTCTTCATGTGGGCAAAGGTAATTCAATGCTTTGTTTGTTTGGTTTTTTTTAATCGGCTTAGTTAACCAGGTATAAACAAGAAATATATTTCTCACTGGTGAAGTGTTGTAGCTGGCCACTACTGCCTCACATTCACCAGTGGCTGGTTGGTTGGCTGATTGTTGGACTGAATAGTTGCAGCTGAAACCCCTTGACCTGCTACTTTTATGGAAAGTGCAGACTCACGAAATATAACAAAGGCAAATGTAGAGTATTGCATCTGTGCAGGAACAACCCCAGGTTCCAGTATAAGTTGGGGAATGACCTATTAGAGAGCAGCATAGGTAAGAGGGACCTGGGGATCCTGGTGGACAGCAGGATGACCATGAGCCAGCACTGTGCCCTTGTGGCCAGGAAGGCCAATGGCATCCTGGGGTGTATTAGAAGGGGGGTGGTTAGTAGGCAGAGAGAGATTCTTCTTCCCCTCTATTCTGCCCTGGTAAGACCACACCTGGAATACTATGTCCGGTTCTGGGCCCCTCAGTTCAAGAAGGACACGGAACTGCTGGAGAGAGTCCAGCGCAGGGCAACGAAGAGGATTAAGGGAGTGGAGAATCTTCTGTATGAGGAAAGGCTGGGGGAGCTGGGTCTCTTTAGTTTGGAGGAGACTGAGGGGTGACCTTACTGATGTTTACAAATATACAAAGTGTGAGTGTCACGAGGATGGAGCCAGGCTCTTCTTGGTGACAACCAATGGTAGGACCAGGGGTAATGGGTTTAAGCTGGAACACAGGAGGTTCCACTTAAACTTGAGAAGAAACTTCTTCTCAGTGAGGATAACAGAACACTGGAACAGGCTGCCCAGGGAGGCTGTGGAATCTCCTACTCTGGAAACATTCAAAATCCACCTGGACACATTCCTGCGTAACCTCATCTAGGTGTTCCTGCTCCGGCAGGGGGATTGGACTAGATGATCTTTCAAGGTCCCTCCCAATCCCTAGCATTCTATGCTTCTATGTTTTTATTAACTGCACCTACATTTTAGCTTCCCATACAGAGAATGACATAGGGTATTCTCCAGTGCCAGTGGCACCTTGATAATACCACAGGGTTGTTACAGGAACTTGCATGCAGTAGTATCAGGGCCCTGAAATGGGTTTTGAGGGCAGCATTTCCATATGTGCTTACAAGGACTGGGGGTGCTGTCGGAGGGGTCCCTCATGCAAGTTGTCCAGACTGTATTGTCAGAGGCAGAGACACACTGAGATCAGTTATAAAGATGAATGTCCTTCGGAGTGCGCTTCCCTGTCGTGCCAACTGGGCGGCTCTCAGCACAGCACAGAGTTGCCTCATGAACAAGGTAGAATGAATAGTGAAGCAGTTTGGCCTCAAGGATCCTGCCAAGGATGATCTAGAAACCCTGGAACAATGTGAAGTTTGCTGTGAATGAGTAAATAGGTCCTTAAAGTGTAAGTGTTGTTAACACTGTGTGAACAGTCAGGAAAGGCAGTGCTGTGAATAAATACCTGAAGTTAGCTAAACATCTCATGACATTTCAGTAAGCTCATTACAGTGTAAGTTGATCTGAACTCTGTTTTATAGTCACTGCAATACGTTTGTGAATTCTTAACTTGTTAACTATTTTGGCTTTTGTCATGAAAACGTCACCATAAATATATATTTTATCTGTGTCCTTTTCTTTTTCTAGACTTTCTTCTCCTAGTTTTATTATTTTGTCCTCTTTTTTTTTTTTTTTCCAATTTTCTTGTACCTTTTCTTCATTTTTTTCATCTTCCTTTCTCTCCATCTGCTCTTTGCAAGATGTTGAAACAAGTCTTTACATGTGCTAATGAGTATTCCTAAGTGCATTTAAAATTTACATAAGGAGGAGCAGGAAGAATGAGCTGAGGAGAAGCAAAAGTACAGCTCAGTGTGGCTTCTAGGTTCAGTTCATGTCCATGGTCAGCTGTAGTAAGTCCTGTGGCATTTGTTGTGGCAGGAGGGAAAGAGGGGAGAAAAGCAGAGTTTATTTTAATTTTTATTTCATAAAATATTGTTGAAATTCCACATAACCTCTTTCAGACTACCAGCAGAGCTGCTTAGTCATTGTGATATTTTCCAAAACACAGTCATTATCTGTACCTGAAGTTTCATTTCCAAAGTAAGAAAAAAAAAAAAGGCAGTACTTTTTTTCATGAATGAAACTGGGAGCAGAGCAATAGCCCTCATGTTCATTACATGCAGGTCTACTGTTTTGACTCCCCCAAAAGTCACAACACAATGGAAGACCCTCAGTTCTTTCTACCAGGGGATGAGTCCCCATGAGGATGAGGATCTGCTGTTGCTGCTGTTGAAAGATGAAGAAGCTGAGGAGAGCAAGAGAAGCCTGCTGTGAAGCTGACTGTTATAGTGCTCATGCATTTCATGGGTCTTACGAATTTTGTACCAGCCAAGTATGGATTTGTTTGGCACAACAGCAGGAGCCGCTCTTGTAGCCCATGTTGGAAGATGCAGGGAGCACCATGGGCCTCGTACAGAAAGGCTCTTCCTAGGACCAGTGGCACCGGGAGAGGAAGGGTCGCTGCTCTGTTACCGTGAAAAGGAAACAGCAACATTGATGTAATGAAAACTGCTGCTACCCTATTTCACACTTCCATCCTCATTTCTTAAAAGAAGATAACACCTCTCTGGAGGGCTCTGAGGAGAAAGCCATTAGTGATTAACAGCTACTCAGACATTATAATAATGGAGACCATATAAATAAACATAACTGCAGCTCCTAATTAGAGGGAGACACTGTTGTCATGTGAATGAAGTAGGATGCCAAACTTGACCTCTTCCTCACCATTGTTTTTTCCCTCCTGCGTGAGGATTCCCTTTAAAAGTCCTTGCATCTTTCCTTTTCCTCTCAGGGTGTAACAACATCTTCTGAACACCAAGATGCCATCTACTTCCCAGTGAAGGGCAGAAGAAAAAGGCCTTTTTCTAAAAGCACAAATCAAGCTATAATTGACCAGACAGATTCCTTTTTCACTAGATTACTGATTGCAATGCTTTTGGCAACATCTATACTGAAAGGAAAGCTCTGAAAATGTGTCAAACTAAAGCTCACCAGATCACAGTCTCACTCCTTATCTTCTCAGCCTCCTGCAAGTTTGGCTGGCAGGCTCCTGCCCCAGAGCTCTCAGAGCCTGGGCATGTGGGACAGCCCCACTGCAGGGGCAGCAGTCACTTTTTGCTGGATGTGGAGCTGGGAGCTGGATTTGGCAAGCTCTTGTCTTGGGAGCTCCATGCATCCATCCCACGTGAGCCCTGTCCCTGCTCACAGGTGGATATCTTCAAACTGCAGCACCTGCTGAGATGGATTCACAACATGCTGGCAGGAATTCACACAAGTTTTGGATAGAAATCTGGCCAATGGTCCAAGTTCCTTCTTGGCTGGGGCTTGCCAAATTAGAACACTTCTCAGAAAACATTTTTGTCTCAACAAATCAGCATTTTGATAGAAAAACAGCTTTAGCCAAAGACATGTCTGTCACTGAAATCCATATTCAGAAGTATTCTACTCTGTGGGCAAGATGGGATTCCTGCTAGCTCCTGTTCCCACAGACTGTCCTTCTCAGAAGAATGAGGGAGAGGGTGTGTCACAATATAGGAAGGGATTTAACTTCCTCTCACCCTTTCACACTGGGATCATTCCTTGTCCTGCACAGGTATAAAGATCTAGATCTGAATTTATACTTACATATTGAGATTGTTGTAACTGTATACTGTCTGAGCAAAAAGTATGTATTTTTAACCTATTTTTCATTACAGCTCTCCTGAATCTGCTGCCTAGTTCGCAAAGACTGAAGCACAAAGAAAAGTTCTTTAGATAGGAATAGGTGTGGAACAAAACACAAATCTCAACACACTGCCTGTTATTGAACCATCATTTTTATATTCCTGTTTTCACAGCTTCTACCAGCACGTTTTCTACTTGCAGTCTGTTTCTTACCCTGGGAGATCAAATGAAGAATTGCCAAGACCGGAGTCTTGTGAAGATTTCCTTCCTCAAAGCTGTTTCCACTTATTTTACCGTGGAACAGAAGGAAAAGACAAGGTCAGTCCAACCCTTGTCTTGATTTTTGGAAGGACTGAATGCCAGTACATACGCACTGAAGTACATGAAAAATATTGCTTCAATACATTTTCATACAATATTTTAAGATGCTTCTCAAAGAGTTCTAGTTATCTACTCTGCTTTATGCATGGCCAAAGGATCTCACATATAGCTACTTCTTATTTAAGAAGTTGGTGAAGATTTCTTTATTAGTATCTAACAGAATTGCCAAATCAGTGATTTCCAGGTTGCTCCTGTCTTTACATTTAAACTACAGAATGGAGTAACTGAGTCTAGACAACACAAACTTGTCCTTCCCTGTTGATTAATGTTAGATGTATAGAGGAGACACACTATTTCAATACAGAAATCTTATGCACTTACCATGTTTTAATGCATATCCATGTGCATATCACTTTAGTTAAGAATCTTGCCAAGGAAGAAAGAATGGAACTCCCAACTAAGCTGAAATTGAAAACACTTGGTCAACTGGTATTCTTTGGTCATACAAACACAACAAAGAATCACTTTGGTTCTTCCTAGCACCTGTTTAATGAAGGCCTTATGCCTTTCATTCAAACAAATCTTCTACCTAGTCATACACCTCCCAAATTCTCATTACCCACTAAGTTGGCCAAAGCTTTCATCCAATGACCCAGCTTCATTGCTAAATCTCAGTGTTTCCTTTTTTTTTTTTTTTCACCAGGATCTTTATGGTCCTGTCTAGTTTCTTCCCTCAACTTATTTTCTGAAGGTTTTCTCGCAATCAGGAAGGATAGTGGCTGCAGTTGTTGAGAATGAGAAAAATAATCTGACTGTCAGGAGCATATGTTTGGCAGCTGAGTGAAGCATATGTCACTTCCAACGGATTCACGTAGATTTTGAAGAGCACTACAAATAGTACCAGGCCTTTGAGACCTTGTAGAGAAGGAAGAGCTGCACATCACCTCCCTTTTTATTTCTTCATTGGCTTCCCCATCTTGAGCACCAGCATCCTGTCTTCACTTTAAAAATACGTCTCTGCTAATCTCCCCTGCTGATTCTTCCTGTGAATTCACTCTCAAATCAACAATTGCGACAAAACTCAGCTTAAACTTTTTAAACAAGAAATATTGTTGCTCATGTTTCCCTCTGAGACACTCACAATAAATATCTCAAAGCAGCTCAATTCATTCCCTCAGAACCTCTCCCAAAATTTGTTTGCCAATATACCCACAGTCAACTAGACATTTGTTCAGCAGGAATATACTAATTACTCCTTAGTCTGTTTGGAACTGCTTTTGTAAAGAGCCTAACACAGTGGGGTCTTGGTCAATCACTGCACATGGTACTGCTCCAGGCACCACAGTTGCTATATTACGAAGGCAAACACGGGAGAGACTGTTCAGTTGGCTAAATAATCTAGTGACATCTGTAATGCTGAAAAGTACCTGAGATATAAGCATAGGGTTCCAAGAATGGAGATCCCCCAGCTCTCCGGGTCACCTGTTACAGGGTTTGAACGTTTTGATCATAAAAAAATGTGTTCTCTATATCAAGTTCAAATAAGAATTTACCACTTTGAAGCTTGTTACCATTGCCTCTCGTCCTTTTACTGTGTGCTTCCTGTCACATTAAGCAGGTTTAGACAATATCCCATCGAATCTTCACTTTTCCAGTTTGAACAAACATGGTTCTCTCAGCCTCTTCTTTTACATTGTGTGTTCCAGTCCCTTACCATCTTGGAAGACTCCCTTGGCCATATTCCATTGTGTCCATGTGAGGAGAAATGACATGGACTCCAGATGTGGACTCACAAGTGCCAGGGAAAGAAAGGGGAAAAATCGCTTTGCCTGGCCTGATGGTTACACTCATGTTAACCACAGCACAGTTGCTGTGGAGATACATCACTGGCTCATGTTCAGTTTTCTGTTGACTGAGTCACTCCAGGTTGATTTGTTTGTTTGTTTGCTTGCTTGTTTTATTTTGGCAAAGACGCTTTCAGGCCAGTCAACCCCCAATCTGTACTGCCACATTGGGTTACTCTATCCTAGGTGCAGGTCTTTACATTTGCTGCAAGATATCATATTTTACATTTGACAGTCTCTTGTCCCTACTTTGGAGCTGCATTTCTTCATATGGCAAGAGGACCCTTATTGCCTCTTCAGTCTGAAAATGCAAGTAATATCTGATTGCAGCAACAGATAGATATACACTGAAATGAAATAATGTAGGCTTTGTAAAATGCCGGCTGATTATCTCAGAAAACCAGTAAATGCATTTCCCAGTCTGGTAAACGAATGGGGTTGCCTCAAAATAAATGTTTTCATTAGCTAACTAGTATGAATAAATGCTTTTAGTGTGGCCTACGGACTATGTTTGGTTCTACCTTTCAGTTGCCTTCTCCTCAATCTCTTTTAAGTTTTAGCTGCAAAGTAGAACAGCCAGGAAAGAAAGGATGATTATAACAAATACCTAATAAAAAAACCCATAAGCACACAAAAAGAACAGACACTTCAGAGTTCCATTGCAGGCACTTGTACATAGAATTTGGTACAAATTTGATAACAGATGCTGCAAAATTTAATTGCACTCAACATCACAAATTCTAGTCTTGTCTCTGCAGTTATGAGGCATTTGATCACAGCCAAGATGCATGTACCAGAGAAAGCTCTAGTGTCTTTGGATGCAAACTAGTGGATCTACCTTAGAAAGCAATCTGTGAGCACAAAGTCTGTATGCCATATCTCCACTTGACATATTACTCATTATAAGGGTTAAAAAACCCTCCAAGGTGCTACTACAAAGGCATAATCCACATTTTACTGAAGTCAGCAGGGGTTTTGCTCCGTAGCCCTGAGGTACTAATGTGGGGATAGAAAGTACTGAGACAGCATCAGAAGACACTAGTCATAGATATCTCTGCACTGAGAACCATTTCTAAATCTAGTAAGAACAGCTTCCAATTTGCCATATTATTTATCTCTATTATTATTATTTTTTCGTAATTAATTCTCAAAGAGTTATTGTTGTGGTTTCTTTTTTGATTGTCCTGGCTATTAGCCAAAGTCAAAACTTGTAAACGAGATAAGCCCTGAAACACAAAGTTGTGAGACATTGCTTGTGTGATAGAATTTCAGGCTGAAAAGGCTAGTGCAAAATATTTCCACAATGCTTTCTTAAAAACAAAACAGTGAAAAAACCAAACCAAACCAAACCAAACAAAAACAAAACAAAACAAACAAAAAACCAAAACAAAAAAACAATACAACAGAGAAATAGGATCAGGTTCTGAACAGTTGTCGGTAATTTTTTTGCTCTAATTGAGGCAAAAGATTCTGAAGTTCAGATAACATGAACCAAAGCACTCATTCTGGGCCTAAATGACATCATTTAGAAACTAACTCAGAAAAATAGACAGAAACATTTTGACAGACTGTTTAAAGTTTTATCTAGTTCAGGAGTGATGATGAATGGGAAAGAGATGAAGAGGAGGAAGAAAAAGTGAGGAAAGTATAGATTTGGTAGTTTGTCTTTAAGTGGTCTGAATTTTAAAGCACTTATAACTGAGTTACTTCTGTTTTAAAAATCAAGGCCTTTTCAGTACATTCACTTGGATTATAGATTTACTCAACCACAGTAGTCTCGTGATGTAGCAAATTGAAAACTATTTCAACTACCCAGGCTCCAGGAAAAGGTAAGAAACACAAAATCAAGATACTTCAGACCTGACACTTAAAAAAAAATCTCTTTTAACTAAATTTGAAACTGCACTCAGAATCTGGGAGACCTGGAATGGAAGACATTTGAGAGCTACTTATGATTTCCTGTTCTTGTGGACTGCATTAGAATGGCCCAGCAAGTCATAAATTACTGTAGCTTTTTTCCCAGCTTCTATCAAGAGCAGATGGAATCTGTAAGTCCTTGTTCAGGTTGAAAAATTATGCAGAGACTTTCCTTAGAATGATATTGTTTCAGCAACAAGCACTCCATTCCATACAGAAAATGAGACAGCAACCACACTGGAAGGAGTCTACCACTTCAGCTTCCTAAGTTCATGATCAAGGAACACCAACTGTGTTCTCATGTCTCATTTTTTTGTTTTGAGCAGCCTCTACAGAATGATGCAACATTTCCAAACACATGCACGTATTTGACATGCCATCCAGCAGAAAATATGCTGTACTCATACACAAATTACTGATGTTGACTCAGACACCTAAATGTGTCAAGTGGTTGAGCACAGAGAGTTCCTAAGCTAGGCTGAAGAAGTGTGTGTTTAAAGCTCTGTCACTGTCTCTTAGACACATATATTGTCTGTGCAGCTCTGAAACACCTGCCTCTGCAGAACTTGAAACCGCTTTGAGCACACAAGCAACTGTCAGTACTTTGGGCAGAAACAAAGAACTTCGGCTAGAAAAAAAAAGGAAAAATGGACAGAAGAGGTAATATTATCTTCCATCAATTATGACTCACCCTCCAGAAAGCTGAGGCATATTTTTTAGGCTACAGAATAATAAGCAGAAGTAGCTATTTTGAAGCCAGAGAATGAAATCAGTAGATCCAATGGCTGCTTTGGTCATGATCTGAAATAAGTCCTTTTTTGGGGCAGGGGGAGGCAGTTGGCTAGTATGAGCAAGAACATCCCTCTGATTCACAGAATTGTTTAGGTTGGAGGCGATCTTTCAACACCATAGTAATAATCATCTTGAACTGAATCTGTACATCAAGCCCCTTGGTCTACAGTGCACAGAATTGTGCTGTAGGCAGTTTTCCTGGTTGTGACATTTAGCAAAATTACAGAGTTTGTCCAAAACAGACCTGAAAACAAAATGAACTTAATGAAGCAGGTATTTCCATGAGAAGCTTGAGAAATTGCTGGCCTCCTGCTTACAAAGTGTTTCAGATAATATTCGTACATGCATTTCACTGTAGCTTTGTTCTAATGATTAGTCTGTCATAATGGACTGTAATTGGATTCATGACAATTACAGATTTTCCATCACCACTTGTCAATCAGTCATTTCAGAAATGTTTCATTAAGGAGGGGCCTGAATTTCAGCAAGGGAAACTGCAGACATTTTATCCATTGTTAACAACAGATACTTCAATTTTAGAATTCCTGTCAATTCCCAAAATTTCTTTGGCTAACAGTAATAAAAACTGGGATTTAGATAAAAGTTTGTATCTGAGAATATTCATATCACTTATTAAGCATAGTTCCTTTATAACTGTTATAACCCCTGAGTATTTTTCTGTTTTATGAATGAGAAAAATGAGTCACAGCTAAAGGACTGAAACAGGGCCCTGAGCGACAACTGTATTTTACAATAACAAAAGATCCAGTCAGTTCAGTGGAAGCAAACTTACCCTAGGTGACATAGAAGATGAGGCTAAACAACAACTCCAATAACACAATTGATCTTCATAGTAAGACTGAAACTTAAGGCCTCAATTAATTTCCTAAACACAGGTATGTGAATACACCATTTGAACTGTCAGATGTGCAGGAGGTTATGTGTGCCTTTTTGGACTATCAGTTGGAAGCCAGGTAAGAGGCCATTTGCAGTTTAAATTGGCACAAATGCCTATGTCTATGCAACTGAATCAAGCTTTGAGCATCTACAGCTAGTGCCTTTATGCAAAGGTAAATATCTCCATAATAGTCATTGGTGATCTGGTCAAAATAGTCAAGGGAGCCTGGAGAGCAATTCCAGTCACCCTGCAGTGGACACCTAGTGACTAAATAATTTTCTGGACTCTGGCACAATGCTATTGCCTAAATACAGGTGTTAATACAATTTTACCTTACTGTAAATTACCTATATATTTGAGACCAAAAGTTATGATGTAGATCTTTCAGGACTTGTGTATCCTTCTGGAGTGGGAACTGGAGGCCAGGAAGGGTACTCACTGTCTATAATGCCATCAGATGCCTAAGTTTCAGTTGAATCATACACTAAGACATTGGGGGCTAGGATTAATAGGTAACTAAGGAAGTTATGTATTTTCAGGCCAGGTGATCCTGACTAACAGCATCATTAGATACTTAAAGACTGGCTGATTATATTTTAGAGCCATGAAGAGTCATATTAAAGATACTGTGAGAAATAAATGTCATATCAAAAGACCAGAGAAAGGAAAATCTTCCATTAAAAGAAGGCAAAAAGAAGGAGCCAAGTACTACAAACTATCGGAGTTAACTTCAGTTCCTTCTGTGCAGTTGAACAAATCATTATACTAGATCTTCTTGAGCACCTGCAAGGCAACAAGGAAATGAACATCAGCCAATAAGGATTTACCAACAACAAATCACATCTAGGTAATCTAATTTCCTTCCACAGTAGGATGACAGGTTCTGTGGACAGAGAGGAAACAACAGATGTCATATATCTTTCGTTTAGAAAGACATTCTCTGTCATGAAGTTCTCAGAAGCTGGTAAAGAAATGTCAGTCTAAATGATAATACTATGGATTAGAAAACTGTACACAGACTGTTATTATTAATAGTTCACTGTCTTCATTAAAGAAATTGATGATAAAGCGGTGAATTTACTCATTAAGTTTGCTGGAAGGGACAAAATAGGCCTGTTAAATTTGAGAGATGGAATGGTAAATGGGATGAAATTCAGAGCAGACCCATAGGAAGTACTACAGTTGGGCAGGAATATTCAAATGTTTAAATAACATAAAGAGAAGAAATCACTGGAGAGTACAAAACTGAACAGGACAATTATGTCATGCTATTGTGAAATGGTGAACAACATGAATAAAAGTAGAAATGGGTGTATGGTCTCTAAAATACGTGAAATCATTTCCCTGCTTAGCTGTGCATTGGTTATTGAAAAGATCTCAGGTGAAGTATCATGTGCAACTCAGAACACTGGTGTCAAGAAAAATATGGACTATCTGCTTAGTCTGGATGAAAAGAATGAGAATTTTCAGAGGACTAACACATATTCCCTCTGAAGAAGAGTCAGGAGAAGTGCAGTTGGTTAGTCTGGAGAAGAGAAGGTGGGGGGGATGTGTGTCATCATTCTTGGCACCTGTACTGTGCTGCCTGCTGTAAGGACAATACAAACGACCAGCTTTCCAAGACCATGTTGTCTGGGAAAAACTGTGGACTTCAACTGAAGCAGGGGAGGTTTAGAACAACTTTTGAATGATCAAATGAGAAGAATAGGGAGTAAATGTCTGGGAAAGGTGGGGAGTTTCCAGTCTGAAAGGCCTTTAACAGTGCATCTCAATAACTACCTACTTAAGTTGATCATGCTTTGGAGTCTGTTCAGGACCCTTACAGTAATAACATGGAAAATAAAAAAAATTCCAGTAGTTTCAAAAGATAATAAGGTAGATATTATTTTCATATCATTTCTCCATGGAAATTGAAGAAATAGGATGAATATGAGATATAGAATGAAAAATCTCATGCCTAACTGCAGATTCTATGATTCTGTGATTATGGGAGACGAAACTGAACAGTGCGAAATGAACATCTTCCAGTGCTCATTCAAGGATTCAAATGTGCTTTTCTTAGTTACTATCCTTAATCTAAAAGATAAATGAAGATCATAGATATTCTTTAAAATAAAAGAATTCTTACACCATTCTTTAGAATGCTCATTTAGCTTTTTGGAAAATATAGCTACTTCATAGTTGATTGTCTTTAGTATTTCTTACAGTAAGCAAAGGTAGCTTGGATTTCTTTTCTAAAGGTTTGATTCAAAGCTTTCCAAGCAGATGGAAGTGTTTACTGCTAGCTAGCATTTGAAAATCTGAACTCTAGTTACTGTTCTCTGTATTATTATTGTTTGTCACATTAGAATATGAATCAGATGTTCTGTCCAAAATAGAACAAACGTAAAAATATCTACTGTGACAGTAATTCAATGAAATATAACAAGGGAAAGTGCAGAGTCTTGCATCTGGGCAATAACAACCCCAGGTTCCAGTATAAGTTGGGGAATGACCTATTAGAGAGCAGCATAGGGGAAAGGGACCTGGGGGTCCTGGTGGACAGCAGGATGACCATGAGCCAGCACTGTGCCCTTGTGGCCAGGAAGGCCAATGGCATCCTGAGGTGTATGAGTAGGGGGATGTGTAGTAGGTCCAGAGAGGTTCTCCTTCGCCTCTACTCTGCCCTGGTGAGACCACATCTGGAATATTGACTCTTTTCAGTGACAACCAATTATAAGACAAGGGACAATCAGTATAAACTGGAACACAGGAGGTTCCATTTAAATTTAAGAAGAAACTTCCTCACGATGAGGGTGACAGAGCACTGGAACAGGCTGCCCAGGGGGGTTGTGGAGTCTCCTACTCTGGAGACATTCAAAACCCACCTGGACACGTTCCTGTGTAACCTCATCTAGGTGTTCCTGCTCCGGCAGGGGGATTGGACTAGATGAACTTTCAAGGTCCCTTCCAATCCCTAACATTCTGTGATTCTGTGTGAATAAAAAGAAGGAAGCAAAACATGATTCCTACACAAAGATTTTACTGTTCTTTTATCATTACACTAGTTATCCATTTTATCCAAATTACTAATCAATAGCATTCAAAACATATTGACTGTTTGCAGACCAAAGATGACCAAGTCACAAAGTATATTAGGTACAAACTTGCATTATTGAAATGTTAAAAACTCTCAAAGGTCTTTCAAACCAAAATGGTTCTTTTCTCTGTGTTCTAATGCATAACTTAAGTAGTGATGAACAGAATCCATACAAACTGTGCACTGCATATAGTTAATCACAAGACTTAAAATTAGCAAATTAAAACATAATAAAATAATATCAACAAGCAGCAGCAGCAAATAAGCCCATCTCCACAGCAGGATACTGCAAATGTTTCAGGGAATTAAAAACATTTCAATTATATGACACATGCCTAATATTATCATGCTGTGCTAGCCAGGTTGAAATTGGTTTACCATTTTTCATTTCCTTTACAACCTACACAAAAGCATCTAATCCACTAGGACTACTTCATTCTACTGCAGAAGTCTGTGAACTTTCCATCCAAAGAAGTCTGGATTTAAATCACAAGCACAATTTATACAGTGCAATCTTCCTTCTCCGCCACTGATTTTACACTGTTCAAACAGATAAATTTTGGCCAGAATCGTAGTTTTCAATGTATTAAAGTAACACACAGCAGAATCCTATAGTCTCTGAGTTTCTCCAAGAATAAGTTATATTTAGTTTCTGTTAAGCTTTTTTGTTGTACCAAAGAACAGTTTTCAGAGCACATATCTTGTCAATGTAATTATATTTGTTTGTATAGATGAATAGATATGTAGTTTGTTTATTTTTTAAAATTTATTTTCTTTTATTTAGTATACTAATAGCCTGGTGTGCAACTGGCAAATTTTCTTTGTTTGTTTTGCTGAAGAAAGTTCTCCAAAGGTCTAGACAAAAATGAGGAAATACTCCTTATCAGTACCACTACTATTAGGAATATAAGAATGTAAGCTGAATTACATTTTAGAGACAAGGATAATTGTAGTAAATCATTCACAGCTTCAGAAAAGTAGCTTTAGTGTTTATTTAGCCATGTTTGCTGAGTTGCTGCTTAGTTTGTAAAAATAACGAGAGGGAGAAACGGCAAATTCTGATTATACTCATTGTTTGGTTAGGTTTTCTACTGGCTAGCTTGCAACACCTACCTTGTGTATGCTTACTGATTTTGAACACATACTTCTTTTCCTTCCATGATTGCCTGAGAAAAATAGTGAACCAGTTCAAAAATCTGAATGAGTTGAACTATACCGTTTGATGAAATTTAAGCACTTAAGCTATTCTGAATTCCAAAACACTGAAAAGAATCCCTTGAAATACTTTACCGAAATTCTCACCAATATCCCCAAAACCATTACTATAACTAAATTTGTGTAATTTTTGCTGATACCACAAAAATTCCTGATAAAGACATTCTGTAGGAATACTGTTTTAACACTTAAACCTACCTTATTTTGGACTAGATCCACATTCTTCCTTAAATTAATCTGCATCTGTAATATCACTGGCTAAAATGTAGGAGCAGTTCAAATTTTAAGCATCAGTTAATAGCAGTATCTTTTTGCTACCAGCACACTTGCTGCAAGTGATTTCCTGGCATTGGTATGCAGCACATATGCTTCTTCTAAGAATAACTAAGAAACAATCTGCCTAGAAATTATCTACCCCAGCTCTATAAAGCACTGTTCATCTATACTACCAAAAATGACAGCTGGTTGTAACCTATTTACGAAAAATCCCCAAGCCTACTATTTTCATTACTGTTGCTGTCATCGCACAGACACTTAAAAGAATGCAAATGCTATCAAAGAACCAGCTTAGCATAACCATTCCTGCAATGAAATATTATAATCTTATATAATTTCATGTAAACTACATGATGAAACTGTATAACAAAACCAGTACTTATATCCATTGCTGACTTTATAAATAAGTACCTTGTACTCATCTCTCACGCATGGTTTACAAGAAAAAAGCTACCTGCCATCTATCACAAAATACTGTCATATATTTTTGGATCCGTAGTGATGTGCAAGTGTCTACCCACCATTAAATTGGCTTCCACATTTTGAGCCCACATTGGGCCTTGTTAAATATTTGTTGCCTTATCTAAAACACCCAATTTTCCACCAGTTAACTTCTCTAATGAGTAAATTTCTGATTCTGGAGCTGCATATCCACCAATCATATGGTCATCATACCAGCCTGTTTCTTGCCAGCAAGTCACAAAAAGTATAGTTAGATAAGGCATAAAACAAAACAGCTTGTGCAGACCCCTTTTCATTTTTCTTCTCTGGCTAAGCTAGAAGAAAACCCACTGGAATTCCAGTTTTCTGTTTTGAGAAACATGCCTATTACTTTTTCCTGTTTGTACGTCAAATAAAGAAATATTCATTGGGCCAGGGAGAGAAATACAGAATGTGACATAGTGCAGTACCCATGGCAGATGTAAGCATCTTAGATTTGAGTCCGTACTCCAGTCATAATTAGTTATACAAGAGGAAACCACTTCTACAGGAACAATAGAGACATTTACTTTATAATATATGTACTCATTGTTCAGCAGATTTTCTGAAGAGGCAAATTTTAATCTGTTCCCCAAAGCAGATAAATGAGGATGTGAGCGCATGTTTCTGTCTCCCTACATAAGCATATAGAGAAGCAGACAACTGGGGAAAATGCAAAAGAAATGAGCAAGTACAACTTTTTTTTATGTGTTTGTCGAGGGTTTTGATTGTGGGGTGACAATAAAAACTGTGGCAGATGTATTGTTAACACCCTCTCCCTCCCCTTTCCCCTTCGTCCCCTCCCTCTCCCCCTTCCCACTCAGGACAGGCAATGGGAAGGGAAAGAAGGACAGAGAGAAGAGAGTTGGAAAAATTAAAAATGTTTTACTAATATTACTAATAAGAATAGAGAAAATAATACAAAATATACAAAACCAATCTTGAAAGTCTCAGCAACTGCAGAGCTGGCACCTGAAGTCCTGGATTGGACCATGCAGCCACCCAGAGCTGGATTCAGTCTCTCACTAGGCCTCAGTTTGCAGGGACGACTAGCAAGGTCCTCTCCTAATGTCGGCCATAAGGAAAAAGGGAAAGAAAGAAAGGGACAAGATCCTTGTGATCTCCCACTTTTATATGAAGTATTCATGTGAATGGAATGTTATACTCCGTTAGTCAATTCCTTGATCACCTGTTTCTCGTTGCCCCTCTCATGAGAGGTGCATCCATGCTTATAAATAACTTCACATTCAATTGCTATGTTTACCAAAACATGTATCTGGTTCTCCAGGAAAATGCAGCTAATACGAAGGCTTTAGCTGGCAGGCAAATTCACTAAAAGAGAAACTTGTTTTTAACAAAACCAGGACAGTGTTCAGCGTGAAAAGGGCCTGACATGGGTTAGAGAAGAGACCTGTTTCCCTTGGCTGTCTAGGGTCAGAGCCTGGACTTGGCTACTCTAGAAGGCAATTCAGGGCACCTTACTGAGGCACCAGCTCTAAATCACCCTCTCTCCTCTTGCTGTAAAAACATAAATTATGCATGTGAAGTAATACCGCCCTTAGCTGGGCAGAATTAGGTAGTATGACAACCTTGGAAAGCAAAGCAGCAAACCCACAGGCAGTGTTTAAAGAGAATAATTTTACTCACAACATCTATTGGCTCTTCCTCTCACCTGTTTTTTTCTTAATCTAAAAAGAGATGCTGCAACAATCTCATTAACAACTATATTTAGCCCCTCCTCTTCTGAAATTAATCTCTGCTGTGGAACATCTCTTTTTGGAAAGCCACCTGAGGAAATTACTTTTGCATAGATTCTCTTGATATGAAATTATCTTGAAGCCAACAATGTGACTGCATATATAAAGCAGAGAGGATCTATTTCTTTCTGTGTGTGAAGAGTTACGTGGATTATTAGTAGGAATAATGTTAGCATAAAAGGTGGGACCGAATTTAAATGTCTAAAAGCTGTAAATATGCATTTAAGTCATAATCCCAGGCTCCCTTTATAGCTAGGAGAGTGGAACAGAGCCCTCTGGAGAGTGACTACTACACTGAATGCTCAGGGAAAGATTCACTTGTCATAACACAAGTGTCTACTTTTGGCCGATTTTGGCACTTCAAGTTACCAGGTTGCGTATCACAGGAGCAGGGGTGTCCTACCTATCCTGCATCTCATCTGCAAGCATATGCAGATATTTGGACGTCAAGAGGCCCAAGATATCTATTTTGGGGAAACTGATTTTTGCTTTTGGCTGGCAATGAGGTGAGTTTTCTAACAGAGAGAACTATTTCTCTGCCTTGATGAGAAAATAAATATATGGTAGTCTGCTTCGAGCTAGATGCCCAACTTTCAGATGCATGAGTGAGGGCAGAAGAATCTCAACTTCACAAGTCTTTGGCATGAAGTAATGAAGTCAAATCAACATAAATAAATGGTACATTGTGGTTTTATACACACTACTAGAAGAAAATATTGTGATCAATAATGTGGATCTTTAATTTCATATGCTGCATTTCAAGAGGCCATAACCATAATTTTTCCCAATAGCTTCTACAATAATTTTCACACATTAGTGTGGTGTTTTGTAGTGTTTTTTGACAGAAATGGTTGATATAAATGGTGTTTTGTTTTGTTTTGTTTTGTTTTCCCTTATCCCTAGTTAACAAATAGAAGACTAGGGTACTGTTTTACTTCTATTTGAAAGTCACAGAATAATACAACAATTAATTCATCAACAGTTGGAAGCAACAACCTTAGATTTATGGATTTTTCAGTTTATTTCACTAGGTTACAAAAATCACTTTTCTGTGTTAACTTTGTTTTTTTCAGTCTCAAGGTTACACGTTTCTTAGCCTTGATTGTATCTCAGCAGTATTGACTGCTTTAGTGGATATTTCATTGCCACTTGCATAGATATTCTATTCATTATAGCACAGTCTCACACTATAGGCAGGTCAAAGAAACATATATTATATATGCACAGATATTGAGAAATGAAGTTGTCAGCATCATTCAGTATGTCACATAAATATTTCTCTTAAGAATTATCTTCTGCTAGGTGCAGTTCTGTATTTGTATTCATAAGTATGTCTCCCTTCTGATAAAAAACAAGATTATATAAATTCTGTTTTTCCCCCAGTGCCTGAAAAACATTCTAATACTGTGGTGTTCTTTTCAGTTTCTCTATCATGTACTTCCTTTACTGTTTTCTGATTCTCACTGATGTTTATTCCCTATTTTAAATTACTTTTTACCACTCTGATGCACAAACCTAGTCTTGCTGCATACTTTCTGTGGTCTGCCTCTGTTCTTTCAATCTCTGCAGAATTGCAACTTTAATTAAAGTGAATGTAAAAAAGTCAATATTTACAAAAATGGTGAAGGTTCTGGATGTGTTTATTTCAGGATTTATGCCACATTAATTTTGTTAGAGGAAACAAACATTTTAGTAGCTGTTCTGACTCTGCATTGCTAAGTATTTAATTCACAGTAGTTGCTATAAAAATATCTGATGTTTGTCCATACAGAGTGTGGTTACACTAGAGAGCAAGGTTATAACTCAAATCATACAAATAGTCCTCCCCAAAACATTCTTCAGTTTTCTGGTCTTTTTAGATGGCCAGACGAATTGGATTTGACTTAAATAAAGATTTCTGGGAGTTCCTTACCTGGTAAAAACAATGCTCCTGATGGCATTCTGTGCTGTCCTCTCTTATCTCAGAAGAATAAGGACAATTTGGATTAATTTATCAGAATATTCGTGTATTTTTATCCTTTTCAGAAAAACTAAGGTATAGTGAAATCAATTGATCATACCTAATAGAAAGAAAAACACACAAAAGTAAAGCAAACAAGAGTGTGTACTATGTAGCAGCTGTCTTCTTATTGACCCACCATTCTTGGCAACCTTTAATATATTTTCACCCATTATTTTAGATAAAATGAGCATGTCTCAGCATATTTGAATTTGTTGAAGTTTCAGCCCACATTGTTTAAATTAGGAAATGTAAATCTGTAGAACAGTCTCCCTCTTTTTCCCTTTGTATTTTCTAGACAATGAAAGTTTCAGGAATAACTTTCTGGCCGTGTTAATCACGAACACCTTGTTTTAAGGTGCTATTTATTTTGGATAGGGAGAGGGAATAAGAAATTGGGTAAATTTTATTGCAGGAAGTCTTGTGTCTTCGTGCCAGTTAATTTTTGACCATTCCAGAAGTAGACGCCTCTGTTGGTAAAAATAAAGATACTGTGTCCTGTTCCTCTTGTATGACTATTTTCTCTCTTATTTGCTTGCTTTCTTGTGGCAATTACTTCTCCTCAGTCTTTTAGGAACTTGGATAGATGAAAAAATAATGCCATTGAGACACCTTTTTAATGCAAGACTTCCATTTCTTGCTGGTTTTACAGCCTGCCATTTCAGGCAAGGCTAATTTCTGCAGGTGGCTGTGTCATGTGATTTGTCCATATCATTTAGAAACAGCCTGGCTGTTCCTGTATCAGGAATATTAATACAAAATTGAAGTTAAAAGCCTAGTAACATTGCTGTAGCAACAGGGCTTGCATATTGGAGGGCTAAACAGTTCACAAACTGTCTTGTGACAGGATAAATCCCATCTGTTGAATGAGGATGCTTTAAAATGAAATACTCTACAGCTCAAATACAGGGAATAAAGCAAAAGAGACTGACTGAGAAAAGACAGCAAACTAGCTTTGGGAAGCTGTCTCATCAGTTGCACTTACCCCACTTCAAGACCCACTGTCACATGAGGCCACACACACTCATGTGAACAGGAACGCCTCAACTTACCCAAAATGAAGTCTTCCATTAAAATAACTTTCTTTTGTTATCTGTGAAAAACAGTGAGATTACGGTGGCCAAATTGATGTCCCAAAACACTCATGTCACCAGCTGTTTCAGAGCACTCCCATCAGACAAGGCTGCATTACAAGGGATATGCAAGGGGCATAGCTGAAGATGTACCATCTCCTGACTGAATATTCACTGTCATTACTTAGCAAATGACTGCAAGATAATCTAGGCAGCATAAAGGAAAATGTTGGAACAATTGCAGTGTGGGAGACAAATAGATTTTCATTTGGTTACTATTGTGTTTTCTTCGAATGGTGCTTGCTTGGAGCGTAGGTATATGCTTCCTCTGAGAACAATGAGTTATACCTCTAATAGGTAAATCTGGCAGTATAATTTTTAGACCCTCAGAGTGAAATACTCATTTGTGTGCCGAGGCACTTGACTTTCTTTACAGAAATGGAATCAGACACCTCAGAAAAGGATGTAAACAGCAGGGTACCTCTAAATCATTGATTGGTATTTGTAGCAGTGTGCTTGAAAACCCATTTCTCTCTAGAGCCTAAGTTCTCTGGAGACAACTAGCACTGGAGGAAGCTGGATTTGGGATTTAGAAGACAAAATTATGTTATTTTTCAGTAGCACATTCATAGCAGTATTCTTTCAGAAAGCCTAAGCAGGCTGTATCTTATGTTGAAGAGGGCAGCATCCACCATTTATGATAACCTTGTGGTTAGACCTATGAAAGCTGAGTTTGATTTTCTCCTCCTTTCTTCTGAAAGACTACCTTAGCTATCAGGGTTTCTCAGCTATTCAAAGCAAGAGGTATGCAATTCTGGCATTAGAAAGACAAATACATATATGTCCCCACATACATTGCCACAGTATCTGGCACTCTTGGGAGTGCCAGAGTATCTCTGTATCTGCGAGTGTCTGCCCTCACCCAATATCAGACAACTTGAGCTCATCTACTTGAAAATAGTGATCAATCTTAATTTAGTCATGTGGCTATTATATTGGAAAGTAAAATTATGACCACACCTCCCCCTCCCCCCCCCCAAAAAAAAATCACATTTACCCCAATAACATAATCCACATGAAAAAAGCCATGGGGTAGAAAAAGCTGAGCAAAACCTCTCTGCTCAGTCATGATTATGCTGTACCTCTTCCTACTCTTTGTCTGTTTTTATAATAGGCTTTGTAAGTAGACATCTTTAGTTTTTAATTGTGAAGCAACTAACATGCTGCTGGTGTCATAAGACAGATGATGAATAATCATCACCATGAAAGAGGGCAAATGATGGCCCCAGATCAGTACTGAATCCTATTTTAGTCTGCCAGCAGCAAGTTACAAGTCTGACAGATTTAATAAACTGGTACTGATATTTACTAATTTTTTTTTCAAGTTTGTGGTATCTGGATACAGAAGGATACGCATTTTATAAAAAAATATGCAGCAATAGCCAAAAGATCTCAGTTCCAGGAGGCGTTATTGCAATCCACATATTTAGAAGGAATCAAAGTAGGATTAAACATTATAACGGGTTGTGATAAGAGGCAATACTGTGCGAGAAAAAATGGATCATAAGACTCCGTGTTTCAGGACTGTTTTGAAGCATATGTGTATTCAGAAAGAGCAGCCAACAAGAAGGTACAGGTCCCTGGTATTTATCTTTTCCTTCTGCCTAAATAAAAGTAAGGTCTTTCTCAAATCACACACTCTTTTTTTTTTTTTCTTTTTAAAATTATAATTTAGTCCTTCAAAACCATGATCTCTGCACACTGTGCCTTGTTAATGGCAACACTGTGCCTTGTTAATGGCAACACTGTGACACGTAGAAGTCCAGACTTCAAGGTGTTAAGCAGAGAGTACAAGAAGGATATAAAGCCACAGAAGGAAAAGTCTGAATAGCCAAAAGTCAAAAGAGATGCTGGCCATATCTTGGCTCCTTTACCCCTAAAAGTCACCCCAGTCAGAGCACCCACGCCAGAGCATCTCACTGAATCAACAACACAGACCTGGAGGACAACCTGGGTAGCTCCTCTTGAATCCTCACAGTATATCACATATGTTACATTTTTAAAATTTTAATCACAATACCTGTCAAGACTGAAGGAACACATTTTGGGAAGATCTAAGATTTAATTGACAATGTAGGTGACATTAATGAGCAAACTGTAGTGAAAAACTGTTCACACCCAAATTAGTACATTAAACAACCTACATCTACCCAGGGTATTGCACTAATCTTCTCTGTAGCAGTATAAAATAACAATATAGAGTTCCAGGTATGTGACTGCATGTTCCTTGCCAACAGCACCTATCCAAAAATCTGGAAGTACAGACCTAGGAAAATAAAAAAATTAAAAACACGAAAGTGGTTGGTAGTCAATAAGAAATTGAAAAAAACTCAAGTATGCAAATCAATACTTTTTGTTCTAACATAATCTGTATTATTGGATATCAATATGGACTGGCAGAAAAGGACCCAATGTCCTTAATTGTAAATAAGGATTTCCTCTTTTTTTTTTTTTTTTATTCCTAAAGCCCCATAGATAACTAGAATATTCTTAAGCAGCTTCTCAGAATAATATAAGCACTTTGAATACTCATTCTAAGACACTAATTTTTAACCTAAATCACTCATTTTCAAGCACATGTTCATTTAAATAAAAAACATGTATATCTATCTACATATATATAGAATCATAGAATCATATAATTGTTTTGGTTGGAAAAGACCTTTAAGATCATCAAGTCCAACTGTTAACCTAACACTGCCAAGTCAACCTCTAAACCATGTCCCTAAGAACCTCTTCTACAAGTGTTTTAAACATCTCCAGGGATGGTGACTCCACCACTTCCCTGGGCAGCCTGACAACCAATTCGGTGTCGCGGTTGAGACGGACAAGCGACATGGACCAAATTCTTTCAAGATGAAAGTAATAGATGCCATTTATTGCTACAAGTGCATTTTTATACAATTCTGCCAGTTCATGTGTCTTTTCACTATTGGTTACAAGTTACAGCACTAACATCTCATTGGTTAAACTTGCTATCATCCATGTTATTCTTCTATCCCCTTCTCTCTCACGGGTACATCTCTCCTCTCTCCGGATACTCCTTTACTCCCATCCTCCTCAAGGGTAAATCTTAATATCTCAAGGCTGATCTCTACTCTCATATTTTCTGTCAAGGATTCCACAGACTCGCTGCAGTTTCCCACAATTCGGTGAATAATTTTTTCCTAATATCCAATCTAAACCTCCCCTGGTGCAACTTGAGGCCATTTCCCCCTGTCCTATCACTTGTTACTTGGGAAAAGAGACACTTTCCATGCTACAACCTCTTTTCAGGCAGTTGTAGAGAAGCAATAAGGTCTCCCCTCAGCCTCCTTTTCAGATTAAACAACTCCAGTTCCCTCAGCTCATAAAGGAATCCTCAGCTTGCACAGGGTCAACAGAGTCTCCACTGTAATATCTGCATCCTTGAGGCTGATGGCGAAGAGAGCAGTCAGAAGAAAAGATGATGGATCAGGAAATTTTCAGAAGAGCACAATGGGTCAGCCAGTGGGCTAAAGTTAGAGCAGCCCTCATACTGCTTTGTATAACATTTTACATTTGATCCAATGACAGAAACTTTTACTGATTACAGGATCTCCTAGCTTTTTAGTCTTCTCTCTTCTGGAATAATGAACATTTATGTAAGTCTCAGAATGATGATTAATATGTTCCCTTCTGTTATCAGAACTGGCTGAAAAAAGCATCTTTGATTAGCCTGCTGAGTTGGACAATGAAGTTTCTGTGAGGATCATTAGTGGTCGGGTAAGTGGAGACTTTTTCTGAGCCATCTCTCAAGCAAAGAGAGTAAGCATTTTACTCTTCCAAATTGGAACCTTTTCCATTAAAACTGATAAAACTAAGAATCTGATATTTTTTTCATTCACAACCTCTAAAGCAAAATGTGCTTTTCAGCCATGCTTTTAATGTATGGCATAGTTCAGAGAGAGATTTGAATGAAAGCTAAGGACAGACTGTAGCTGTTTTAGATGGGTGAACAAAGGGAAGAGGCAGCCTCTGGTACATGTCTGCCCTCATATCATGTATAACACACTGTATTGTGTCTTATACTTACCATTATTAGCACGATCACAGAATTCAACTAGCCATAACATTCCCTGCAACTTCCTCTGGGACTTGACCCTTTTCATATTCTTCACAGTATTGCCTTCAGAGCAGTTTTTTGGTTTTAAGGGACAGTGTCAGCTTGCCCCGATGGCCTGTATGCATTTCTGTTGTCCCCACATGGAGACTGAAAGACTTAAACAACAAGCAAAACTGAATGGCTGAATAATTTCAGTGCTCCAGTGTTGAAACCATTTTGTTGTCTATGAGGAATTCACTCCAATCTAAATATATTTACACCTCCCAAAATGTGAACAGGTTCTGCAGGTGCTGATAGCTGATAACTGTTTATAGAAATCTAACTAGAGGTGATATTTCATACCAATAAATTCCAGTTTAGCTTAGCATAACCCAGATATAGAAAGAAAATATTCCCATAAGAAGAATAACTGGACTGACCAAGATGTTATCTTTATTTATGGACTCTCCATTTCTCATCTGAGTCATAGGGGAAGAGACTATAGTTTAATGAGTGTACAAAAATCTGGAGTAGCAGTAGCATAATAAACTTTGCTTACATTTGAATACACGTCTATGTGTGATTGATACATATAGTTCTTACATCAAGCATGACCACACTGATAATTAATAATGTTTAATCAAATGGAGATCACTGACACAGGAAGTTTGTGTTTCATGGTACACATTAAAAATACATTTATCTTGTAGTGATAACTTTGAACCCATCACCATTTGTCATTTCAATTAATTGAGGTACAAATAATAATGTTTTAATGAATTTCCAACAGCCCAATTACATCAGAAATTTAAATAGTCGACCAGATAAAAACATATAGTTTGTGATTACAATAACCATAAATCTGTCAACTTCAGAATGATAATCCTGGCATTTGCATTTTTTCCAGTGTCAACCTGGACTCTCTTTTTCTCTGCTTAGTTTTGTATTTTGTTACATAATCTGCTACAAGATAGGTCATGTTTCAATAGCTGAGCGAGATGTGGGTGGGTATGCCATTCCCTGCCTACCCTGTTGAAGGAAGTTTCTCACTGCATGAAAAAAGGCAAACTTTGATATTAACCATTGTATAGGGACAATTTTTCATCTAGACAGTTAAAATCAATGCAGCAGTGGCAATTTACTCCAGGAAATAATAAAGAATAATATCTTGTGAAATTAAGATCATTTTAACTTGTAATTTCTCTAGTTTTTCCCCCTTCCCTCCTTTTTTTTTTTTTAAATTTTGTTGTGTTTTGTTTTTGAAGAATCATATTAACAAAAAAAATACAAATAAACTATTTTCAACTAAACCTCCCAGTGGTGATCCAGACAAGGAGTATTTTCCACTATTAGAATTTTAATTCTTAATTTTCCAGTCCATTTCTTGTGAAATGTACATATATTTCAAGCACTTAAGTCTCTGTATCAATATTACTTACCGCAATAAATAGGAAGAAGTATCTATTATGAAAACCTGAAGAGATCAAGCAGTAACTTAGATCTGCAAAGACACTCTTTTTCTTGTAGCAGAGATCCCAGGGAGATCTATTTTTGTATTTCACAATAAGGAGGATTTCTGATTTGGATTCTTTTGGGGAAAATATGTCTTTTAGTCACAAACATCAAAGGAATTTTTTCTTGGTGCATGCACGGAGCCAAAGCTATTACCAGATTTGAGCAAAGTGACAATATTGCAGCGATGAGACTAAAGTTGGAGCAAAGAATTACATAATAGTTTAAAATTACTGGCAGGAAGGAAAAAACCTTCCTAAGAGTTAGAAGTAGCTATATCCTCACCCTGATTTGACAGATTAGCCTCATGTTCGCACAGGTAATGTATAATCGTATCTGTCCTGTCAGATTTAAGTCTGTTCATAGCAGTGTCTCGACCAATAAGGTCGATGTCTGAATAAAGGCTTCCTTATGAAGACTTATTTTACTGTGTGGCATCTAATATATTTGTACTGGTTTTGTGGCATTATACAAAGTGCAATGCATTAATGCAAATTGAAAACAGAGAGTTGATTGTATTCTGTCTTTGCACCTTTTATCTCACCTTTGACATTGGTTTATCATCCAGAGAATACCCATCACGAAATCTTTCCCTGATATGGTCTCCATGTGCTCTTGCCTTCTCTCTCATAGTATTGATTTTTGTTCATCTCCTGGAAGCACAGCTCGACAGGTTGTTCTTCCAAATCCCAGTGCTGCAGCACTGAGGCCATTTTTCATCAGTGGTCAGGGAACACGAGTTACAGCTTCTGACTGGACAGAGCTCTGTTAAAGGGTCTTTTGAAGCACTGTATGGAGCTCGTAAAATACATTAGAGGCTATGCATTGATTTCTGAAAGAACACTTGCAGCAAATTAGTCACAATCCCTTAGCCCACTCCAAGGTTTCCAGGTTAACATCCTCACACCTGGGAGGAAGGTTTGGAAACCTAATATCTATAGTATCTAACTAAAAATTTTCACTTGCTTGCTAGAGGGGCTTGACACCAGCAGCTTACAGCAGTTTCAGTGAGAAAGCAGGAGTTCAGAATATCGGCACTTTTTCTTCATCCACCTTGAAATATAATGAAGTGCCTACAGATTAGCCCTTAATAAACTGTTCAGATCCTAACTGTTAATTTTTGGAGTCTGCGCTCTATAATATATAAAATATTATTTCATAATATATTATATATTTCTATCCCATTATAAAAAATATTTTACATTATATGTCAACATATATCATACCATAAATATGATAACTAGAAAATAATTAATATGTAGAGTCTGAGATTACATGGGTCTTGTCCTCTGCTGCTCTCAGAGAATCTTGAGTTCAATTTTTCAAACAAAAAGGATGTTGAAAATCATCATTATCATCCCGTCACATAACTCACCTGCTGTAGGTCTTTCTTTTTTTCAATTGTCCTTTAGTAATTTCATAAAAATAAAAGTCCTTCTCATTGTTTTTGAAGGAACCCCTACCAACAACAGTGGTCTTCTTAAAGAGAAGTGTGATTAACATCCACCTCTCTTCTGCAGTTTTCAGTTTCCAGAGAAACAGCATCCAAAGTGTGAAGTATTCCATCATGTACTGCTCAGCTGGGGCTGGAAAACACGAACCTGTCATCTTCCAGTCCTCTGTTCTTCAAACTTTCCAGAAGTCAGCTTATTATTTGCTGATTCTGCATGCTTGATTGAAATTCAGTTTCTACAGCTTTCACAGGCTTATGCAGACCCCAGTATTATATAGAAGGTTGAAGAATAATACATGAATGAAAGCTTAGAGAATAAGCTCCAGAGTACAGTCATGGGGATGCAGAGATGCAAACTTTATTAATCTTAGACTTGTCAAGAAATTTAGCTGTACATAGCAATAAATGATATAGTCTTTTTAAGCACTGTGATTCATTGGATTACGAAGATCAGAGATTTAGAAAGAAATCAATCTATTTTAGAGCCGTCAAACCAATTATATGTGCAACTGCAATATTTTAAAAGGAGCCTAAAGCTTGATTTATTTTATAATTTTTATACCTGAAATGGGATTGCTTCTATAGTAACATGTAGTGCTGCTGCAAGTGTATATATTTCACAACCAAAAAGGAACTCTTTGTTTTCTATGCCTGATGACATTAAAATGAGTGCTCCTTAGTGAGAAATTACCAGATGATTGTTTGACATGTCTTTCAATTCTAAACAAGGCAATTACTTTTCCTTAAGAAGAAATATAAGTTTATTTATGGTCTTTAGAGCCATGATACTCTCTTTAGTAGCATACCGACTGATAGCCTGAAAGATTTTAATGTAGTCATGGTAAGATTTAATTATTTTGCCTATTCTTGAAAAAAGTGATCTTCACACAGATCTCTGAATACATCTTTGAGGCTTTTGAATATAACACCATTGAAACCACATGAACAAGAATTCAGAGTATTTAATGTGAACAAATTCTTGGTAAGACCTTGCATAATACAAACACGATATGTATATCCATTGAAGAATGAAATGGAACTAGTTAGATGCAACTCAATGCTCTTTGATAAGTCACAGCTAATGAAATACAAATAAAAATAGGTGCTGAATTTTTAAACGAGATTCAGTTGATTAGATGGGGATCGTTCCATATTACTCAGTAGCAACAATTTTATGTGAGATGAGCAAACATCAGGATCATTTGTTCTTCATTTTTTTAAAAGTTTACTTGGGAGTGGGTTCAAATTTGTCTTTCTTATTGTTATTGCTTACTTATAGAGATATAATATTAGAAACTAGAAAACATTGATTACACTAAAATAGGTTTTAAATATATTGTTGAATATAAAAATGATGACTTTTATTAAATATCAGGCGGGAGGCAACCATTATGTAAGCAGAAAAGCACTGCAGAATAGAGTTCAGCCATCGTTGCCTTCTGATTAGGTTATCATTAGGTTTCATCATCCTTCCTGCTAAATCCTCTGTTTGTCACCCCTCTTTTAGCAGAAGACAAAAGCAAGAACAATTTTCTATATAGAAGCTAACCTGTTTTTCAGAAAGCTCTTCAGTCTCATGGCTTTGAACGCTCTGCTCACGGAAGGAGCTCTCCAACACACTCTCTAGGACACAGAAATGTTCGTTCCAAGCCTGCACATTATTTGTGCAGGGATGGTCTGCACATTATTTGGAAGTAAAGCTATTTCTTACTGCATTTGCCTAATATCAAACACATTAGAAATCCGTGTTTTATCTTAGTCAATGTGTATGTGGACTGCACAGTTAGTAGATCTTGATAAACCATCTTGCAATCCAGATGAAACAAACTTTATGTGTCCAAAAGTGCATGCTGGCATTTGCAAGTACTTCATAATTCTGGTTGATAAAATAAAGCTGTCAGAAAATAAATACCAAAAAACACCAGTGGATAATGAGAGTTATTCCTAAATTGTGTAATCAGTTGGCGAATATGGTTCAGTGGGCCCCACCAGACTTGAGTTATCTTCCTGTTTCTATTTCCACAACTCATGCTACTTCAGTTATACTTAGTTTTTAGACTATTGCTTGGACATGTGCCTGCATTTTTTTTCTCCATCAAAATTAAGATGACAAAGGAGGCTGGCTTGTGAGTGCAAATGGAGAGCACTGTTGGCCTTAGCTCCTCAGGGGTAATCCTAGACATTGTATGCTGTATGTGGCCTTTCAGACAAGGATAACATGACACTTGCTAAGTGATTAGCAATGTGGATCTTCCCTCATAAATCAGGACCTAAAAGACATATCTCAGTTGAAAGGGAAAAAGTTCTCTTCTTCAGGGAGGCACCTTTTGGATAACTGTCATTAATATCTATGATGTGCTCAGCTGCCACCAGAGTAGGTGGCACACAAGTGCTTACAACGGTGCATCTTGAAGCATGACAATATGAAATATAAATACAGTCAGACGTCCAAGACCTGTTTATAAAGCCTGGAGAAAGGTTGAGCTTGGTCCTTTGGCCTGAGTGAACAGGTCAGGAGAGACAAGGTTCAGTGATGAACAAAAGGCATTGCGGATTCTTGGGACCCTTGAACATCTCAAACAGCAAGTTTAAATGTAATTGCAAACCTTTGCCATTATAGAGGTGACAAATAGGATGACATAACTATAAGATTGATTTTGTCATTTTTCTTCTAACTTCCACTTATCAAGCAATCAAAAATTACCATTCCAAGGGTACTCAGATGAGCTGGTACCTTTTGTACTCTGAACAGCTGATAAATGCCTTGGGCATAAGAAGTGTTTGATCATTATTAATTCACATATCATTAATTGTAATATACCGATGAGAGGAATCCACTTTATGTTCATGCAGCTCTCATGTGTACTGTCAGAGGTGTTATATTCTAATTTAGTGCTAGTCAATGGGCATAATAAAGGTGTTACTCATAAAACCTTGAGTGTATTTGTGTGTCCTATACTGCAACCAAAGCACAAGGTAGATGTACATATCTTCACATTGACATTAATATGCTAAAATTTCATGGCATCTTTAATGTCTATGCATCATGAAAATAAACTGATAGAGCAGAATAATTAATTAAATTGCATTTTAATAAAAGCTGAACCTAGTATTACACTTTCATCTAAATTGAAACCACCTGGTTAGTATTATAGAATTAAAGCTGCTCTAAAATGAATTGGTTTCATATCTTCAGTTTCTTCATGCTTCTAATAGCTGTGAATTGCATTGTACTGCTTAGATATCCTACCATCTTTTCAAACTTCATTACATACAAACAAAGAATGCTTAGTTCTTCTTTAACAAAATATCTAAACAAGGAAGAACATAATAAATGAAAAATATACTACACAATTCTCAAAGTGCTATCTTTCAGCCTCACAACAAAAGATGGGCTTTGTAGCATGCCTTTCATACCCTATTTTTTTTAACATATCCAGAAAAAAAAATTAAATTCAGAAACCAGGGAACCCTTGAAGTATGCTGCCTCTGTTCTAAACCTCTGGTTCAGCTATATCAGCAGGTTGTGACTGATCATGAGCCTATGGCAAAAGATCCATTCAAAAGCTGACAGTTCATATGTGACTTGTAAAGTGGAGATGTGATGAAGCTCAAGAAATTAAGATCAATTAAGATACAGATTAAATTCATGGGTAATACTGACACATCAGCTTCAAAGTAAGTATTAGATAACCTTCAGCATGGCTTATGCCTATTATACACATTATATTCTGTATAAACTCAATGGATGTACTGCTAGTAGTATCTATGAAAAATAAATCATTTGTTGTCATGAACTGTGGATCACGAATAGAAATCAGCTATAGATCACTGGTCTGAAATGTAAAAAGGATTCATGCAAAGAATGTTGGACATTTCTGGCATAGGAAAATGAAGTATCCTGTATTTGTTATTTTTGATGGAATAAAGCCATGAGGAAAAGACATCAACACAATTACATCATTGTGCAGCATTAAGTATTTAAATGTAGTATGGGATACAGAGTGTATTCCCTGAGTAGTTCATAGGCTATAGTCCCTAACTTAGTCCAAAAGCAAAATACACTAGAAAATTAATGCTGAAGTTTGGAAATGAATTATTGAGAGCCCACAGCTCAAAAAGCAACAAAGCCAAAATGCACAATATTTTAAAGTTAGACAAGTGTTTATAAATCTTGATCAAACCCTACTCCAATGCACGGATTACAGAGAGCATTCAGGTGAAGACATAAATAATGTAAATCCAAAAAAAACCTGGGAGGAATTTAAGTCTCTACAGCCATGAGACTGTGAAAAAAAGCATTTTCTCCAGCACTGTCCAGCCGGTAATGTACTTGTCAAAACTCATCAGGTACCTCCTTGCATAACATGAAGGTTTCTGCTAGGAATATGTCCTGGTTTTGTTAAAAACAAGACCAGTTTGTCTTTTAGTGAATTTTCCTTTCAGCTAAGTTCTTCTAAGTAACCACACTTTTCTGAATTTGGCTGCATGTTTTTTATACACTGTTCGCTCCAGAGGTGATAACGGTAGTGACAGTATGCAGAAGAGCTCCAGGTTTAGGTTATACCCTATAAAAGTGGGAGATCACGAGGGCAATGCTCTCTTCGACCATAGCCAGCATCTGAAGAGGACGCTGCCTGCCGTGCCTGTGATCTGAGGCCTGGTTCCAGACCCTGCATCCCTGAATCCAGGTCTGGTTTACTGTGGAGTCCAGCCCAGGACTTGTGGGTGCCTGCCCTGCAGCTGCTGGAGCAACGCCAGCTCCCATGTGAGCAGCGCTGCACTACCCCAGGAAATTCAAGATCGTTTTTGTATATTTTGTATTATTTTCTTTATTTATTAGCCACATTAGTAAAGCATTTTTAACTTTTCCAACTTGCAAGTCTCTCTCGCTTTTCCTCCTATTACCTTTCCTTAGTGGGGAGGGTGTGGGGTTAACAGAGAGCATCTGCCACGGTTTATTGTTGCCCTGCAGTAGATGGTGACAGAATCAGTGTATAAAGTGCCCACTCTGGACAACCCATCACCAGCTGCAGGCTGCCGTGGTGCCTGCCCAGGAGAGCCCTGTCCAGGTGTGGTCACGGGTAACTGGCACCCAGAATGATGAACCAGGACAATGCACAGGAGTCATGGACTCTTCCACCAAGAGCTGAGGATCAAGATCTGGGGTCTTGTGATAAATCTTGCCAGGGCTATAAACTGAAGAGATAGATTTTGCTTCCATCTCAACTTACAGATGCAGTTAGAGGGGAGCACTTTCCAAATCTGTTCACAGATTGCTGCTTGAACAACTAAGATTTTGGCTAACACACACAGTGTGTTTGTTTGTTTGTTTGTTTGTTTCAAAAAAAAAATTGGTGCAAAGCCACAAAGAGATTTGCATGGGATTGCTGAGACCGGGATCCTTTAGGCACAGGAAATTCTGAACCCTCTCCTAACATAACCAATGGTAAGTCATACGCATATCAGACACTTCCAGACTTCTCTTCTGTGTTTATTTGCAATGATTTACTCCTGAGATAGCAGAGAGGGTTGCAAATTGTGCCATCTGAATGCAAAACAGAAGGCCAGTGCCCTCTGACCAGTGGAGATGGGAAAAACCCATCCTAATTAATGTTGTTACTCATTTGCCTAAAAGCAGCTGGGAATTTAATTAGTTCTGTGACTTGTTAGTTTTGATGGATATCTACCCTCTGCCATGGAGCAGCTGTTATCTCACCTCCAGCTGCTTCTTGCAGGTCAGCAGCTCCCAATATTTTTGGAGCCAGCCTCCCCGCTGCCTGCCTTGCTGTGTCCCTCTGACCCAGCGCAGCTTCTTCAACGGCTTTCACCCGCACTGGATGCCGCTCCCTTCATCCCTGCGGCCTCCTTGCTCCTCCCAATGCTGAAACACTGCTGCAGCCTTGCCTTGCTGTGCCCCAGACCTCGCTCCCTTTCCTCTGCTATTTAATGCTGTGATGTTCATACAAAGATGTGTGCCAACAAGCCCAGCAAAGCTTATGAGACTGGAGTCAATCCTGTTTTTCACTGTGACTCATCTCCACTGTAACCCTCACTCATGGATCAACCCTAAACCTGCTCCTGCAGGAGTACACATGGTAGAGACAGAGAACCTGCTGTTATTAGCTCAAGCAAAGTGATTTCCCTCACGAAAAGAATGGGGAGGAAGGTATATATATATATATATATATATATATGCGTATAAACTAAAACAATTTGAGAAAAGGAATTTCTGGTCAATCTGAACCAGAAAATGTTAGTTTTATCTCATTGGAATGAAAATAAAAACTGGAGTAGGGGGTAAGCTTTCAATTAAGTGCTTAATTCTATCCAAAGCAAAATTTTCATTTCTTTTTGCTGTGTAATCCTTTTAAATGTATCTGGCTAAACTAAAGAAATATCTATTTAAATGGTTCTATTTTTTCTATTTTAAAAAGTTTTTGGTCATTCTTTTCTGGATCTATCAAAGTTGTTCATATATTAAACATTTTGGCAGTCTCTAAAGCACAGTTTTCAGAAAAAAACCAAACCAAAACAAAAAATCATTATAACAACTTTCCCTGTCATTAAACATTTTCCCTCCTTCCTTTTCCCTTGGTGGACTTATAAAACAAAGAGTCTTGGAAACAAACCTTGCTGTATTGCAATTGAATGTCCCACTAAACTGGAAAATTACTTGGAGTTTGCATAAGAAATGTCATTTCTCTATGTCTGTGTAAGAAAGGGGAAAAGTATAACGAAAAGGTTGTGCTAATTTTATAATAATATTTCTGAAAAATAATTAAAAAAAAGACTTTAACTTACTGTCAAACAAGCCTGTGCTTTCCCATTTAGTTCTGCATATTGTAATTATTATATTTGTTATTATGACTAGCATTAAGTTAGGGGTGAATTTGGCTAAATGCTTAATATTTTCATAGAACACTGTTAAGCATAGTGAAACTTTCTTGAAAATAAAAGAGAATCTTCGCTTAGGACTATTTCTACTATGAATACAATATTGCTTCCTTTTACTCAACTGTTTTCTTTATTTTTTTTTTTAATGATCCAAAATCTGCCCTTGTCATCCACAGCAGAGAAAAAAAACATTTTAAGGTGTTTTACTGAAGTGACTCTGTGCTCACAAAGTCATTTTTCACAGATTATATCAGACCACATACTAATAACACATGCATACTCACTACCAGCTTGTCTGGAACAAATGATAATTTTGACACTCTCCAATGCATCACTTTCACTGTGTTTAAGGATTTATTATCCTGGAAATATTCATGGGCACTGTAGGGGAATCAGATCTTGTAGCCTTTCAGTAATTTCCTGAAATCTCTTCCTTAATCAACATTTCTGTTCATTAGCAGTTAAAGGGATTCTCAAAGTTACATATAAAGTAATGCCAACCACTTGTATCTGGACTTTATGTTTTACATTTTGACTGAATCTCTTTTCAGGCTTGAGTGCATTTTCATATCTCACCTTCAAAACAGTGAAAATCCATGAGGACCCAAGTGTTGTTAATATGGTTACCTGTGACCCAAATACGAGATTTTTTGGGTAAGGAGATACTGACTTCAGGTGGCAAAGATGTTGCCATCAGCCATTTGAACATTTCGTATTTAGCCTCAGCAAATTTTTATAGTGCTTGTTACTTGAACTAATTTATTAGTCTTAGTAACTGTCACTTTAATTAAATTTTAAAGTTGTTCTAAACTACATCAGGAGAAATGCAACATTATTTTTTCCATGTGTTTTTGATGCTTTGGGTAAAATGCACAATTTAGGAGACAAAGTTCCAGCCTGGGTCAAACCTCTCTGAAACTAGTAGGTTGGCATATTTTTACACATTATAAAGCTCTTTAGTGCTCTTAGCTCCGTGTGGAGAGTGTTTGAGAAGGGACATAAACAGGGGATGGAAAAGGGTGGATGAAGAGCTGTGTCCTCAGAGCACAACACAATCCTACATGGAGGTATTGCCACCCTTCAGCTGCAGAAAAGTACCCCGCCAAACTGCTCTGAGTAGCTCGCTTTCCTCTTTAGTTACCTATATTTAGTTATTGAGCACAGAATTATGCCATGATGATCTACTACAAAAGACCAGGAAACCTCGGTGCAGTCTGACCAAGCACTAACACATGACTCACAGAGAAATAATCTAGACAGAAGGTTCTCAGCTTGAGTGCTTATTGAAAATATTTGTGCTGTGAATAGAGAAACTGTCTTTGTTTGTCTGATTGCCCCAAAGCCCAAGAACATAAAAAGAGATATATATTGGGGTTTTTTCCACTCATAAATTCACAGAATTGTATCAGCGGTACCTCATTTTTTTTTTTTTTTCACAAAGTTAAAAACACTGAAATAACCTTCAGAGCCCTAAATTTTAACTTTTTACTAGCCTGACATGGCACAGCAATGTTTTTTCTTATAGCTTTCAAAATCAGGTATTACCAATTAAAAAGAGCTCTGGACACTGAAAATATAGGTCTCGGTCTGAAATTCGTTCTCAGATAAAACGTCAAGCATCGTCAAGGATGAGAGATATGTCATTAAGTCTTATAGACTGCAAAAGGTTCTGAGCAGGCTTAATTAATGTTTTTCACCAAAAGAGTTTACACAGAAGTCACATTTGCAAGTGTCAGAATCTTATAGCTGAATGTTACGGCTCTAGTAAGAGGTAAAAAACTCTTGGGAAACCTGACATAAACCAGTGGAACAAAGTACAGATGTGGCCATATAAGTGTATGAAGATTTCAAAGCTAAAGCCTTGAAACACAGCAGTCTAAAATATTTCCAAAATTATTCCACATCTGCAAGATATCTTTTCTTACTCTCATTTAGTTCTCCCTGTCTCTTCTGGTGTTCAGTCCTGATCTTAGATGTATGCAACAATTAAATGGAAGTAACTTTCTGTTTATACAGAATTAAAAAATCTGGGATCTCATTTTCATTTGTCCCATTTAAGGAGAAACCTTTGGAACATATTTCACACTCTCCACATGTCAATGTAAAATGACAGAAAGAACTGTCAAGCTCTATAGCGGTAACTGAAAACTGAAATCCTCCCATATTTAGATTCCTTTAGGCATTTTATGGCTACCTCCACCACATTAAACCATCTCACAATTTTATATATTAAATCTTTCTCTTTTCCTGTCTGGACTTAAAATAAGAGAAATATAAAGCTTAGATACTTTAATAATTTGTAAAATAATGAGATTAGCAATGGGGTTTTTAGGAGTCAAATTATTTCCACACTTCTTTTGTAAATACTTTTTTTTTTTTTTAAATACTTGTGACCAGCAAAAAAAGTTTTCAAAGTAAATACTCCACTTAAAATAAAAGGCAATCCTTTAAAAAACTGAAATCTGAAAATAAAATAAAATTAAATAACTTTACAAAAGAGAAGAAGAAAACTTGGTCCCATAACAGTTATATTTTTCAGAATGAATCCCTGTGCTCGTGTGCATACATACACGTTTACGTTCGTATTTTTTGTTCACACATCCTATACTTCTAGTTAAATAAGCATTAGCAAACCCGCAGAAATTATTGGCTACTCTAACTAAAATTCCTTTAAAATGATGTATCTGCTTTCTTTCTTTTATCTTTTCCTGTCATTGTTGCTTTGCTTGTATCATAGAATCATAGAATCATAGAACAGTTTGCGTTAGAAGGGACCTTCAAAGATTATCTGGTCCAACCCCCCTGCAACGAGCAGGAACATCTGCAACTAGATCAGGTTGCTCAGAGCCCCATCCAGCCTGGCCTTGAATGGTTACAGGGATGGGGCATCTACCACCTCCCTGGGCAACCTGGGCCAGTGTTTTACCACCCTTATTATAAAAATGTTGTTCCTCATGTCTACCCTGAATCTCCTCTCTTTTAGTTTAAAACTATTCCCCCTTGTCCTATCATAACAGGCCCTGCTAACAAGTCTGTCTCCATCCTTCTCATAGGCCCCTCTTAAGTCCTGAGAGGCCACAATAAGGTGTCCCCAGAGCCTTTTCCGGGCTGAAGAACTCCAACTCTCTCAACGTGTTCTCATAGGAGAGGTGTTCGACCTCTCTGATCATCTTGGTGGGGTCCTCTGGACCCTCTCCAATAGGTCCATGTCTTTCCTGTGTTGAGGGCTCCAGAACTGGATACAGTACTGCAGGTGGTATCTCACCAGAGCAGAGGGGCAGAATGACCTCCCTCGACCTGCTGGCCATGCTCCTTTTGATGTAGCCCAAGATATGATTGGCCTTCTGGGCTGCAAGCACATGTTGCCGGCTCATGTGCTTCACCCACCATATGGTCCTAATTCAAGAGTATCTGTAGAAGCAAAGGACGAGCTTCAGTGTCTGTCTGCTGTGGTACAAAGGGTGACTTGTATATGGCATGATAAAGCAATACTGTTCAGGTTGCATTTGGACTGTAAGAGGTTTCCATACAGCTAGTCACCTTTCCTCAAGAAAAAAATGAAGAAGAACTGGTCAAGTAGAAAAATTAAATCAACCAGGTAAATGGCTTCTGGTTTTTCACAGATCAGCAAAAGAGCCTGTTCTTCTCACAACAGTTAGCAAGGAATTGTTCTCAGTGAGCGTCTTGCTTTGCCTTTTCTTGTGGGGAGCTATAACTGCAACACAACCTGTTCTCCACAGATTTTCATTTGGCAGAAGTCATAGCTCTCTACCAAACACAGAGGTTGCTACTGAAATAGTGGGGGAAATACAGGTCACAAAATGTCATCAGAAAGGTATCTTCCATTTGTAGATGTCAAGGTTGGATCATGAACATGGCACTGGTATAGTGATTTTATTTAGTGTCCTCCAAAGAAACCTAGAAAATTGCAAACCTGAAAAACTGTGCTGTAAACTTTCAACAGTTTCTAGCCCCATGATCTGTCATTGTCTCACCTCCTTTCCTTAACCAAGTTCAATAAATGGAGACGACCAGAAGGAAGAAGTCAGATACAGCCAAATCTGAAAAGCAGATGACTTGCAATTGAATTTCAGCAACCTCTATTAACAGTGGGTTCATCTTTGCTTGGGATGTGAAGATGGATCAGATGACACACTATTTCTTCTGTATTTTCCATTATTCTCTCCTTGTATAGCCTGAGATCTGCTTACCTGTTAATATCTCATTTATGTTCTTTTAAATATAATTGGATTTTTCTAATACGAGTTCTTGCATAGTAAATCTTAAAATTGTAAATGTGTATGTCCATTGTAAAACTAGATTACCCAAAATATTTGATGTTACTGAATTAAAATTATTTTATAAGAATAAATATACTTCTTTAAAAATAATTTGATCTATCTACTCTAAAAATTCATAAGTTAGGGCTTTATTTATAATATTCCAGCCGTAGATATTAATAGAACTAAGAGTGTCTTTCATGCTTTGATGTTAATGCATTTCTTGCATTAACATATCTAGGTATGTGAGTAATCTTAAAGCTTCCTGAGTTTGCAAAGTTTCACTCAATGAAATGTGGAATACTTTGTATTTTCAAATACACACCCTCAGCCTCCCTCCAATTTAACATAATATTTATCTAAGCATATAGAAAGCTTCTTGATGGATATGTTGTAAGGCTAGGAGACATTTTTCAGGTGAACTTAGTAACAATGTAGGTTTTTTCCATTAACTGTAGAAGCCTGCACTTCATGTTGAAGAACTTCCCTTTGTATATATATTCCTTCCAGGTATAAAAAAAGATGTGCTATATAGTAGTCTAGTCTAACATAATGATTAACTTGAACTAAGACCTCATATCCAAGTGAAAAAGCATGACATACATTTAACCGCGTATGCCAACAGTTAATATGTACCGATCCTGAAATTGTAATGAGAAGTGCAATTTCTTGTGTCACACAGTGACAGTTTTGAAAGTTAAGAAATACAATGGTAAATACTGAAAAATAACCACATTCCTAAGGAAACAACAGAGAACACGGTTGTCTTAACTGATGGTAAAACTTTAGTGTAATGACAACAACTACACTGTGTGTGTCCCTCAGTTTCATTGGGAACACTAGTGAACTGTTATGTTTTGTTTGGTTTATTTTAATTCTTTGTCCACAGTCAATTGCTGCAAGAATACAGAAATGTCTCCTGTAGAGAACATCTGCCTGAAAAACGATAGACACAAAGATCAGCAACATTCCTCAAAATCATCATTCTGAGAAGCTGGAAGAGTTTAGAAGAGTGATTTTTTTCCCTACATTAGTGCATTAGCCTCAAATAAATTAGACAGAGATAATTAGGTAATAGAAAGGGCATAAAAGCCCTTAGGAAAGGAGCAATCAATTAATGTCTAAAATTTTGAATGCTCAGCTTATATTAAAGCTGTGAGAGAATTTCTAGCCTTTTCCTTTACCTTCTCTGGTCTCTAGTCCTATACGCAGACTATGTATAACCTCAAATACACATGACATGCCCATTATTTGAACTATAGTTTGACAGAAATTTTTTCCTTTTAATAACTGAGGTGGATCAAGGAGTGAATCCCTCCAGAAAGAACTGTTTTCTAACTGATTTTATGATAAATTTGTTTTGTTTGACATAGGTACACTGACTTTTTGTTTTACATTTAAGGTAACAAAGGAAATGAAAGGTGAACATTGGCAGTGATCTCATTGAGTATCGCTTTATGATTCTGTATTAGCTTTGAATTTGTGCTTGTGAAAATCAGAGCTGAGCTTCAGAAAGGCCATGTGGATTTGACAGGATTGTTTTGACTATGTTCTACTGTGGAAATTTAAAAGACATTCTACATATTGCAGTCTGACTTCTATGTTATCTAACATGTCAAAAGGCTGAAAGACTAATGTCAAGCTTGACACTGAAATGTGTACTTTGCCTGACATAAAGAATGTCCTCCCTGTAAAGACAGAAACTGATTCATAATCAAACTTCAGGGAACTAGCTAATACACTAGACTGGGCCTTTGTGGAGCTTTAACTTCTTGGGCAACTAACTGAAGGAAAGAAAGTCTTTCACTAAAACAAAATGTGCAGCAAAAGTCTGTATTTGTTAATTCTTTTATATATCAAGTATTCTGATACCTGATATTAAAAGCACTACTGAGAGTTATAAAACAGTTCTGAAAAGTTTAGATTTAGATATGGCATTTATATTCAAGTTACATGAGATATGTGTTGAATTTAATGAAATGTTTGACAATCAGCATTCATCAGTATCTGACAGTAAAATTCATACTGTACAAGACTGTAATGTAGCATTAGTTCATACAGAATGAATACTGACTGCACTATGTTAGTTAGCTGGGAAAAGAAGATCATAATATATTACTGTCAAAAAATGTGATGTTAGAAACTGAAAGACTGTAACTATTACAATTACGAAAGCTACTCTGGCAAAAACAAAAACAACCAAACATATATGTATATATATATATATATATATATAAAGTACTCAGAAAACATTAGATTGGCATTTATAGTATTGTTATTGAGTCATTTTAGACCCCTTGTAGTTCTATAGAAATACAGAGACTTGCCTGTTATTACAACATGTATCATTAATGACTACTCAGTTGTGTGATTTTTATTTATTATCTCTAAACTACCAACAAAGCTTTCAGTTTTCTATGCAGCACAGGGAATAAAAACATGTTATTACCACCACCTAACCCCAAGGACAATGCTGAGGTTACAGTCAGAGAGAGACAGGTTACTTCTAAATTGAGATTCTGCCCTGAACTTATATCCATAAAAGACTTTCCCTCTGCACTGAATAGATGAAGACTCTGGGAGGATAAGGTTTTAGTTTAGGTACCTTAAACATAAGATACACAGTGTAATTACATCCTTAGAAGCTTGTCTCGATTTTGCAACAGGCTACATGACACCAATATATTTAACACATGAAGACATGCTCAGAAGATGGAAGCTGAACTCCAGGGGAAATCCCAGGAAGCACTGAAGCACTGTAGCTTACAGAGGAGCAACATGTTGTCACCCAGCACCTTCATGGGGGCTGTCATGCAGCAATGGATGCAATGCAGGTTGTCATGAAATTGTGGGAACAGATATGGGGGGGGACGGAGGACTTGTGCTAACAATATGTGCATGCATTTCATCAGTTTGGAGGTCAAGCCAGCATTTTCTGATGAGAGAGAGTTTTGCATCAGATGTCTGTAGTACAAAACCTAGAGGAATTGTTGCACTTAGAAGCAGCTAGAGATGGCCCATGTCAGGCAATAGTCTAGCTCTAATAATTCACAAGGTTTGCAGATTAGCTACTCAGAGCTACCATTGATACCATCAGAGCTCAGCATGCTCAGATCCGGTGCTGTCCCCCACAGCCATGGCAGATATTGTTCCCAAAAGAAAGACTGGTAACTGACTGAGGGAGTTAAAGAAAGACTCTCAAAAAGAAAGAACTAGTGTCAAGTTTTAAAACACTGTGAATCCAGCCAATTGATTTTCTGACCCTTTAAGATTATTTTCTGGCTAGCATCATTCATATGTGAAGACCTGAAAGCAAGCAATATCCTTCATCAAACAAAAATTGCAGAATTAATTTCAAAAGGGCTCACTGTGGTAACTAAAGCTAGAATTTGGCAAGTATCAACATATTTGTTTTCCCTAAATTTAGTTCTATTTAAACCTATTCTTCAGCAGCCAGAGACAATAAACTTAAACATTTATGCTAGCCTAAAGCATTATCATTCACATACAGCCTTCTGAAGATTTTCTGTGTTCTGACTGTTTACAGTATGGTTATTCACAGTGTATTACATGGACTATCTTTATGTTTATTGCTATATATAAACCAATATTTGTTTCCATGTCAAGTCTCTCTCTTCTTCTCTGGTGGAGATTCTCATTGCCTTCTACCAGTCCACCTCTCTAGTAGTCATTGGCAAGGAACCTGCCATACTATTCAATAATACTGAATTTTCCTATACATTTGAGAATCCTAGACTCAGGGTGGATAGGCACCTGATTTAGATGAAGACCACTGTCTGGGGGTCTTCAGAAATGACTACATCTCTCTTAATTTGTTTTAGTTTCAGTTTACTTTATAAGCAGACAAAGTTATCTCCTTCAGGCATACTAGATGACATCACTGTGTTGGATGCTGGTAATATCGGCAATGTAAGAACCAGATTGGTACATCAGCTTCCAATTTATCCTTCAAGAACAACAACAAAAATATCGAACCATTTTGAAAAAAGTTTCTCCAGTGTTTGGCATCCTGTATGGAAAATTAAAAGTCACTTTTAACAGTGCTAACTGGTACAAATAAAAGAATAATATTTTAATACATATAAGTCAAACTCCCTTCATCCTTCAATAAAAGGCATTTAAAAGTAGGCCCACAGTATGTGAAGGAACACACCCACACTCCTCTTTTGTTTATTTCAGGCTCTAGTAAAAGCCACTTCTACAAAAGAAAATTGTTCAGGACTAAGCTACATGGACTTTTTAAAACCAAAGCATTAATAGTTCAAATGTGTACCATTTAAGATATTATATTATTATATTAATTCTGAGCAACTATGCTTATTTTGGCTGTCACCTTTCTTTTAAGCCTTTCCTTTAATCAATAAGGAATTTGAAAATGAAGAAAAAAATTACCATAAAAAAAAAATCATATCTACTCAGTGGGAGTCCTTAAGTGAGTTGTAATGGTTCATGTTCATATTTCAAATTACTTTCTACATATATATGTTAATCTAGAATACAAATATTGTATTATTTTAACCTTAACCCTAGAAAATCGCCTAGAAAAAACCCCATCAACTGAACTGAAGACAGTGAAATAAAGACATTGTCAGCAAAAACATTATGTCAATATGGGGCACTATCCTTGTTGCAGAAGAAGAAAATAATTGTTCAATAAGAACTTAAAAAAATCAGGACTAAATATTATTGAGTTATAGACGGTCAATATTAAACTCACTGGCAGTTTGAGAACTTTTTACTGTGCTTATGTTCAAGTCTCACAGGTCTGCTTTTTGAAAGAATGCCAGAAATAAAACCACTTAGGCAAAACCAGCCAATCCCTTCAACACCGGTTTCCTTCAGGTAGTTTTGTTATCGAAATATTACTAACAGAGCTGAACGTATTTCCCTGATTAACATAAGAGCTCTCTACACGGTGAGACATAGAAGCGGGTAAAAGCTGCCTGAGAGATGAGAAAAATACAGTATCCACTGCAGTGTGTGCATTGTCCCCTCATCCACTTGGGGCACACGTCCAGCAGTTCCAGCACTGACAGTAGGTTAAGTCTCTTGATCTCAGAGGCAGCCCTAAAGCTTTTTAGCAGGTTGGGACCTTAAGGGAAAATTCTGCAGGGAAAATGTGTGTGCATACAAACACACAGGCATGTAATACAACAGAGTTTCAGAGAATAATATTGTGCAAAATAAAAAAGTGTAGGTCGTTCATTTTCAAAATAGTATTAACAAGACATGAACATTGAGTTGTTATATGCTGGAAAGCAAAAATGTTCATTACTTGTGAAGGAACTTGTAACTTTCTCCAGAGCTCCCACCTCTATGCTCAGCCCAGGTTACCCCATGGCTACCTCAGCAAACCTGGGAAGAGCTGGATAAATCCCCACAGGGAGCAAGTGCAGGTTCATGAGGACTCTGCTGCACATTTAAACACTAACAGTAATATAAAAGCTATAGAAACTTGTTTGAAGTTGCAACAGGTGTCCTGAGACAGATGCCTGCTTGAAAGAAATCCACTGGTCATTTTGTGGCCTTAACAGAAAGGTTTCTTCTTGGTCCGTCCCTTTGAAGGTGCCACTGACACATAGTTTCTCCCTGAATCCTCTTACTTTCTCCAGAAAGCATTTCTGAACAACAACAACAAATTATTAACATTTTCAAAGTTCCTTATAGCATGCAACTGCCTAAATTCCCTCTCAGAAGTAGTGCCTCACCATAAACTGAGTAAAGTAAGAATGTAACACATTTTGGAAAAAGTGACATCCTCTGACTTTCTCTTTTCAGCCTATTGCCTTTTTCTTTTATTACATTTGGTCAATATTTCTACTTTAACTACATAGACTTCTATTCAGTTATTTGGTAGCAGATACATATGAAGTATGAATGACAAACCTATCTATTGGTTTGACAGGAAATTCATTTTTTAATGGATATTATTAATACCTGGCAATCTAGACTGGTTTGATTAGTTCTGAATAAAATATCAGGAAACTTTTGGTATTATTTCACAGATTATCCCATCTTACTAGACTAACAATTTTCAGTTTTGCTTGCTAGTGAAAAAACCTTAAATTTAAAACAGTGTGTGTGTTGGATTTCAGGTCTGAAATTGTTTATGGTCAAGTATATATCAGTAAGAAGTAAAACTGAAACTCAATTCTGACTGTAAAAGTCAGATCATCAGCATGGATTGTCTGAACACTCACACTCAGCTATAGTATATAGACGCAAAAGCCACCACTTTGGCCCCATATCTTTATTTATAACACATGTTCCTACAGAAAGAATATAAGACAAAAGTTGAGATAAGCAAGTACAAAGAAGTCTTCCACCAGTGACATCACGTAGAACCTTTTACAAATATATAAGTTTCCATTCTAGGCCTTTGATCCCCCATCTCCATTGAAAATATTGAGTCATGTCACTATTTTAACATCTTGGAATTTTTTTTTTAATTTATTTGTAAAAACACATGTTCATGCAGTAACGCTCTCCATTACCTTCCTTTCATGGAAGTGGTTTTTCTCTATATTGTTTTTTGTGAGATATTTACACAAAGCAATAATTTGCCCTCTTAGCCTTCATTTTACACTTAGCTGCCGCTTAAAAAGAGAATTAAGGTATTGTTTGGTAGATGGCAAGAGCATCAGCTAAAAATGCACCTGTCACTTAAAGTTACATTTCCTTTTCATTTGTGAATGGATAAATTTATCATACATATGCTATCCCTTGACCTAAACAATAAACAACTGGAAGGAAGCACTCTTAAATCAGCCAGACTCTAGAAAAAATATATATATTGGCATTTTACTGTAATTGATTGTGCTACTGAGATTAGAACTGTTGAAATCAGAATTTAAACTTTCATTTATCAGACAAAAAGCTAGCCAGATGGAAAGAAACTAGGTAATTACCTCAACAACTCATCTGTCAGACCTTTCACAATTCTTCAACAAGAGTTTACTGAATGGAGACTCTAATGCACAGCAAAGAGTAATTGCAACATGAAAAAGTGAAGCTCTCTTTGGTGGACCTGCATTTAACAGAACTGTGGGTTTTAAACTGTCATTCCATACTCAGTTTTCTCCCTTATCCTGTATTGTCCCAAACTGATCTAATCAAAACAGACTCAGATACTGCATGAATTGGAAGTCACTTTAAAAGCAGTGAGAATATCACTGGTGCTGCAACATCATGACAGCTTAGCAAATTTCTGACCTGCATTTATTTTAAGTAATTTGAAACTCTGACTGGGAAGTAAAAACCAAAGGAAACTGGAGTAAAAGACACAGGAGCATCTTCAAAATAGTTCTTTAAAGGAGTCTCAAATTTAACTAAGGTGTTTTAAAAACATTTAATATTTGATTAAATGGAATAAGAATTCATGCTAATCAGAAATTTTCTTCTGAACTGGAGAGATTACTTGAGCAGAAAATGCTGAAAAGTTCATTTTACGAATTACAGGCTAAAGATTCAGTAAGGAGCTTGGTCCTTATGACAAGGTCAGACAGAATCAGAACACCTAAGTCCAAAATTGTGACCTATAAATCAGATCATTGAATCACTGTTATTAAACCTCATTCTACTTTGCTTGCCCCAAGCTCCCCTTTTCAGGCTCTGAGACCAGAATTCTTGTCAGCATTATTGGAAAAAAGGACTAGGGGGCTGCCACATGAGGAAAGGCTGAGAGAACTGGGCTTGTGCAGCCCTGAGAAAAGAAGGTTTAGGGTATTCCCGTATTTAAAGGGCGTCTACAAAGATGGAGTCTCCCTTTTTATAAGGAATCACATGGAAAAGATATGGGGTAATGGGTACAAGTTACTTCTGGGAATGATCTAATTGGACACACGAGGGAAATATTTCATTATGAGAACAATCAGCCATAGGAATAATCTTGCCAGGGAAGTGGTGGATTGCCCAACATTAGACACTTAAGATTCAGCTGGACAGGGTGCTGGGCCATCTTGTCTAGATCATGCTTTTGCCAGGAAAGGTTGAACCAGATGATCCTTGTGGTCCCTTCCAACCTGGTATTCTATGATTATATGTTCACTATAAACTGATGAGATTAGACTCTGTATAAAACACACATTTAGTTACATTCTATTAAAGATATCTCTAGGGTCTCCTAAAAAAGGTGGTAATGCCTCCTGCAACAAAATAACCAGAACCAGAAAGTCCTTTCAAACTATGAATAGTGACCCCTACTTCAGAAAAACAATGCTGAAAGTCCGTATTTGGATAGAGGTCATCAGATGCCATAAAAAGGACAGTGGTAGTCATTCCCCCACTGCTTTGTGTCTCCTGCTAGAGATACGTGGACGTATGTGGTCTTTTACAATGGGTAACAAGGCTCCTTCCTCTCTGTGTCCCCAAAGGAGGGAATCTAACTGAAGTTTCTGATCCAGGTATTAAACCATAGACACTGAAGCTTCTCATGCATTGGCTTCAAAGTCCTATACTGGATTAAGCTACATAGATAAGCATTAACATATAATTATTTGGGTATTACCATAAACTATTACAATTAAAGCAAGCAAGCAGATGTGTTGTATGCATTGGCCTTTAGAACTTAGCATCATCTTGAGAACTGCTATAAAAAATTCTCAGTGACACCCTAATTTATAGTAACATTTAAATGTGAAGTTACTATGCATGAATGCTTTGTTCTCCTGAATTAATATCAGACAGGTCAAAGCATGTTCTAGCAACTAGATTCACATATCAGTAGTTTAGAAACTGAAAGTTTTAAAATGACAGTGACTCAGTGATGTCCTGAAGCAGTGCAGTAAATTGAAGAGACAGGGTACAAATTTAGCCAGAAATGAGTTCTGCCAACCAAGAATTAAAGTGTAATTCACTGTCTCAAAACTGGACACTCCCTATGTCCCATTAGTATACAATGCCTCCACTGCTTACTATCAACTAGCTTTTTAACTATGCAAAATAAAACAGATTATTAATATCTGTCTTTACAATGATACCTGGAAAATTCAAAGCTCTCTGAAATATATATTTTTTTAATTTGATTTTAATAGAAAACAATGAAAGTGATGTATGGCCTCCAGCATATGGCCTGGATCTTGACTATACAGCCTAAGATCAGCATTTAGGCTAATCTACTTTCAAACACTTTCATTTTAACATTTCATAGAGGTCAGACTTTGGGGAAACTAATGTCTCTGTCTCTGAGGTCTCAGACAGATTGCCTTTTGAAAATCAATCTTATCCCTTTCTTCTTTTGCTGATTCCCAAACCATATGTTGACTACTGTCACACATCTTTCCATAATGATGTGAGCAGTGAAAAGCTATAGCTTGAGTCTACTTTTCTGGAGCCAAAAAAGACATAGACTATATGGTCTACCTCCAGACCAATTAAAGTGCCAAAAAGTGAATCTTGGTCAAACTGAAACAAACAATATCTGTGGGTTTTCTCACATTTCTCTGTAGTGGTGTGGAGATGTACTACAGAGGACTTTCTTTCTGGTGTCAGAGGGCTGGCTTGGCTATTGGAATAGCAGAGAAATATTATTACGTTTGTGGTTTTAGAGATAAACGAGTGATACAGGGGTAAAGAACAGTGTACTTGACTTTGCTACTGTATTTCTGATGGGCAGAGAACAACCAAAAGAGTTATATACTAAACATTCAAGTCACACATTTAGACAACTGTGTGTATTTAATCATAGGTGTAGCAAGTCTTAAGGCATGGAATACATACCGGTTGTCCTCAAGAAAGCACTGAATTCCCACAAATGAGAATAAAAGAAATTACTTTCTTGGACTTTGAAACTTTAGCTCAAGTTAAAATTTTAATTCAGTGCATATTTTTAGTAGATATTTATTAACTCTTTTAACCATAAAACTGTTGTCTAACAGTTGCATAAGAGCATTCTTCAATTTTATGATAGAGAAGGTTACAAACTCTTCATAATTGGTCGAAGATTTATTCTATTATGGCAACCAGGTTTTGTTCGACATGAAAATACATGGGTAAGCTAATAATTTGAAAACATAGGAAAAAAAAAAGAAAAAAGTCAATTTTGAAAGAAAAATAAAATTAAGGCTATACATGGTACATAATTGTTAGCAATATCTACATCTAATAACCAGAATTAATAAGCTATCTGTTAGGCTTCAATTCATAATTTTTAAATATATTCCACTTCTCTAGTTCCCTGTAACATGTCACGAGCCTACTAATAGTAGAAAAAAATACAAAAACTTTTCTATGCATGGTTAATGTGTATAACAATAAATCTATCAGCAGGAAGGCACTGACCTATTATGTAAACTGTGTCCACAAGATAAATATAAGCCTTCCAATATCACTAATTTCAAACAAAAAAAAAGAAAGTGGGGGGAGGTGGCAGGGGGAGGCGGGATGAGCTATGCTGAGGTCATTCCTGAAATATGCGGTGGTTTACAATGTGATTTGGAGTCAGATTTGTGTGCAGAAGAGGCAGAACTTCTCTTAGTTAGGTGAATATTTAGCTCAGCCTGAGATCTCTCATGCTGCAGGACACAAAGCTCTCCAGGAGGTTCCTCAGCAGCGTCTCTTGGGTGTCTCTGTGACTGTCTTCACAACTCGTACTTCAGGCTGACAGTACATCAATCCATTTGCACTGCCCTTACAAGGAGTTTTATTTATGTATGTGATGTAGGGGCATTAAGATGTCTGTAGCTGAGTTGTAATCCTCTCCTACATTAGTGATAATCTAGTAACTCCAGCAGTTTCTGTTTCCAATAAAAGAGAGGGGTTTTTTTCCAGTAGTCTTATTATTATTCCTGGCTCTAGTGAGCTCATGGCTGAGACCTCATCACATATTCCCCAGGGAAGCTTTTCTGCTGTGAGAATAGAAATTTGTATCTTTTCCATTGTCCATCAGACTTTTCTAACCTTTTCCTGACCAGTATTGCTAAAATCTGATCAGATAATCATAATAAGCAAAACCCTAATGTGAGAGCGTTATTCTCAATGTGTCTGGTCCATCAAAGCTCCAGAAATACAGAAGTAAAACAAATCGCACAGGCTCATTTTCCACCAGGGAAAAGAAAAGAGGATTTCACTTTGCTCAGGGATTGACAATCTTTCTGGCAGCTCTTTTCGGAGAAAAAAATAAAAAGAGTTTCTGAGAAAAGCATTTACATACTGTACTTTTTATATAAAGTACTTCTATCAAGAGGGGTTTTTTGAAAATGGAAAAGATTAATCCTCAAGGAAACTTAATTCTATTACAGATAAAACATTTTATTTAGTTCTTAATTTTGGAAATAATGATAGAGGTAATTAAGGTAACAAGTCGGTGCAATTTATTTCCAAGTAAAATTAAGATGTTTACTCTCCAAGCTAATTTTTCTTTCAGAGAGAAACAGTGTTGAGTGTTTCTTTGTACAGAACAACAGCTTAATACAAGTTGGATCTAATAAAAGACCCAGGCACATGGATCTTCCTGCATCTAAAGGGCTGCAGAAATAATTATTTCCTGTAAAGAATGCAACAAATCCTGATGCTATTGAGTTGTTTAGATCCCTAGCTCACACATACTCTGTGGTGGGATTCATAGACAATATATTTCCCACCAGATTTACAACAGGGCTCAATGCATTAGTGATTTTCCAAGTATTCAGAATGTTAATGCAGTGGAAGGACAGAGCCTTAGGATCTGCTGCCTGTAACAGCAACTATTATGTACATTACTGCAACAACAAGGATATATGAAATACACATTCGGGACATTGCTCCAAATCTAACTGTGCTCCTCAGAATAATTTTCTTCTGGACCAGGTGACCACCCACACAGGCTGTTGGGTATTATGGATGAATGTCTGGTTTGCTTTTTCTTTAAGGAAGAGCTGACCTTGATTCTGTATTTAATTCCTCTGTCTTCTATCTGACTTTCCTTATCAGTTACTGGAACAGGCTCTGTGTTCAGCGTCATGTTTATGAAACTCATTGATAGGCACCTGACGTTCTCCCTGTATTTCATGAGGAACTTGTGTTCCTTGCTTGAGCTTGATGTTACTTTATGAAAAAGGAATATGCACACTTTAAGGGAAAAACCTTTGATTTCTATGAAAACAATTTGCACACTCTCACAAAACTGAATGGTTTTCTATTTTTAAAAATGTTTGCCCTCTTTTATGCAATAACATGTATGTTTTTTTCAGAGTAGTGAAGAGCAAGCAGAACTATGAGAAAATGTGAATTGTGATAAATTGCTCCTTTTGTTCTCAAGACGTAAAGTAAACAACATGTAATTGAAACTGATGGAGGTACTGAAGTTTATCGCTGGTGTAATTAAGACCAAAACGTGGGTCATCACATCTAAGAAAGCTTCATTTTTTTTTCCTGAAGCATCTGCAGAAAAGCACTAACATCAGTTCTCTGCAGACTAAACTGAAATGTGAGGAATGAACTACTATACGTTTGCCAATTTCTTTGTTTTCCTTTCTTGGGCTTGATTTTCTCCCATATTATGGATTATTCCTTGTACTTATTTATAAGATCAGTGGCAGGGATGCCTTTATATAAACTCATACAAACATAAACTCAAACTTCCTTAACAAGTAGCTGATGTAAGTAGATGCTTATGCTGAAGGCCATTTTTGTGTAGTGTGTTAAGCCAGCGACCCAAGAATGAATTAACCTAGTAAGGTAGCACAAGGATTAAAGTAGAGTCCACCATGGCTCCAACACCTCCTTCTGCACATCCACGGTGTGTGGGTGGAATAGAGTCTTCTGTGGTGATGGGAGGAGGCTGCAATTGGGGTGCCAGGAGACAGGATGGGCTTCAGCTGGGGGAGCAGCAGCTCAGGGAAAAATGGTGTAATCTTCCCTCTTCGGGCACTTCCATCAGCCAGTTTTTATTTTGTGCAAGGAGACATTTCAAGCAGTATATAGCTGATTTAAGAGTACAGTGCAATTGTTTATTGGCCAATACACATGACTTATATCTAGGATTAATGAATTACTGAACTAGGTATTAATATTCTCACCAACCTTAATGAGACATTCAATGTATCTTCACTGGCCTGCCAGTCATCTGTCACATCAGATAGGGCTGATCTCCACTGTTCCTTCAAACAGGCTGATCATCACAGTTGATGAGTTTTCACCTGTTTTTTCTGCTTTATTCCTGGGATTTTATACACTTTAAGACAGTGTTTTCCCCATTGAATCCCTTCCTGGTAACTACTGCAGTATTAAAAATTTTACTTCTATGTATTTCTTTTCTTACCTTGCACAGTTTTAGCTCACACTTTCAAGATGATTTTCTTAGTAAACTCAATCAAGATTATGGACGTCTGCTGCACCAGCCTAGGCCTTGCAACACAGACAGCTGAATCCCTCCACCGTCAAATTATCCTACTTTTTCCAAGTTATTCCTGCCCTTTGCACTCTACATTTTAACTAGTTAGTGTTCCTAGTGGTCTAGCAGACTTCGCTTCTCATCAGATCATTCAAAGCCAAAATTTGCTGGGAGTGAGGAAGGGGAAGAGGAAGAAAACAGTGTCTTTGAAAGGTCACAGCTGGCCACGTTTCTCCTTGTTTTGCACACAGGCTGTGAAGTTTGTATTCCAGGGCCTAGGTAATGAATCTGGTTTGCTATAAATGGCTGGTTTCAGCATATTCTGAAGTAGGCCAGGAAGAAAAATCACTCAGTCAAGTGACCTAGACAGCTTTGTCCTACTTCAATACAAGGAGAACTGCTTCTGTCCAAAGGCGCTAGGTTTTGGGGTTTGCCTGATCAAAGGGTGTTCTGCATCCCTCGCAGTGCTTGGCAATCCCTTTCAGGAGCAACCCAGGGCAACCAACCCCTGCGGGGGCAACCCACCACCCTCTGAGAGAAACGAGAAAGTGTCTTGAACAAAAAGTGATGCAGAATAAAAGAAAAGCATTAAATAAAAAGGAGAAGGTCATTTTTCATATTCCGTCACTCTTTCTCTCACGTGTGCAGTACAACAGCAATTTTATAAATTACTCCCTCCGAGAACTAAGTCAACTCTGTCAGATCAACAAAAAGTTAATCTTCCTTAAAATATTTCACTTAGGGTTATACTATTCCAAAATTTCTTCAAGAAAATTCATCATTCAAATTCTTATTTAAATCCTCAAAATCAGGCTTCAGTGATACACACATGTAAATAAAACCAGAAACTAAGAGCAATTATATCTTTTGTCAATTTTATCTCATTAATTTGTTTTCTTTCATACACAGTAGAGGTGTTTGTGTTTCACTTCTGATATAACCTCAGCTTTCTTTTTCAAGCTGATGAGTTTTTTACTACATAAAGGAAGAGCATGAAGTATTTTATAAGGCCTCGTTGGTACCTAATTCACTCTTCATTCACAAAGAGAAACCAATATTGAAAATTGTTTTTTTGCCTCCAGTGCAATTTTAACACTGATCAGTTTAAAAAAAAAAAATTTTCCTTCCCCAAATCTCATATAGAAACTTTTACTTTTAAGGACCTGCAGCACCTACCCTTGTAAAGATGTAATTTTCTCTTTTCAATTAATGTCTAGGTTTTCTTGAGTTCTTAAAGTAAGTTTTTCACAATATATGAATAGATGGGAAATATTTAAAAAACTGAGGGAGCTTCAAGGTTTAAAATACATATTTTCTAATAAATTTTGCATAGATCCTTAAAGGAATACATTCTTTAGCACAACCTATTTTCCCAATGACTTCTGCTAGGACAGCTTCTTCAATATAAAGCAGGAGTAATTTTAGTTATTCTCTTGAAATACTGTCCCTGAATATATGCCTGACAATAAGAGAGAAATCAGATTATGTTTAATTGTAAAGAGGTGTTATGATAGTTCAGAATCTGCCACTATGTGGTTTGTGAGTGTCAGTTTGAGCTCAAGTGCTGTTCCCTTAAGTCATATAACTCTCTTTTTCCTGTTTTCCACCTCATTCATCCAGCACTAAGAAGGCAAGGCAGTGCTATCACAGGCTGATATTAAAAGCTATTAACAGCTGACAAGATCTGACTGTAGGGTGAGCATCTTACCTGCAAGAGAAAGCCTATTTTCAATCTGCAAGGAGCTGAAGGCTGAGGAAGGGAACAAGTGTTTTAGAAAATACAGAATCTGAAGAACATAGTAAGGTTGGTTAACTTTAAGTAGACAGCAGCTCACAGACGTGCAAACTGATGACTGCTACAAGAAAGCTAACAGTCCAAGCACAGTGGAAAACAGCTCACCCTGGTCAGCCACTCAAAAATGTACACAGTTCTTTGAGATATAACATCTATATGGCCAGTGGCATCCAAGTTAACTAGTCTAAAATTACATCATGTGTATCTCTGTGAGCTAAAGTCATGAAGGGAAAAATAGATCAAAGAGACCTACAGATTTTTTGTAGCAAAAGACTATTTCTAACAGAGGAACAATAGAAATATTGTTGGTTTCAAAGTATGTCTATTCCAAAATCCCCTACAGCAACTGAAATGTTTAGAGATACACATTATAAGACAGCAGCCACATGGTGGTGATGCTTTACCCGAATATTTCCTCAGATTGAAGAATCTGTGGTTTGGGGACTTTCCAAAGAAGAAACAAGCTAATGGTACAGGAAAGAGAAACAGAGAAAGACACAGTAGAGCCTGTATATACACAGGAAGAAAATCCTGGATTTTTGTGAAAGGCACAACTTTCAGGAGAGGGTTCAGGCAAGAAGAGTGGCATGTTGTGAGAGCAACCTTTATCCTTTGCTGTTCCTAAGCAAGGACCCAGTCATGCACTTGTGTGTTCAGGATGATGTGTTAGGTTTACATGGTAAAGTTTTGGTAGCAGGGGAGAGCTGCAGGGGTGGCTTCTGTAAGAAGATATCGGGAGCTGCCCCCATGTCAGACAAAGATAGTTTCAACCATTTCCAAGATGGACCCACTGCTGGCTAAATCTGAGCTGCTGGCAATGTTGGCAGCACCTCTGCGATAACACATTTAAGAAAGGGTAAAAATTCTGCACAATAGCTGGGAGGGAAGCTTCCCATCTTACTAAAACCAATCATTTTCTGTACCTGAATTTTTATCACAAGAACTAACACCTAACTTTCCTATGAATCACCTTTATATCGTATTTTTTAAGACAGACCTATTTGCAAGCATAACAGAAATTGCTGAATGGTTTGAATTCCAAATGATGCTTGATATGTCAGCTTTGTACATATAAGTGCAGCCACTAAATCTACTTTACAGTTAGAGCTCAACAGCAGTGGGGAAAGATGATATCTGTTCAAGAGAAAAATGACGTGCTCTACCCACAGCAATGTCCTCAGCAGACTCACTTCAGTACAACTTCTCAGTATTTGACTCATGGCAGCCCAAACTGCAGATATGATCTTCCAAACAGTTATTCTGAAAAATATAACACCAAAAAAGGCATCTTAAAAGTTTTCATGCTACTTTGCAATGACTAAGTTGACCCATATTTCACACACAGGTTTATGTTATTCCATAGCAGTTAAGTGTGGGGAAAGTCCTATGTGGAGTAAAGAAAACTGACTTTTGGGAAAATTTACTGGAACTCCAGGGGACAAAGACAGGGAGGTTTTGCAATGTCAGAGTTACAACCTAGGAATCATCTTACACACTTATTTTCTGTCATTCTGTAGTAATATACCAGCAACATAACTCAAATTACTGATTTCTTTTTTTGTCTGGCAAATTATGAAATGATATCTGAGCTGCTAAGTGCTATGCACCTATAACCTTTAATGCTGTGCATAGTTTTACTAGGTGAAGTTGTTGGTCTATTAATATTTGTCCACTGCATTTCAACTGAGAGGCATCTGCATGATGAGAGATTTTATATACTCTCCACACATAAACAGTAGGATTGTGGCACAGTGGCTAGAATTGTAATTCAGTGATTTAGCATCATTCAGCTGGCTGTCATTCCATGGTGAGTGCTGTACAAACCCAGGCTGACAAAGGGTGGGAAGAAAAGCTGATTTTCCTATGATGTGTTTTTCCACAAAATGATTTATTTTAATGCTTGTATTGGTTGTCACTGTAAGCCTTAGAATCCTGTCGATGGCCAAATCCCTATGAGGTCTGTCATTTGAGATCCAAAGATAATTTTCTAGGAATCCAAGCTCATGCTTCCTCCAGAGGTGATTTCATTAGTGATGTCATGACATAAAGCATTTAAGACTACTGCAAATAGTTGAATGTGTCATTATTGGTGGATGCTCTGAGATAAACACGGAGACTGACCCAAAGCAGCAGAGTTCACACATACATCTTCTACAGACATCTCTTAGATTTCTAGCAGCCAGGCAGGAAGAGAGAAAGTTCTGTGATTTATTAAGTAAAAAGGATAATGCAATTTTCACTAAATATCAGATATACCTCAGGAAACAAAGGAAACAATCCTCTTATGTAGTCTTTTTTTTTTTTTTTTGTATGTTTATTCATCTCTCCAGCTGCTAATCTGATTTGGTTTTTCATTAGATCTTCTCCTTGTACCCTTCTTGATTGATATTGGAGCTGATTTAAGAAATGAAAAAGTGAGAGCACATATAAGAAATTAAAATCAAGAAACTGCATCACATTTCATGATTTGTCACTTCTGACAAATGACAAATCCACTAATTTAGAAACAATACTTTGATTATATTATATCAAGTTTTATTGATCCAGAACAATACTTTATAGCATAACAGAAAATGATCGACATGAACATTTGATGAAACTGTTAATCACAACATAAGGTTTACACATAAGACTTTACAGTAACAAAAGATCTAATTTTTCTGTTGCTTGCTATTTCTACTGAGACCAAATTCTAATCTCAGGTAAATTGAAACTAAGCACCATGGAGGAACTCTATTCTGACAGCAGAAATAAGCACTGCTCGCATTCCTGGACGCTGAAATGGAGTTTGGCATATTTTGGTTAAAATGCAATTACAGTGAAACAGAATGACAGGAAGATTAAAGGAAGGTGGATCCATTTCATGTGGTACTTGAACCCCAACTTTCCCTCCATATACATTTCATTCTTTCTCCATCTCCAGCTGAAAGATGTTTAAGCACTGGATAGCTTAAGCAGCTGGGTGCCTTTTCATACCTGTTGACTGCTCCTCAGTGACATTTAAAAGTTAGTGACACTGAAACACCCAGAGCTTGCCTTGACTTTAACTGTAGCTGAGTCTAGCTTCTTATCTAATACCAGTTTCTGAAAGCATCTTGTGACACTTAATAATGAGGCGTCTTGCCGTTCACTAATGACCACTGTAAATTTTTTAAAAATCCAATTTTTAAAGTTCAATTATTTTGGCAATTATTCCTTTCTTTAGCAAGAAAACTAAAGAATATTTGAAATACAGCTAGGCGCTATATTTCTAATCATGTCTAATTTTAAAATATTTTTTATAGCTGTCTTTATTGGCGCATTATTTTACCAATTTTTTCCCCTCTCACAAATGTCACTGTAGCAAATGAATTGTCAGCTTGTCACAGTGAATCAGAAAGTTCTTTCCTGTGTCCCTCACCTTGGATGAAGCATCATGATAGCAACACACAGCGTGAAAATTTTGTGGCCCTTTCTAAAAAGGAATTTGCACCATGATGGACCCAGAGCCAAGGGCTACATCCCCCAAAATAACTTAGTCTTCATGTGACTTTCTTGGGGTGCTTCAGTCCATTTCAGAATTAGTCCCTTTTATCTAATGCCCATCCCTTATAGCACCTTGTTTTCTGGTACAGGAGAAGCCCCACTGATCCCTAATTGATGGCACTGGGCAACTCTGGCTTCTTCTGTCATTGGATCTCATGTCACCTACTGCTGTCAGCTCCTACTTCTGGATGTGGTCCTTGTTGAGCCTGACCCAGGCTGCCCAACCATCCTTCCCACAGGCAGGGTGCAGGCAGGGAGCAGGCAGGGCTGTGGAGAGGCGGCTGGGGAAGCCTCCCAGCATGGCAGCACCCACCACGCACCCACACATTGTGCCACGCTGGTTACCGCTGTATGTGGGATGTCACGGATGGCGCCTGCTCCTGACTGTCTTTCCCAACACCCCCACAAACGATGCAGCAGGAGGCAAAGCTGGGCTGGATGCTGCATGTTGCAGGCAGCTCTGCTAAGGCGGTGCTGGCAGGATGAGTTGGGTGGGTGGATAGACGTTGCCGTGGTTCTGTGACAGACAGAGGCCCCGAGGACTGAGATCAAAGGTTAAATGGCTTTTTGCTGCCATCTCTTGATGAACCGGAGGAAAAGGCAGCAGAAGCTGATACAGAGTCTGGGCAACACCCACCAGGTTGGGCAGGCATTCAGCACTTGCTGATGAGGATGAATTTAGCTTCTGGGTGGACAGAGCACTAACGAGTTGTCATGAGTGTTTGACGGATGAGCATCAGTGCTGCACTGGGAAAGAGGTTCATTAGAAATAAACTTCATCCCCGCTCCCCTGACTCAGGGCTGCAAGAGGCTCGGAGAGAAAAGTGGTTTCTGCCTTTCAGGGAATGAGTAATCTGCTAATGGCACAGTCTGTATGCGCTGTGGGGACAGCTTTTCACTGCAAAAACAGGCTGGAAACACAGGCTCTGTCAGCGTCAGACATGCTAGGTGTGGACCCTGGGGTGGCCCAGAATCAGTGGCTGCAGAGCTCCATAGGGACCACAAGTCCCTGCCAAATCTCACTAATGGGGACATTTCTGTAGCTAGATTGTTCAGTCAGCTCCTTACAATGTCAGATATCCTACATCTTTCTGAAGGTATCTACACAACTCTGATTTTGTTGGCTAGCTGAATCTTCTGTGTTCACACATATGCGTCACCCCCAGGATATCTGCACTAAATATCCACCACAAAAGATCAAGCATGTCTGTAGACCAGGCCTCAAAAGTAATTAAATCTAAATAAGCACAATTCCCTTTCCTTCTTCTTTTGAAATTTGTGATGAAAAAGGAGAAATGAAGATTTAAAAAATATATGAATTCTCTTTTAAAGACTCCTGAAAACTGTTTTCATGAGCTCTAAGGCTGCCATAAGTTCTGATTAGCCAATGATAAGCTGCTACTTCCCCCTTGGGAAAAAAAAAAAATAAAAGCGGAATAAATTCAAATCAGCAGAGGATTTACTGTGAAATTCCTTTAAACAGACATTGCATAAAATGCAGCTGTGGTCCCTGAACAGAGCCCTGCAATCCCAAGTTGCATTCCTCCTTACTCTCTTTTCTTCTCCTCTGACACCATCCAAATTCAGACGTTGTCTGTTGCTTTGTTAGTCTCCTGGGTGAACTGGGATTGAGGAGGCAACTGAATGAATCCCCATCAGCTGGTGGGTTCCAAAATGTGTACGTACTGCATAGAGTTTTCCTCAAAAGTTTTCCAGTGAGACTTTGAGTGAGATGGTGTGCCTCCATCATTAGGTGGCATCCGAGTAAAGAGGGATTTTAGATTGGAGTTTTGGTCCTAGATACCTTCATCCTATCCAAATCCTGCTTTAGAGATGCAGGGTTTTTTATTGAATCTGACCCTGAGAGAGAAGGAGAGTGAAGTGGCAGGAGAGATTAGAAATAAATTAGCAGAACATCAAAGGGATTAAGATTGTGATAAACCTAGACTAGAAAAAATCAATAGAGGAATTTCTGCTTTTTACTTCACTTATTTGTCCTTTACTTTTCTCTGGAAATCCCTTCCAATTATTGAAGATTGCTTGGGAAGTTTAAAGTATTTTTATCATTTTTACTGAGGTAGCCATCAGCAGAATTTAAGCTAAATTATAGTAACAAGACTCAATATCCCCTGAGTTTTGATATGTGAAATAGGTAGCATCACAAACATGCACACAGAAAACATGTACTTTTCATTTAGTTAGACTGGTGTTCATAACATTTGGCATTATCTGGCAAACTGAGAAAACCAAGCAACACTATCGTGTCTGGTTCAAACCCATTAATATAAAGAAACACAGTCATAGTTTGAAAAATAAGAAATAAAACACTAAAATATCTATTACCTCGCTGCTGGTGACCTAGCCTACTGACTGCTAACTGAACAACCTTTAGAACTTAACATGGAAATTACCTTGTTAAGCGTATGAATGTTACTGAGGATTTCCTTTTTAATATGACTTTGTATCCTCTCCAGGATAATAATATTGTTTATTTTAATGGATAGGAGAGAGTTTCAGTCACTTTCTTTCCAAAAATGACTTATGCAAATAAAGAGCAGTGCACACTTATTAAAGAGAAGGCTGGAAAAGCCAAGCAGTTCCCCTCCGTTCCCTTAGTCACTCCTTTTATATTAAGTCAGTTTTAATAGTGTTAGAAAAGTGTCTCTCTTTCCCAGTTTTAAATTTTCTATGTTATGTCCAAAATATTTCAGTGTTGCAGCCTATAATGACATTATATAGTAAGATTCCTGGTTACACAGGAGAGAGTTAGACCAATGGCTTTCTAGCATGAATTGCTTAATCCCTGCAAGATGCTTGGAGAAAAGACTCCTTTTGAACAGGAACATGACTCCTGTACATGCAGTTTGAGTCATACTCTGATGCCCTGCTGTATCCTCTAGGAAATTCTAATTGTGTTTAGCTGTCATCTTAAGTTCTTATGTGATTTAGTGATATGGGTTAAGATTATTCTGATAGGATATTAAAGGGAAATATCAATTTGATTTAATCCCATGTTTCTGCATCAGCATCCTCAAATGACCTGTGCTGCTGAGCCACTGTACTTCCTAATGAGAACTAAGATTTCCATCATTGTTCCTGTAAAACTTCCAGCTGGAAACACCAGTCTAAGAACTGTATTTCAGCTTACTCAACTGTGGCCTGAGACATACAGGCAAATAAATACACAAATACAAATGTTTTCAGTAAGAAAGAGACAAAAATCACACTAAGAGATTAAAGATAAAAAAGTTTTCTGTCAATGTGCTGCCCAACTGTTCAACCTCATGACTCACAAGTAATCACAACTGAAGTACTGATACTGATGACCAGAAAGGTCATGTTTTCTTAGGTATGAATTATGTTGTCTCCATATGGCTCCATGCATTATAAAGTGTTGCTAAATAACTTTTTAGTTGTTCCCCATTTTCTTCAGCAGCCAACTAGAAAATGAGAGTCCTGTAGAATTTTGGGAAGTTTTATAAAGTTAAAAGTCTAATAATGGAAGAACAAAGTAGAACTCCTGCCTTTTGCACCCGATTGTCTAGATGGCCTCAGAGAGATCACTTCATTGTAGGCCAAAACAATTTATATGTCAAAAATGAAAACTCTCCTTTTCTTGTCTTTTGTTCATGTCATGCTATTAGATGACATGATATACTTTCATAGGTTTATAGGCACATTTTTACTGGATCAGATTAAAGCACAGGCCAGTGTTCTGTCTCTGACAACAGTTCACCTTCCTTCCCCAGTTGCATCCCCAAACAACAGCTTCAGCTTAGGATAGAGTATAAAAAAAAGGCAGGGAGATTTCCTTCAGAGAAAATCCTGCAAATCTGTGGGCTAAGGTGTTACTTCTTATCAATTCAAGAGGCAACTAACCATGAAGATAAAAATACCCCATCAGGCTCCATTAATTAAGATCAATATGTGAAGTGGTAGCAGGTTTAGTTGCAAATTCAAACACATTGTTGTCCATTTTTAGCTCTTATGTGGTAGAATATGCCAATGTTGCCATGTTGCACAATCGCATGTTGCAATGCAAAATGGACACACAGTTTTGTTAAAATCAAATCTTACAGCAATTGACATTTTAAGGACAATGACTGGATTTTTTAGAACAGATAACTCGGCTCACTAAATACATCGTAGCAAACTAAGCATCATATAACTTGAGTAAATGGAAATATACTTTTTTGTTTCAGTGCTTTGAGATTCACTCTTTCCCTTTTTCTCTTCAAAGAACAGATCAGCTTCAACATAAAAAATGGAAGAGAAATTCGTGAACCCTTTAAGAATGTAGATGAGAGAGAGGAAAGATGGACTTTCACTCCAGGATGCATACAATGTAGACTGGATTTCCTGCAGCAGTAGTGGCCAGACCAGACGAAGCTATTCTGAAGTCTTTTACATTATTACACTGATAATCTCACATTTAAAGATATGGTAGAGAATGCTAATATAGCCCATTACTTCGATATAGTAAAAGAATTTAAAGGATAAGCTATTTTTCAAGAGATTTTTCTCTATTGAGTAAGATCTTTTGCCTGCTACAAGACAATGTGATCAGAAAGTGAACTATGAAGTCACTGAGACATGAGGAGGCCTCTGCTGAATGTGATTGTCCATCAGAAGCTTAGGGAATTCACCAACTTTGGAACTTCACAACTGGGCTAACTTTTCCCAGATGCAAAATACATATTTTAAAAAAGGAGTATGTACCCTTGAATACTTTAACTCTGTGTAGTAAAATAAAAATTCATTGAAAAGAAAATAAATAATCAAACTCTTGGGTATGTGAAATTCATGTACAATATCCCATGGAATTTTAAATCTTTGGCACAAAAGTACACTGAAAGCACAATCAAACATTTTGCCAGTATGTGTTTTAGCAGAAGGGACAATTACATAATGAGAAATAATCCACTAGCATTTAAAAGATAAAATCAACAAATACAGACCGCTACGATTATTCTACTACCCTAAAAAATCTCAGTTTGAAGAGTTTGCCAAACAGCAAAACTGTGAGAAATACACAGAACTGTGGAATTCTTTGGTTGGAAAACAATTCTTCCTTTCTAATTTTGCTGATTTTAAGAACTTTTCACCAAATCTGTACGTATTATGTAACTATCAATGTATCCCACAATAGATTAGCCTGATGTATGAGCCACTCCAACTTTAGTATTGACTTTTAATGGTAAATGTTGACATGACTTCTTCACTGTTCTGTTGCTTATATCTTTCCTCTCTAGACCTTAGTTTATTTAGAAATCCTCTGTTAATTCCAGTGAAACATTTCTACCCTGTCCCAGAACAGATCTTGGTATAACACAATAGCCAAAGCAAAGAAACCTGTGTATGGGCTTGCATGCTCAATGCATTAAAAACAATATAAGGCTTGAAACTAAGATTTGATTAAATGAGATGCTAAATTGGAATTTGAATGTGATTGCACAGCAATTTCAGAAAAATGTATCCTTTACATTTAAAAAAATTTATCAGAAGTCTGTAAATTAATGCCTACAGATGAAAGATAATGCACAATTAAGTAATGTAATCTAACATATGTCCTACATACTTAGGTACAGTGGGGGGCAGCTGTAGTATTAGAGTACCAATCTATGTATTGTAGACCATATGTCACATTTGTAGACCACTTGGAAGCTGCAGCTGGTGCAAAATTAAGTTCCTATTTGCTTAGTAGATCTGGCAGTAGGAGTATACCTTATGCTAGTTTTATTTTTACTACATGTTCCCACAGTACAAATTCATACTGTTGATGCTGACTGCTAAACCTGTGTATGTTTTTGACACTTGTTACCTGAAAATCTCCTTTTTCTTCACGGAGAATCTCTTGCAACTCATCTTACGTCTGCAGTGTTGTCACTGTTTTTTGTTATATCTTGATTTTAGGACAGTTGTGATGCTAAAAAAATTCTTCACCCTGTTGATATTCACTTATATTCTTCATAGCAGATTTTTGAATCTCACTTCCCATCCTATCAAATTTTCAACTAAAAAAATCACTGCATTTTTCCAGGAAATGTTTCTCTAAGACCCACTGTCCTGGTTTCTGCTGGGATGTAATTAATTTTCTTCCTAGTAGCTGATATAGTACTGTGTTTTGGATTTAGTATGAGAATAATGTTGATAACACACTGATGTTTTAGTTGTTGCTAAGTCCTTATACTAAGTCAAGGACTTTTCAGCTTCTCATGCTCTGCCAGTGAGGAGCTGCACAAGCTGGGAGGGGACACAGTCAGGACAGCTGACCCAAACTGGTCAAAGGGATATTCAATACCATATGATGTCAAGCTCAGTATATAAACTGGGAGGAATTGGCCTGGGGAGGAGCAACCACTGCTCGGGAACTGGCTGAGCATCGGTCAACAGGTGGTGAGTAATTGCATTGGGCATCACTTGTTTTACATATTCTATTATTATTATCCCTTTCTGTCCTATTAAACTGTCTTTATCTTAACCCATGAGGCTTACCTTTTTTTTTCAATTCTTTTCCTGACCTCATTGCATGGAAGGAGTGAACAAATGATTGTGTGGGGGTGTTTAGCTGCCTGCTGGGTTAAGCCATACCTGCACTCTAGAATGCCATTAATTACTGGAAGATTAGGAAATATTGATGATTTATACTTCTCAGTTATTAAGACCTAGGTCTGAAAAAGTGTTGCACCTTATTTAAACGAATCACTGTATCATACATCACTCTCAAGAGCCAAGAAAAAGTCTTATTTTAGATCTTGATCCTCTCTATAATGAAATTTATTTGTCTAGATATATAAATTTTTTGTCCTATGGGGCTATTCTTTTCCATTTTTCACTAGGTGATGTGTGACAGGCTTCCTCAATATACTGCCAAACACAGTACACCAAAACTTCCTAATATGTCCGGGTCAGTAATTAATTTCTTTTACCAGTCTCCATCAGAGTACACCCTGCAATCGATCAGTCTTATTATGATACAGTATCGGAGCTATACCAGCTTGATTAATTACGCAGTTTTTCAAGGGTGTCATTTGGTACTAGCGAGAAAGAAATGTTTCCTCCCCCAGCAAATCCCTGTAGCGTACACAGAGCATTTAGTTATTTCAATTTTAGAAGAAGAATGATGGGCTAGGGCGGTGACGGTGGTATACCTAACAGTACTTGTCTGTCTTTCCTGAAGATGCCAGGCTCCATCCTTAGCTTGTTCAACTCCTCTTGAATGTTTATATCTGTGTAGCTCATATCTGTTGACCTGCATCGAATGAATGTCTGGTTCATTGTCTAGTTCTCCTCCCTTGATTCTGACGCATGTCTTTTAAAATAGAAGATTCTTTTTCTTGTTTCAGAAAAATGGGATGGTGCTGAAAACCTGTCACAATCATATCTGACAACAAATTTTTCATTGAAAATTAATTTCAGAAAGCTGCCAGTTTTTCACTCTGCTTCTATAATAGCCAACCTACATAATCATATAATGATCAAGAACAATACTAAAACATATTAAAAACACATTTTGATTCTCAAAGGTGAAGTAGGGAATTTCAGGTTCTCCTGGTGTCTTTTCTTGTATTCAAAACTGTCCCTCTAACATTTTGAATAAATAGGAGGAAAACTACTTTCACTATGACTATTACCACCCGTTTGGTGATGGACTTGTGATGGTTCATCTACCTTGATCTCAAAGCACAAAATTAAGGTAACTAGAATGCCGAGGGGTTAGAACTCAGTGAAACAGTGTTACTTTATTATTTTGCCCATTAAGCGGCAAGTGATAACAAAAGACAGTAAGGAAAAGGAAAAGGAAAAAGAAACAGGGAAAGAAAAGGAAAAAAAAGGGAATGAGGATTGCATTTACAACCAGAGGAGTCGAAAGCCGTTCCTCTGGTCCCCAGTCCCATAGAGTCCTGTCGGTTCTCCATTGTGGTTCGGGTTCCTCTGGTGGGAAGATCTTGACAGTGTCCATTCGGGAGTCATCTCTTATGCTTCTTCACCCCACCTCGCTCCCATTGTTTCAGGCCAGTTTCCACCTTGATTTCGCAACCCAGGCTTAAACTGCGCAGGCTTGAAAGATCCATGCTTCTTTTGCCAGCACTTACGTTGCCTGCATTCAGAGGTTTCTCTCTGGTCCATTGGGTGACCTCAGGACCCTTGGTAAACTTCTGGGCATGCTCTTTTGGCCATTGTTTGAGGGAGCAGGTGGGGCACAGGTGTGACTGAGGCTGCAGGTGAGAACACATCTTCTGGATGGCAGCTATTGTCCATGGGTCGAAGAGACCCTCATAACAATCCCTTTTAGGAGGCAGGGGCTGGTTTGGCTGAAGCAGCAGGCGAAGTCCATAGAGCAGCCATTGTTAGCAGCAGCCCACCGAATCAGAGAAACCAGTGCAACACAACGCTTCTCCTCGGGCCTCTCTCCAAGTCATTGACCATGTGTCCTTTCTGTCAGGGCTTCAGTTCTCTCAGTTCCTGATGGCGATGGTCAGGCAAGTACTGCTCCATCTTGAGATCGACTCAAATACTCCTGACAAGAAACTTTCAGGATGTGCACTTATGCAAGCATGCAGTGTTCCTATCAGATCTGGTCTGCAAAATACCAAACTCAGTCGGTACTGCTACTCTCACGATCAAAACCCTCTTGTCAAGATGAAGGTGCAAGCTGACGTTTCTGTGCATCCATGGTCTCAAATGCAGCAGAACCCTTACAGACATGTTTAACTTTAGACGTTTGCTTAAGCCCCTCCTGTTTCTGGAAAGCATTAAAGCTTTCACTTGAACACTTTGCTGAATCAGGCTGCTGGTTAGGTGCCAGAATTTGGCAGAGATGTGAACTGAAACCTCTTCCACCTGTTTTCTTTGATCAGCAGCTGGGAAAGAAGAACAGACCATGTCATTTAAAAAAAAAATATAAATATATATATATATATACATATATAAAAAATAGGATTTGAGAGGGTTGTGCTTGCCATGGGGGCCCTGGCAGCCAACATGGCCACCCGTGTCCTGGGAGCATCAAGCACAGCATTGCCAGCTGGGCAGGGAGGTGATTGTCCTCTGCTCTGCACTGGTGCAGCCTCACCTGGAGCACTGTGTGCAGTTCTGTTTACCACATGCTAAAAAGGATATAAAGCTACTCGAGGGTGTCCAGAAGAGGGCTACAAGTTGGTGAAGGTTTTGGAGAGGAAGCCATATGAGGAGTGACTAAAGTCACTTGATTTGTTCAGCTTGAAGAGACTAAGGGTAGACCTCATCGCAGTCTGTAGCTTCCTCACAAGGGGAGCGGGAGGGGTAGGCGCCAAACTCTTCTCTTTGGCAACCAATGACAGAACCTGAGGGAACAGCAGTTAAGATGTGCCAGGGGAGGCTTAGGTTGGACATTAGGAAAAGGTTCTTCACCCAGAGGGTGGTGGAGCACTGGAACAGGCTCCCCAGGGAGGCAACACGGCCCCAAGCCCAACAGTGTTGGAGACTGGACAATGCCCTCAGACACATGGTGTGAACTGTGGCATTGTCATATGTAGCAACAGGAGCTGGACTCCACCCTTGTGGGACGTAGAATGCCCAACTCAGGACATTCTATGATTTTTCTCTGGTGTTGGGGTTTTTTTCCTGTATTAGTTTTGATGTGAAAGTATCTCAAGGGGTCTTCGCTGAGTGCATATAGTTGCTGGTCTGTCTCTGTGCCTTTGCAGAAAGTAATTCATTTAGGAAGTTTTCAGAAGCTTAAAAAAAAAGAAAAGGCAAAATAGTAGCCCTCCTAGTGACTGACACCACAATTGTACGTCTGCCCTTTTAGCTAAAGAAAGATTCAGTTGTGTGCAGGATGAGTTTCTCCACCCGTTTAACATAGTCTTTTATATATATATATATATATATTTACTTACTTATTTTATTCTTTTTTTTAAGCGTAGAAAGCAGTCAGGGAGGTCAGATATTTGTCCTCGCTGGAATTTCACCCGGGGCTTTCGCAGCTGCTGCTGCTCTCTCCGGCCCGATAAGTTGCATCATCATTCCAGTTCCGCACAGCACCGTGTAAGCGGCAGGTGCGAGAGTCCCGAGCCCCGAGCGGCGACGGGGAGCGGCTGGGGGATGGGCGGCCGAGGGGAGGGAGTGAGGGGACGGGAGCTGAGCGGGGGGACCCGGGAGGGGAACCCGGGGGGCAGGAGGGGGGACCCGGGAGCCGCCGCCGCGCCCGCCCGTCCATGCGCGCGGCTCTGCGCCTGTCCTCTGGCGCCCTCTGGAGGTGGCTACGCTGCAGAGCACCCCCGTCCCCGCCAACGCGCCCCTCCGAGAGGCGCTGCGGGTGGGGGCCAGGGTTTGGGTACCTCGAACACGCGACCGGTCGTAGTAACTCCACGCACTTGTCCAATGGCAGATGCTCATCTGCAATGTCAGCGTGCCAGGATTTAGCGGCGGTTGAGTAAGCAATGTTTTACACGGACTGAAAAAAAGAGGAACTTCTAGGATGTTCTAAAAGTTGTAGAAGTGTTTCCCCAAGAGTCTACAGAAAAAGTGATGCTAAATGTTTTTAGTAATTCAAATATTTTAAAAATTTCCCCTGCTTTACATCTCTCTCTGTCGACAGAATGCATTTCTTCCGTGTTAGAAAGGCTCTATCTCTGTCCTTTCTTAGAAAAAAAAAATCAAGCATGAGTCTTACATGAAGTACAACTTAATTTATTAAGAACAGACCACATCTCTATGGCTGTAGAGTGTTAGTCATACCCTAAGTTTAGGTTTTGTATTGCAAAGCTATTTTTTGCCCTGTTTGTACTAATGATAGGCAATATGCTGTGATTACGGTATTGCTGCAGTTCTGAATGACAGTGATACTGACGACACTGAGATTAAAGGTGCTAATAGCACTATCATATCTGCAATGTTCTACGGATTGCTCTGGCCTTCTTTACATAACCCTTTCATGTTCTTACATCTTCTATATCCTATTCCTTGCCTTAGAGTAATATGGTGATATTTAGAGAGTACCTCTAATAAGGGGAAAATAATGAGAATAAAGATTAAGTTCCATCTTGGGTGAAACTTTTCTTTAGGAAGTGCTGGATCAGATGTGGGTTAAAGGGGCACCATGGAGTCTGACAGGGAAAAGAATGAGGCAGAGAGGTGTGAAGAGGCAGATCTAACATAGAGACATTTCTAGGGAGAGTTCCTCACATCATGCATTGTGAAGGAGTTACTAAGGGGAGAGGTTGCCACGTTAGTCCGCTTGAAATCACTTTGGCCCCAGTCCAAAGGCATGACATTACTGGAGAGTGTATAGAGACAATTACACAACAGTGTTTTGTCACTGGTGTTACCCAGTGCTAGCTGGGATGACTTCTGGCAGAGGGAGTCCTTGGCCCATGCCTGGAGCCAGTAGTCGCTAAGATAATGTCAGTGAAGCTTCTTGCTGTGACGTCTTCATCTGCACATCTGCAGAATTGCTTTATCTATGTTGTTGATAGCCTGCATTCACAACTGTTGCTCCTCTCCAGTTAGTGTAGAGAAATATATTAACCCAGAGCTCAGTGCATACTACAGACCTGTTTATCACAGATGAAAGACTGAATTCAGATGATTCTGCTTCTGTGAGCACTAGAGACACTGCCTCCCACTACACTGAAAGCTCCTACTTTCTTAGAATACATATCAAGTAGATGTACAAGACAAAAGCCTGTTTTGGTTGTGAAGCTTTGCCTTAAAGGAGGACTAGATTGCTCAATATCCACCATTTGTTAAGCCAGTTGTGTTCATTGAATTCATTTGAACTGCAGTGGTTTGGTCTGACACATTCATTGTGCAATGCTTGAACAGGTAGGAGAAAAGGCTTTGTGGGTGGGAGGGAGAAACTAAAGACAGTGAGGCAGCAAACTGACCTTTCTGTACGCTTTTTCCTTCTGCTTTCCTGCGCTCTACTGACAGCCTGTCCCACCTGATGCATGCTGATTGCTGAAACCTGCTGCCTGCTGGGTGAATACGCTACTTTCCAAAGGCTGATTGTAGCTTAGAAACAGATGACCCTTAGTCTCACACATCCACACATAATAGGAGTAGTATTTCTTGGGCAGGAACAAGATGGGCCTTTTTTTTTCCCTCTTCTTCACTCCACATGGGGAAGACATTGCCTGTTACTGAGTAACCTCTCTTGTGGACTCTGAAATGGTCTTATATAGCATGTAGCAGTTTGTGGCCTGTCAAATCTGTTATTATGCTGCTTGTTTTTCTTTTTTTTTTTTTTCCCCTTGATGTTGTTGCATGACATGGAAATGTCTGCAAACAGGATGAATGCAAACAGTTCTTTGCTCACAGTAGCATCTCAAGTGGTGCATTCATTGGCTTTGCATTTATCTTCCTGTAATATGATTTATTTTGTTGGCAGCTGGAACTGTGCCTGCTGTGAAGCTCATGCACTCTTTCTCCAGTGCTCATGTTCCCTTTCTGTTATATGCTCTCAACAGGTGTGAGAGAGAATAAGGAGACATATGATGCAAATGTCTTACAGAGGGCATGAACTCAACATGTTTCACGGGCTGTCCAGGTGAAATATGAGCTGTCACTAGGTGTTAGCAATCATGTTGTAGGGCAAGACATTTAATAACTTACAAAAGACACACATCTATGAACTGCAAACAGACTAGGACTAGTGAATGAGAGCCCATTTTCAGCAAGAGATGTGATTTAAGACTTTCCCCCTCACCTTTGAGGTGCTCATTCCTCATCTCCTGAAAGAGATCACTGGTCCTTGGTTGTGCTCCTTCAACAGTGTGACTGCACCATCCACCAGGTATATGCATGCATCTTTCTCAAAAAATAATAAGCTGTATTTTTTGAAAACCATAACATTTCCCAGATCACGCAAGCAGTGTAATTGGCATAATTACGGTGTCTATGTGATATAACCTTTTGGAGAAGAATGAAAAATAGTTGCCAATGGGTGGGAAACTGGGAAAAACGCATCTTAAATCAGATGTGCTGCAACCAGAAGAGTAATACGGAAACATATTCTTATACTGCAGTAATACCTGAAACATATAATGTACTAAAAAAGTATAACCCCCTAAGAGACATGCAGAACATACAGTCTAAGGAGAAAAAAAACAACAATCAAACAAATAGAAAGACACTTTTTGCAATTAATTAATCCATCAATGCAATGTTATGGCCTATGAGATGCAAAATTATTTTACCATTATCTTAAAATTATATAAAGGATACATGACACATCATTTTCTCGAATACTCTATTTTCTTCAACACCCTTCACAGATGTTCTTAACAAATATTCCAAAACCAGAAAAGATTCATAGTTTTCATTTCAAACTAAAAGTGCCTAAGATAAGGGAATGTTGTAACATTATCAACACAGAATTGGGAAAATAAGGAAATTACAGGATTGATCCATGTTCCTCAGTTCCTAGTAAGTTTCAGTTACATGGCTGAGTGGAGAAGAAAGCTGTACAGGTTTAAAATCTGGAGTTTTTGTGGAAAGTTAACTTTTGGGTTTATAAAATGATGAACATTTCAACAAGAAAGCATATATTTGCATGAGGCAACTAATTTATAAATTAAAAAGTTCATAAAATGGAACTAGCAATTTTTCAAAACACAAAGGGAACAAACCACTTCTCTCTGATCTTGGCATTAGCCATAGTGTTTTCACAAATCCTAAATCAAGAGCTATTTTTGCCTTGCTGCACAAGAAGAAGCCATCTAATTCAGGCCACAGGAGGCCCCCACAGAGCAGGCAAAAAAGCAAACTTCCACAGCCTCCCTGGATTTCATATTAATAGATGAGCAGAACGTCTGCTCTGTCATTTTAGCTGACAAGATGAACAGCATATTAGCAGTTCTATCAAGGAGTAGACACAGAGTCTATACTTTGGATGCTGATAGACAACAAAGCTCAGTAAAATAGAGATAGCCACTTAAAATTAGTTATTCGAACACTAAGTACAGTACCTTTCACATTTTGAAATAATTTCTATAGTAATAAAAGTCACTATGACAGTATAGTATTGTCATTGTAAATTTCATCTATTCCTCTCTTGTTTATAAGCTGCACTGTAATAATACTTTGCCCATCAGAATTCACTGAAATGCATTTCATTATCCCAATCAGCCCCATGAGTCACTGCTTTATTGTATTACATTTCTTTCCTACTCTATTTGAACTTTCTTCTAATACTAAAGCTGATTCCAAGCCATTACAACCAGTTGCAAATTAGCTTTTATTCAGCTCTGACTGCTGAAGTGTATTTTAATAAATCCATGCCAATAATTTTATAACCTAATATTAATGCACTTTATCTTTTAATTACTGTACCCTAAATTAATCTAGTTATATTTCTGATTTATTTCATGTTTTTTCTTGGTCCCAGGGTGAGCTAGCATCTTGCTCATTCTCATGAGCATGGGCTGCTGTAGTTTTATATTCTCCCTGCTTTTGAAATTAGAAATTAGCATGGTATACCTATGTTTTATAGGGAGAAAGAAATACATTATTTTATGGGCATGTTTTCTTGAGAACACACTTTTGGAATAACTTGGAAAAGTTCTACAAGTGTGATATATATATATCTACACACCAGTAGAAAATATGCTCATGTACAATTTGTTGAGAGCAAGGTCTAGCTCCCTGATTAGCAACAGCTAATGTGCTACATGCTCTTGGAGAAGCTAACTGCATAGTCCCCCTTCCTCATCATTGAGCTCTTCCAGTGAATACCAGCATGCAGATTATGTTTGCAGCACCTCTACACATTTCACAGATTCGAAGTTCACTTATGATAGAACTATGTCTTTAAAGCAGTGAGTAGCAGGACAAGAGAATCTAAAGAACTGCTCCAGAAGTGCAATTAGAATATATTAAATTCTGCACTTCCCAGCAGTTTTTTTCTTCCAGAAAAATTAATTCATGTTATGATAGTTTTTGTTGATTAAAGCTCTGTCTTGGATCAGAAAGCTAAGGAACGTAATGCTGGGTTCTTCTGCAAATATGTTTGATGCTAGCATGTGAAGACATATAGATAAATCTTTATCCAGCCAGAGAAGACATCTATTAGGAGAGAAACAAGGGGAGAGGCGTCAGCAAGTTTCATCTTTCAGCTGAATGACACTTTCCACTGTGAAAGATTTGGGGGAATATTTTCTTTGAGAAGTTCCCACACCTCTGAGGCTGTCAGAAATGCTGAGACTTACTTGACAGGTATATGCTTAGACTGGGGAATAAGCATTCTTTATCTCACAAAATTCTCTGTATGTTTGCTGAGATAGAATTTGCCAACAATCACTTTTTCCTGTCTTTGCCTACATTTTCCAGGCCAACTTCTGTAGCATGTTAAAGGTAATGGAACAGACCTTGCTTCTGAAGTTGCAACAACAACACATACACTGAATACAAATGGGCATTAAAAGTAGAAGTACCCAGGGCCTACATTTTATTTGTTTTTCCATTATTCTCTTTTTATTTTTTGCCCTCTAACTCATTCAAATGGCTTGAGATTATTAAATGGCTGGGGAAAATGATATATCATTTATGGCGCTAATTCCACTGCCTCCACAAATATATTCCTCTGTGCCAATAGATCACATCTAAGACCCAAGCATGCCAGGGCACAGAGAATGTGCCAAACATTGGCACACTGGTGTCTTGCCTGAAATTTCATTTGTGAAGGATCTTAGTTCACTCTGCTTTAAGCAGTAACAATTTTTTCCCTACCTGGTATCAGAGCAGAAGCTTTAGCTGAAAGTAAATCTTTCCTCCCAGCACTGATGCTGAGTGCACTGCTGCCATGTTCTGGCACTGTGGAGAGGATTTGCCTGACTTGCCTGTACTTGCTAGTTTCCCATGTTTCTAGTATAGTATGAAATGCTGCTACGATTTAAGTGTAGAGGGGAAGTTGATTCAGAAGTGTCTCAAAAGATTATTTCTGTAGGAATTACTCAGTAATTGATACAGTTAAACTAGTTTTGCACTTACAGTCTTACTCTAAATTAGAAGAAATTGAGACTAAGGTAAGATGAGCAAATCAGGAAGAACAGCTGTAAGCAACTCCAAATGAGAGGAAAGACTCTGAAGAAAGAAGGAAGATGTAGGAGGTGAATTCTAGAACAATGAGAAAAAATAAAGAAAATAGATCTCTATAGCAGAGTAGCTGGAGAGAGACGACAAGCTGGAAGAAAAAAGCATAAAGCCCATTTTTTTTTAAGCATGAAAGAATTGTTAGTGTAATTTCCTATCTTTACACTTCGCTGCTTTCTTTTAAATTTGCATTTCAGATAATAGGAAAATTAACATTTTTTCTAAGAACTGCTTTTACTACTTCCTTCAAGATCATTCAAATTCTGAGCTCCACCTGTACTTTTTAATTTTTATCTTTTATCTTTGTGTCCTTATCCTTCTCCAGATTACCTTTATGGAATTAAGACTAATACCTAGAATCAGAATAACAAGTTCTTCTGTCCCTCAGACAGTATCACTCTCTTTGCAGTTAAAGATTCAAATGTGTTTATTTATTACGGAAATTATTTTCCTATTAATTCCAAATTATCAAATGTTATCCTTCTCTACTGACTTATCATATATCTACACCTGCAATGTGCTGCTCTTCAGATAGAAAGACTCCCTTTTTCCTTAGCATTTTTTTTCCTTTTTATTTTCCACTGTAAACCCTCCTAGCTCAGGTTCAGCGTATTTTTAAGGTTGACCTTTTCCGCTAGATGGCACATGGGGCCATATGAGTGGCAGGAGAAAGACAAATTGCTGTACCATGATGTAAAATGTATATAATTATTAAAAAATAAATATTCCATTTAAGAGCACTACATTCCTTAACTACTGCTAGCTGGAGTAGCTTCACTGGCTTCAATGGTATATGCTGATCTATAATAGTCAAAACTTAATGTGTACCACATACAAAATTATTTTCCAAGCTGTGTTATTTCCCATCTTGGAAGTGGAGAATTTCTGTGTTTAATATGAAAAGTGTCCCATATATTTTATCCTAGCACTTCTTTCTTCATAGGTCCTTAGAGATAACTGGTAAGAAGATTTGAGCATCAGATGGAATTGTACCTGGTTATCATATCAAAATGCTAGTAAAGGAGTGTACATGCACAGTGCAATGGATAAAATTATGCACATGTCTTCAGCGAAAGGAATAAAAATGAAACACATCATTAATTCTTTGGAGATCTGATAACTCTTTAAAACCAGACTGAATTATGGTCCTTGCTTTTAGTTCTTCCAGCCTCTTCAGTGATAATTACTGAAGCCTACAGTTTATCGAAGAGTTTTCGAGCCAGAGTTTGTTCTTTGCTGCCAAAGGACCGGTTGCCCAACAGCCTTTGCTCATCTGCTGTTGGAAGAGACAGTTCTTCAAGCCTATCAGGCTTGCCTGACCGGGAGGGTGAGAACCTCAGAGGTGAAACTTCTGTGTGAATCTCAAGCCTGTTATTTGTGTGGGAGCCACAGAAATCACCCCTGTAAAGACCCTCTTGTTGCTCTAATGGCTCAGATGTTTGGCTTATACCAAATATAGCAACTTCTGCCTTTCATTTCTCATCTTAGGCCACGGTGGAATTGCTAATAGCTGGGAAGCTGTCCAGCTCACCAAACGAAGTCCATGACTACATTCCACAGGGTCCATGACACTTACCCACGTCCTCCCAACTGACATTTTCCCCATATGGAAAGACTTTAAAGAGATTTACACTTAAAAGCCTTTATGTAACTGGTGCAATCACATAGCATTTGTTGCCGTATACTGATTTTTAGCTCCTTTTTGTCCTGAAGTGAACTCCAAGCAGTCTCTAAAAAGAGGCTTTCAATTTTCTTTTTTTTTTTTTTTTTTTATTATCACACTGACCATTGTGCCATTTATGACTTTGCAGTTATCAGGACTCTAGAATAACCACTATCAAAAACTGGCACAAGCCAAACCATCTTGGTGTTATCTTCCTTTCTTCTTTGGCTGTTTTCCCAGGCTAAGGAAAACCATAAGTAAGCAAATATAACTTTTATCTGAGCAACAAATCTGAGCTACAGAGGAGGTGACAATTCCCATGGCAAGGACCTTCCATGAGAAATGTTCAGTTATTTCTTTCCAAAAAGAAAAGAGCTGACAGAAGTGGTCAGTAAGATATTTGATTTCAAATACTATGCAGAAACAAAGATGTATGGCACAGAGAATGCATGCTCATGCCACCCATTCCCACATAAAAAGCAAGAGCTGCTTTAGATGAGTCAGATCTTTTAAGTGGTCCCTAGAATTCATCTGGAGGACAGACTGTTACGATTGCCCACCTGTGTGGTGTGAAGGCAAAGTCACTAGTTCTACCCCAGGAACACAACATGAAACACATGAACATGTTATGGTCATCTCCTGCAGACAGTACACATGGAAGTTCTCCAGTGCTCTCCACCATGCAACCAATGCCTGCTGCGCCTCATTCAATCCTCAATTTTATGTCCCTGAAGTTAGCCACATCAACCATCGCTTAGCTTTCCTTGCCTAAAGACTCCAGATGGGCATCCAGGACTGAATGGAATGGGCCTGAAGAACATCAACATCAGCAACACTCTTCTTCATCATGAAGAAAAGGTCAACCTGGAAGCTACCTGAACAAAAGTGAAAGTATCTGTTGGGCAGCAGAAGTAAACACCTTGTGATGTAGCTGTCTATGAACCACCATCTTTTTTTTTTTTTTTTTTCTGCATGACTGCTTGATATTGGTTTGCCTGTTCTGGAAAAATAATAATAAAAAAATAATAAAAAAAAATAGCTGTGATGTAAGCCAAAGTTGTGAAAGATGTGAAAGAAGAAAATCACTGATAGAAATTAAATTGTTTACAGGCTAGCAGTTAGTAAGTCAAGGACTCATGAGAAAAGTACCATCATGATCTAAGCCTTGACCTGAGCTAGAAATCAGTAGACATCCTGGAGATTTCAGAACTATCAAGAAACAGTTTATTCCAGCTTCTCTTGCCTGACTGGTCATGACCTGGCCAGGAGGCAGTCTGACTTTCCAGGTGTCTGCGTTGGGATGGTAAGCATGTTAATGCTTAGGTTAGTAGCATGTGAATCACATCTATCTACATCTTCTCTGGGTATTACCCAGGAAAAAAGTGCTATCTACTCTTGAACTTATCATACAAATTTCTGTGTCAACTCAGCTAACCCTTCACTCCATGCTGTTACCTGGTGTTATTAATGCAAACTCCTCAGATTTCTCTGCTTGGAAGGTGTCTGAAAAGGCAGTCTAGAGGAGACAGTCTGAAAAGAGGGAACAGGAGCAACCAAATCCAAAACCAAACCAAAAGCAACCAAACCAAACCAACCAAACAAAAATTCAATAAAGACAAGCCTATGGTCCTGCACCTAGGGAGGAATAATCCCAGGAACCAGTACAAGTTATGGTTGATCTACTGGAAAACAGCACTGTGGAGAAGAATCTGGGAATCCTGGTGAACAACAGGTTGACCATGAACCAGCAATGTGCCCTTGTGGCCAAGAAAGCCATTGGTATCCTGGAGTGCCTTAGAAACAGCGTAACCAGCAGGTCGAGAGAGGTTTTCTTCCCCCTCTACTCTGCTCTGGTGAGGCCACATCTGGAGTACTGTGTCCAGTTCTTGGCTTCCCAGTTTAAGGAGGACAAAAAATTACTGGAGAGAGTCCATCAGAAGGCTGCAAAGATGACTAGGGGTCTGGAGCATCTTTCTTATGAGAAAAGACTGAGAGAGCTTGGTCTGTTCAGTCTGTAGAAGAGAAGGTTGAGAGAGGATTTCATCAATGCTTATAAATACCTCAAGGGTGGACATCAAGAGGATGGGACCAGACTCTTTTCAGTGATGCCCAACAATAGGATGAGTGGGCACAGACTGAAACATAGGATGTTCCGTCTGAATACGAGAAGAAACTTCTTTATTTTGAGGATGCAGAGCACTGGAACAGGCTGCCCAGAGAGGTTGTGGAGTCTACTTCTCTAGAGGCATTTCAAAACCCACCTGGACACATTACTGTGCAATCTACTCTAGGTGAACCTTCTTTAGCAAGTGAGTTGGACTAGATGATCTCCCGAGGTCCCTTCCAACCCCAACCATTCTGTGTTTCTGTTACCTAGAGTCTTTGTTTTCTAATACACATCATGGTGGGAACACTTCAAACCCATCTTCAACAGCTCTGGGCATTAACCCCTGCATCACTGGCTTAATCAGAGCTGGAGGTGCCAATAGTTATTTGCCTAGAGACAAATGTACCTCTTCATCATTGCTAACATGGACACTCAAATATTAGTCTGCTAGTATGGTTATACGTAACAATAACCCATTCACAACATTCCTGAATTTCCCCCTGCAGGCCAAATATATTCAGGAGATAATAGCAAAAAGTAACCCTAAAGGACCTGTTAGGACATCTTTGAACTGCACAAGCAATGGTGTAAAACTGTGTCTTCTGTCCCCACAGCAGGAGTAAAATAAACTCCTAAAAATCAATTCCTGCAACTGCTGCTAGACCCCACAAATGCAGTTTATAATCATCTGTGTAAAGGACTGCCAAAAAGCTAATGAAACTGGCAGTAGCACCTGATCACAGTCCAGCAGCAAAGTATATCAACAAAATATAAGCACACTTAGTCCCTACACTAGATATGGCAGAACAGCTTGTTAAAAATTACTCTGGGAATTAGATAAAAGCATATATTGTTGAAACTGGAACAGTTCTTCCTGTTCCATATAGCTTAAAAGAACTAAAAACTTAATAGGTACAAAACACAGATAACTTAGGAATATTAGCCCAGACCTAAACAACTGCAGCTTTTGACATTCATTTATTAGTCATATTAATGATCAGTGGAGTAGTTCATAAAAAATAACATAAAAGAGACACTATAAGCGGTCATATGCTGCTTACTCAGCATATCCAGAATCTTACTCTGTGACCACGAATGAAAAGTGAACCAGTGTTTTATTTTTATCCCTGACTGCTTAGTCACTGTTTCCGTGGAGTCCAACTAACTGCAGTGTCACAGGTCTGAAAAGAGCTGGTTAATATTTCCAGGATTTTCTTCTTCCCAGCAAATGGCTTTTAAACAAAAATGGTTAGACAGAGACATATATATTTGGGTAAATGTTTTCTGAAATTCAGGCAGGTTTTCCATCTAAAAACTACCTAGTTTTCTATAAGTTTGTTTTGGAGGAGACCCAGGGTTGCAAGGCCTGCATGGACAGCAGTGGTATTCCAGTGTATCCAAGGGGCCTCATTTACCATCTCTACAACTGGAGCCCAGACCTTCTGAAGTCTGCAATGTGCAACAAGAGCCCAAAAGCCCATGAAGATACAGAAGAAGCTTAAGTTCCCAGAAACTGTAAACATCCCTTTCATCACCGTTTTATTTTTCTGATTGTCCCCAGTTTACATATCCTGACAGATCTGTAACCATCGTATCAGACAGCTCCTGTATTTTCTTCAAGGGGAGGAAAATCAATGTCACTGATTTTTCTTTTTTTGGCTAGAGTTCCTATAGGTCAGGTTTTGCACGTAAGCTTTCAAAAATTTGAACTTTCTTTCAAAATTTATGTGCAAAATTGCATCACAAGGAACGTGCAATTGCCAGCTTTAATTTTTTTTTGAAGCTGATGGAAAATGTGGTAAGAAAGGTCATGTATTGCATTTTTAATGGGTTAAAAATGGATCTTATTGGCTTCATAACCCTGTTAAAAATGTAACAGCATTGTTCTACAGCTTAAAGTTCCTTGGCTATACAACAGGTATATGATAAATATTGCAAGTGTGTTTTAATTTGTTGCAAAGGTCTGTTACATAACCATGAAGTCCCAAATATACTTGGGCTAAGGAAGTTCTCATTTTTTAAGCTTTTTGCTGCTATTCAATTGCCTGTCAATATTTGATTGTAATCTCCTCTCAGTCTGAAGTGTGGTGATGAGTTCTGAGAGGTTCCCTTGGAAATACTCTCCTCAGATGCTTAGGTTTTGAGCTGCCCCTTCAGTTTTGCATGGAGGTTGCTGCCTGTCACAGATGGATGTGCAAATTTATGTTGCTTGTTTTCTCCAAGAGTCTCATATTAGTAAGTACAGCAAACTAAAACCACAGGAAATGTAAACAGCAGTAGGGTAAAGGTGAAGCTGTGTTCTCTTGTCTGGCTTCTCTTAAATATGGGGTCATTTTTACTTTCTTGCTTGCTTGTTAAGTTTCCTGCATGTTTTTTCATGTTGCTGACCTTGAGAGTTTGCAAGGACTTTACTTCACACATATCCTCAGTATAGACTTCATTTCCATTCCTCTCATTCTCTTCCCCTCCATATGTCTTTTATTCAGTGAATAGGGCATGAATAGTGAAAATAAAACTACAATGGTGAACATGATTTTTATGCATTTTGGTAGAAATTTCATCTCAAACTATACAAAAAATGAGCACAAATTTTATTATTATTTGTATCAGTGCGGCAGCAATTACCAATTAAGCTATCTCCCTGAGTTCCCTGCAGAGTTACTGGAAAGAGAGTTCAGGAGCCTTGCTTAACTGCTTTCCATGCCCCCTGAAGGAAACTATTTCTCTTCACTGCGAAGGAGTTAAAAGATTGACTTGGTGAATGCCTCTGTCCTACCCCATCTGTTGCAGCTTCAGAGTGTTGGAACTGGTTCTGCCCAGTGGGCACCCCTGAGCTCCTCCAAATATCAGTCACGTCCAAGCAGAAGAGTAAAGAACTGAGCAACCCTTCCACCTGTTAAAACATATGGATCACAGGGATTCCCAGCTGGCCAAATCTGACCCTTTCTAAGCTTTTTTTTCTTTTTTGTACAGGCAGACAAATCTGGTGGGCTCAGAAGATGATGGTCATTCTTTTACCCTTCTTATATTTTCCATGGCTCCTGAAAATTCACAGCTTAGGATCTGGGCTTCCTAATGGTGTTTTTCAAGCTTATTTGAAAGAAAAGGAAACCTTCTGAGAGCAACTATTGTTACAATAAATTGGGGTTGTGACACTATAAATTGCTCACTTTTTTAAAAAAAAAACAAGTATATTTCTTCATTTTACAAAATATATTGCTACATCATAAAAGAGTGTTCAGTTGATCACATGGGTTTCAGAACGTAACTTGAAAATATTACAGAAACATTTCAAGTTCTCTTTTCAGTTTGTGTAGCAAGCAACTGCTTATGGTATTAGCAAACTTCCACCACAGTAGCAGAAGATGGCAGGCAAACAATGGGGTGGTTTCATCTGAAGAATCAGTAGCAGCTGTATGACAACAACAGTAGGTTTGGCAATAACAATATGCTATAGCACTGCACTGTGGACACTTTATTGCTTATCTGCAATAGTGCTGTCGGTAAACTTACAGTACCCTGCAGCACTGAGTCTAGTGATGTGCACATGATGCACTTTTTCTTGCATGGTCAGTAAGAAAGTGCTTTAAGATACAACTCCCACCTAAGCAAGAGAAGATATGTCACTGGCAGAACTGTAGATCTATTTTACTCTGAGACATGGCAATTTGTATTCTCATCTTCAGCAAGAACACCATAACTGTCTCTACTCCCAAATAATTTATTTAAATATCTACAAATTCCAAGGGGACAATTAAACTTGCAAATAACTCCACAATCCTCTCTGTTTCTATTAATAACATCCTATTTGTATTTAATTTTATATATAGTATGTATGTACATGCATTCAGCTAGACTTTATAGTGAATTCTACTCAGGACTAAGGAGAGGGTCCCACAAAGGGGAAGAAACTGGTGAGATACTCTTTTGAGTCATATCTTCTCTGAGATGATGTAATCCTGCAGAACAGTTGAGCCAGCCCTCAAATTTGGGGCAAAATTCTTGATAGACCTCCATTTTAGATTTTGACCAGGGCAGTTTCCTTATGCCCCTCAGGATCCCCCTGGCTTTACATTCTGGCTACAGGGAAAAATCATCCTGTGTGTCTACTGTACCACTGGTGGAAGAAGGGTCATAACCACTAATTTCAACCTGCATTCTCCAGAAATCTAATACTTTAGACTCCTTGCTTAGCTTTGTCAAAGAGATCCTGTCACTCCCTTTGTCATATAAATCTAACTGAGGTCTCCAATGTTTACACACTGCTAAGCAAGCAAAGAAATCTCAACATACATCTTCAAACAATCTGATAATATGAAATCTGATGGATTATGGAAAACAGCACTTGTGAAAGACACAGGAAGATAAGGAAGATTTCTCTAGAAAAAAAGAAAGACAAGAACAGTGAGTAATATCTTTGTCAATAGCTACTGGGCACATAACAAATTAAGTGAGTCTGCTTGCAGTTTAAGATCAGCCTTGAGAATTTCAATGAGTTTTGCTCAGGAAATGTGAACTTGCCTGAAAATGTTTTCAGCTTTCAAATTTGCAGATCAAAACTTTGCAATGCATAGAGTGCTTGCCCACTCTGGAGTTAGAGGCATCTGAGTCTCAAAGTATGCTGTATGTTATGGCTTCAAAAGTCTGGGATACAGTTAAGACTACCTCAGAGAAATACGAAGGGCAGAGTGTTGTTGAGCCTCCCTTGTGAATCTTTTCAAATGTACATGATGCATACCCAGTTGTCATCCAGTAAACTCGAGTTGAATGTGATGTGAAATGCCACAGAATTTCTGCCTTTAGGTCTGTACTAAGGGGTGGTGGTGACCAAGGTACTGGTTCCCTGCTGCCTTGATAAGGGTCCTGCTGCCCTCTCCCTGCACACACACCATGGTCTGCAGCCCAGCTGTGGGCTCCCACCAGCTGGAGCCAAAGCTCAGTGGGTGACATTAGAGGCCAATTTAATTCATTAAAACTGCAAAAACAAATCTAGGAAAAAAAAAAAAAACAGAAAGAAGCATTTTTCTGCCAGGTTAGTGTCATAACTCATCATGTGATCAGATGAGCATCAGAGTGACGCAAAGGAGGAAAAGATCAAGCAGCTGGGAGCAGAGTCAAAGGAAAGAACAGAGTAGGCAGGAGACTGACTGCCATCTCCTGCTTTTATGAGAAGCAAGCCCTTAGTTTAGCTCAGCTGTAACATAAAACCATACCCTAGGTATATATACCCTGACTAAGTGTCACTGCTACGTGAGGACAGAGCTCAAGGCAACTCTTGAAATGAATGAACAAAGTACAGCTCAGTACAACACCATCAGGCTTTCTGCTGATTTAAACGGGCATCACCACACCAAATTCTGTTTATAGGTGATTTACAGAGCTATGTTTTCGAAGCCATACCCAGTACAGTAAGAACTGAAAAGACCTATTGGAAAGAAGGATAGAGAAGGAGATCATTGACTTTCTCTGCAGATCTAGACAAGACTCATGGCCCTGTGTCTGAGAAACATCATTGTGGAAAAAAATGTATATGAGAATATTTTTTTTTCTGATAGATCTGCTATGGAAAACATTTGATGCATGTATAATTGGAGTTCAACAGAAATTGGCAAAATCTGCACATACACTGTGCCTAAGGATAATGATGTCAGATCATGATTATCCTTTCTGCTACTACCTTACAGATCAGCAGACAAAGTAAAGGATGGAGCCTGCAAACACTGAAGTCAATGTGAGGTCTGTCCCTGCCAGATCTACAGGAGCAGCCCATATGTCTCACAGGATGGGAAATGGTAACATCATGACTACACCACAGGTGAGAAATCTGAAATGTAAATCTGGTGGCATTGGCTGGATTTGACACAACCAACAGGATCAATGTAGTTGGTGATGCTAAATGTATTTATTCTTCACAGCATATTTGAAACCTAATTTTCTTTCAGAATAGTACAGAGGGATGAGAGAAAGGCCCAGTTATTTGACTGTAGTATACTTGTTAAAAATAAAGTTTTTTCAATGTTTTAATATAGCTCTATGATCAAGAAAAGTTATACTAGTGAGTTCTACTTACACAAAATATTTATTGAAAACTGCAACCCTGCAAACATACCAAATATTTCTGAATGTAAAAACAACATGGCATTTGTTTTCAGGTCCATACCTGACAAACCTTTGACTGACCACTAAGAGCCTACACTGATTGAAAATCCGGATACATGTAGTAAAAAAATAAATCTCTGATTTGTCCATTTCTTTACACAATGTATAAGTTTGGAGGTTAGATCCCCAAAATGACAAAGGGATCACAGTACCAAGTGTTGCAATGCCCAGCTGATATGTGCCCTGCGTTGTAGTGATCAATTAGGCTTCAGGTTTGTATGGCACATGGGAAAGGTAAACCAGTAAAAATGGAATAACTCGCTGCCAACAAGCAGGGTGGGAGCTGTATAAACTGCCTGGCAGCAAATGCTGGCTATAATCAATATTTGTTGACCCATAGGAAATGACAGCAACTTGGTAATACGGTGTCTGGGAACTCAGCTGAGGTCTGTATGACAATGAGCAGCTATTTTACATGGACACTTATGACACTAGTAGATGCTGAAGGTCTGTGCTCCAGGATACCAAACAGTTTGGGAGCCCTGAGAAGCAGAAGTACAGCCTGCAGTCTGTCCCAGGTGGGATGGAGAAGGGACTTCGGTCACTGACCCTCAAGCAACAGACTTCATCACAGTATCACAGTATCACAGTATGTTTGGGGTCTTGTATGATTTACTTTGAAAAATTGGGTCTTTTTTTTCTTTTTTTTTTTTTTTTTAAATGTTAGCCCACTTTTCTATATTGAATATTAATCACAACTTGTCAGTGTAACATGGACGAACTCAAATGTAGCATTTTCCAAACTCACCTTTCATGACTTTATGTTAACATCAACCCAAGAACATCCCAGACATTTCCCTGTGTGCTTTACTGCTTCAGTGCTAATGTCCACCATCTATATCTTATAATAACTGCTACATGACACCATGCTTAATATATGACCTCTTTTTAGATGAGGTCCATCACATTTCTTTTGTTTATAAAATCTATTATCTGATCAAAGATACCAGGCTTTTCTACTGTGATCAATCTATATTGCATCATATTACATTTTCTATTTACTCACGTCTTTAATTATTAACATCTGTCCATTTAGTCTAGCATTTTTTTGTGTAATCTTAAAATCAGACTACAATTTCTTCAGGTATCCAGTTTGATTTTTTTCCTGAAATACTGTATGTGCTGCTTTCCAACCAGGCAGTAACTGTGTAGGTTTATTTAGAATACCTGCTGTTATACCTGCTGTTTCATCTGCTCTCCAAATCCTTATCTTCATTGCCAGTCTTGTCTTTGCCCCTACTTTCTACACTATTGCCTTCCTTGAAATGTACTGACTGGCATAGTAGAACACAACTAAGACCTCTCTCTATTGTAAGGGTTTTTTTCTCCATTCAGTACCTGGGAATTCCAGCATGCGTTGTAGTGACAAGGGGCTTCTCACGGGAATGATGGCAGTATTTTTCTCTAATAATATTCTAAATATCTCCACCCACAATCGCCAAAATTTTACATAATGACTTCAACCAAAGTCACAAAATTGGTGTTATTCTATCAAATAGAACTCAACACAGTTACAAACTAGCACTACACAATACATTTACTACACCTTAACTAATATAGTTGCATAAATGGTGTGCCAGTTTTTCTCTGATATCTCCATGAGTTTGCCAGTGAAAGCCAGAGACATATCTGAGTAATCCACTTCTCTTAAAATCAGTCTTCAAATCTCCTTGTTTCTCCACTGTTGAATTGTTGTTCCGTTAACAAGCCGACCAGAGCCAAAATCCAGTCAGTGTCATTATAAACTCATTTTGGTTCACAACTTTACTAGTAAATTGTGTTGTTTCAGAGAATAATTGTGCATGGCCTTCCCTTTGTCTCTGAACTGCAAAAATGACTGTCCCATCACATTGTCCTACAGTGTGAATGCATGTGGAGAAGCCTGGTAGGACTGTTCAGATTTGGAATGTATTCACTGTTTCTGGGGGAAAAATCAGCAACCAATCTAGATTGGTGTTTCTCAACCGTTCATTCAGTATTAAACCCATGCTCCTATCCATGCCTAAATGTCAGAGGCAGAAACCAATGAATACACAAAAAAATTGCAAAACAGCATGCTTTATTCTATGCTCTCCTACATCACCATTTTGAATTAGAAACAGACCTTAAACCATTAGCCTGTTTCATTTTGTAAAGATAGTTCTGTAACACACAGAAAACATTAAGGAGATATTTCTTAAATTTTTAAAACTGATTTCCAAGCTAATATGAAAGTTATTACTTGAAGCTTAATATTATCATATGCACCTGTAAAGGTTGGTCAATTACAAGTTACCCATAAACCCTTTTTTGTTATTTTAACATCATAAATAGTAATCTGGCATTAAATATTTGTGATCTGGGCCAGTAACCTTTTTCAGTCTCACAGGACTTTTTTTAATTAAACTATATCTTTGTCCCATGTCTATAATCCTCTCTTTGACATTTTATATACAAGACACCTTGCTGCAAAAAGGTCAAGCAGTACAGTTATAAATGGAAAAGAGATTAAAAGTATTCTCAAGCCACAGTGATCTAAAAGAGAGTTAAATATGGAGTGTTCTTCACAGGCTTCCTTAGACGAGTTAAGAGGAAACCCTGTTGGCAGATTTTTATTATAAGAACAGCAAAGCAAATGAAAATTATTTGACAAAAAAATGAATAATGCACAGTTTTAATTTGCATATTGGAATAATTATCTCTAAAAGAACCCTATAGGGTTTCATCTCCATAAAACTTTTATGTAGACCATTGCCAAATGTGGCTTATGTGTTTATATAATTTTTCCTTCTAATATAGTTTCATTACAAAAATAAAACACCAAAACAACTACCGTAACATCTTGCTACAGTTAATTTGTCTTTTTTTTCTTTTTTTTATTGATTTTTTTTTTTCCTGCAAAAGAAACATGATGGAAATAAAGAACTCCTTCCTGAAAAGTCTGAGAGAAATTCAAGAATGAGAAACGGTAAGAGATATTACAGGAGCTGGTGTCAGAGAAGGGTAGTTATAAAGTAGCGTAAGTAAACACATCTACATTACAAGTAAGTGGCTTCTTTATTGTCATCAGAACATTAAGCAGAAATTGAAGGAAGATTTTTCCCTAATATTCTCCAGCTGGCGTATTATGACCTCAACTTGCTTACTCTATGCCACACTGGAATAGCTTTAATGGTGTACATGGGTACAACTAAACAATACATTACTTGTAATGTCTTAAGTAACTTAGCAAAGCATGGTACCCAACTGCTGAAATGCTGTTGTGTATCTTTCAGAGTCTACTTTGTGACACCCAAGAGGCCAAATCCTGATCTGGAAAGTCTTTACTGATAATTTCTTTCCATCAGTTTTATGTAGTCCAGTGAAAGAAGGGTATTTCTTCTAACTCTATGTCATCAGAGTGCCTGTTATTTAAATGCAAATGCTGAAGACAGGATGGTTTGCAATGACCTCTAGCTCTAGTTTCACTATCGATGGTCTGTTAGCATGTGTGTTTCCAAATGGTCCACTGACTTGGATACAAAAGAGGGTTTTCATACCATCTATTTAAGACTACCTGAGGCATTTAACCAACGTTTGATACACGGGACCTAAGTTTAGGAGCCAAGTTCTCTGTAATATCTCTTCACAAACAGCTATTCAATGTGCCTAAATTAGTTGAGTTAGAGGGGATACCCCAAAGATCCCAGTGCAGTCATATTCTTTGTGGGGACAGCAAAAACAGAGTGAACATGCTTGTATTACAGAACTAAATTTACACCAGAGTGCAACTATTAAAAATATTAAATATGAGTTTGAATCCTGTTGTTTCTTTTTTCCTTTCTATGACTTTAATCTTTGTCTGTCCTAAATAAAAGGTTACTTACTGTTTCCAATTTCTTTCAGCTGTTAGGAGATTGCGTAAAGCAACTGTTGGTATCCAACAAATCCAGCTCCTGTCCAAAGAAACTAGACACCCTGTTTGTAGAACGTCATATCTGACAGGGCTAGATTAGCAGCACCAAGTCTGTTGACTCAGACTTATTAGATCTGTGTGCTAATGAAATAAACATTTGAAAGAGAATCTATAGCAATTTATAAGGTACAAACTTGCCAGCAATGCAAAGGCAAAGTATAACAAATGAGAAAGAAGTTCAACTACACATTGGTGTGAAGAAGTAGCATGTTAATTGAGTACCCTTCCCCCTCACACACAGCTTCATTACGCAAGTGAAGACCTATCTGCTTACTCAAGTATAGAGTTCTCTGTTTTCAGCTGTACAGAACAAAAGCAAGCTTGTGACAGTCACACTTCGCAAACCTCTAAGGCAGCTCTTGCTAGATCAGGGAGCTCTCTTACAAAGAGCACACTGCAGAGCTTGGGCTTTGGACTTGGCTTGCTGTGAGACTCCCCATCTCCTCTCCCTATCACCTACATGCTCTGGCACTTCTATGACTCAGGATTTTTGGCACCTTTCATAAAGCACCGCACATTATAAATCTGCAAGAAGAAAAAAATGCCATTAATTATTTTTGTAGTACTCAAAGTATGTTTCCACTGAAAAAGAGAAGTCTAACTATTTTAAGCATATTGTTGACATTGCAATAGTCCAGAACTTTTTAAAAACCAACAGATCCATCCACCTGAGAACAGGGTTAAATATTACACTTTAGTGAACCTAAAAGCAAGCTGCCACAAAATGTGTCTCATTTTTACCATTCTTCCAGTCTTCTCCCTTTGAGCCGACTTTGGCACTTGCCCACCTCTGGAGTGAACTGGTTCAGCTCATTAAACTGACACGAAAATGTTTGGTTACTTAGTTCTCATTATTCATCTCTTTGCAAAGGTTAGTTTTCTGCTCATTTATTATAGCTTCCTAAATCTAGTTTCCATGGGATCAAATAAGCCCCAGAGACAGTGCCAGAAAGTATAATAGCAGAAGCATACGGCTGGGACCAGGGAGAAAGGGGACATAGCCTATTATTATAGAAGCTCAATAGTGACACAGAACTTTTCCCACTGGTTCTCTTCTGCCCATGGTGATTCTCATGTGACATGTGGTTTGCCTTGGCACTTCTAGGTTGCACTCTTTCTTGTTGCTCTTGCATGTGGTATAGCTAAAGAACAAGGAATGTAATAATGTTTTGGTCACTTTCTGGTTGTCTGGGGTTTCACGGGATCAGTGCGCCTGAAAGTCATCCCAAGCATCTGTGACATCGCACTTCTGCTTCAATTTCTATAACCATGCCAAATGTGTCTTGGTTTATTTCTGAAAAGATCTTTGGCAATAGCAAAAGTAGCTACACTATTTAAGTAGTGAGAGACAAACATCAAACATCAAAATTATATAAATTGTCATTTGCCAGCTTCTGCAAAAATGCTGGGAAGATGTTTTAGGAAAACTGCATTATTTCAGTATTGATTAAATACAGAATAGCAGTCACTATTCAGATGATTAAACAAAGTTGGGTGTTGGCATTTCCAATGCATAACAAATCCAACCTCACCTCCAGCTTCCACTCCTAAAGGTCTCAAGACTGTGTCACATTTGCCAGCCCCATGTGGATGTCTCAGATAATCCCAAGAGCATCTCAAATGACACTGCAACTGATCTGAATCCCATGGTCTATTACGGGGATTTAGGTACTCAGGTGATGTGTCAACAGCTACATGTAGATGTCTACCTCGTGGTGTCTTAATCTCAAACTGAATCCCATCCTGAAAGCTCAGCTTGTTTACTTGACACAGGTGTCTAGTGGCATTTTAGAGGTTCCAGAGTATCTTAGGTATCTACATGGGAGCACCAGATTTAACATAGGATATATGAAAAACACATGTGCCCTCTTGTAATGACAGCTGGAGTCAAAGGATCTCTGAGATGGCACTAGATCTTGTGTTTAGACAAGTGAATCAAGTCCTTGGCTATCTGTAGTCATAAGTAGACTCTCTGAAAGGAATTGTCCCAAAATATAGCAGCCTAAACACTTTTCAGAACTTTATTTTGGCTGGATCCTTTTTCTTCAATTAAATAACTCAGGCATCTCTTTCACCCAGCACCATGCCCACACTTTTCCCCTCTGCTCCAAATTCCTGAAGCCCCAGGCTGCAGCCCCTCATTTCCCTTTTAGGTGTATGCTGCCCAAGGCATATCTGTCTCTTGATGGGCTGCGGCCAGGGAAAGGAAAACACACTCACAGATCAAGCTCCAGGAAATCTGCCCCCAGCCTTGCTTGCTTGTGGTCCCTCAGGGAAAATGTTCAGTTCTCACATGGCTTTAAAAGAAGAAGACTTAGAGAAAATGCAAGGGAAAAGGAAAATGGAAAGGAAAAATATAGTCCAGCTGACATTCTCTTAGAGGCTTTGAGGATACACTGCACACCCTCCTGAGGTCGTCCACCTTGACAGTTGAGAATTAGCAATTTAGAATGAGAAATATAGAAACACTGCAGGAAACACAATAGGGAAACAAAGAGTATATTAGTTTCTTAATCACTGCTGTCTCTTATTTGAAATTAAGGAATGTATGAAACTGCATATATGTTTTTCCCTCGATGGAATTCCAGCTATATTGCGTATGTGATAAAAATTACTTTCCCCATAATAATTTACTTTCCTTTTCACATCAATATTCATACCCTAGTGTATGGCTTTAAACAGATTTTTCTATTGCATCTGTCCACAGAGCAAACAAATCTTTATGCATGTTCTTCAATTAACTTTACTTGGAGCAGACTCCATTAACATGTAAATGAAAAAGTCACTCTGGCCTGGTCCACAATGCTCTAGAAAGTTTCACTGGCATATTTGGTTACAATTATGAAGAAATAATACCTTTAACAAACACAGCTAAACTGCCAAAAGCACTAATATGATATGGTTACATTAAGATCTAATTTAATTTACTATTGTCTCCCCTGTTGGAAAGTAGCAGCATGTCATTAGTTTTACAACTACAACAAAACTTTAAAACATAGTTCTCTATACTTTTCTAGCTCAACAACAAAAATAATAGTCCATAAATGTAATAAAGCCACAACTCTTCTTTTTAAAGGTTAGCAAAAGCTATAAAGGTTCACTTTAAGACAGCTTAGAGGTTGTTATGATGTCAAAAGCTATATAGCTCTTCCTCCACTGTTGTTGATAATCACTGGGAAATACAGTTACTGCTTTGATAAACACTGTTCCAGATTTTAACTGTTACTGTAGCAAGCAAGTTAGCGTCTGTCAAAACTTACTAGTTCTGCTAAAAAAATGCTGTGTTTAGCTGCAAACCACTTTTTGGCATCAATCTGCTTCTTTCAAAGGTGAGGAAGCCATATGAGGAGTGACTAAAGTCACTTGGTTTGTTCAGCGTGGAGGAAACTGAGGAGAGTCCTCATTGTGGTCTACAGCTTACTCACAAGGGGACGAGGAGGGGCAGAAGACAAACTCTTCAGTGATCAATGACAGAACCCAAGGGAATGGCAGGAAATTGTGCCAGGGAAGGTTTAGGTTGGACATTAGGGAAAGGCTCTTCATGCAGAGGGTGGTGGAGCTCTGAAACAGGCTCCTCAGGGAGGCGACACAGCCCCAAGCCTGACAGTGTTCAAGAAGGGACTGGACAATGCCCTCAGACACATGGTGTGAACTGTGGAGTTGTCATATGTAGCGACAGGAGTTGGACTTGATGATCCTCGTGGGTCCCTTCCAACTCAGGGCATTCTATGATTCTATGATCATAGGCTATGAGAGAGCTTGGGAAGCAAAATCATTTGTGAAATATTTTCCATCTAGTCATTCATTGTGTATTGCTTTGCAAATTATTCCCAATGATTTAATGTGCCACAGAATAAACTGGTCTCCATTATTCATCGTGGTTTTCACAATCTTTCATTCTGCAATGTTATCCAATAATATAATATCACTAGTAAAGTAAATATATTCCCAAAATAATTATTTCTTTCATGAAATAGGAGGCCAGAATCAAAGAGCCTTTAGCTAAATGCAGTGGTGAGGTAAAACCTAAGAACACCCTGGATGTTCGGCTTTAAGACATTCCCTGGTATTTTTGCCTTCTTTTTGGGGACAAACCTATTTCTACACACTAAAAGGTAGCCTATGCCCTCCCTCAGTGGTTTTGTTCCTGCAAATTGCAGTTTATTTTTAAAAACTGAGCCCACAACTCTGCAGCAGCTGTGTTGCCCTCCCGTGCAGCACGTCCCATGGTACATGCTGAGGAGTGAGCGTTCACCTCGTGTTCTCCAGACATGCACGTGCCCCAAGACTCAGGGGTCCAGCTGGGGAGTACCTGGCTTTCTCAAAGATTGCTGCAGGTATCGCTGCTAGGGTTTCTTCTAAAGTGACAGTAACACAGCTTGCCTGGCCTTTGCAAAATGAGAATTTGCGTGGAAAATCGACCATCCTTCCTGCAAGCCATTTATGAATTTACAATATGTTAAATCTTGAGTCACCTAGGCAGGCTGTCTGATGAGTACTTACAAACCACATCCTATCCATGAACCAGTTTTTGATACATGACAGAATTTTTTGTTTTCAGTCTGTTGCTGTCAGTGTTTGGCAACATTCTTTAGCAAGGGACATTGTCAGATGCTTTTCAGAAGTCAAGGTAAATTATTCCCAGCTAAAATTCAGTGGCTTCCTTCCTGGATTTCGATAAGGTTGGGAAAAAAAAAAAATTACACCTGGAGAGGCTGTGAAGATCAATTTTAAAATATGTCATATTTATAGCAATAATACCTAGGTGGTTTTTAAAAGGCCCTTTTAATGGCTGGTTATGGAAATGGTTTGGGACAATTTCAGCAGTACTTAAGCACTGTTCCCTTTTCTATAACTCCCAAGGTCATCCTTTGTTCTTTCTTTCTTTAGATAAAAATCAATCCTCAGGAATGGCTCCTGCTATTATAGGTATATTATATATTTTAGTTAGTAGTTCTGCTACTTTTTGTTTTTCCCTTTTAAAGCTCTGAAATGAGTACTATCCAGCCCCAGGGATTTTCTACCATTAACTTTATCTAGTTGCTCTAATGCCTCAACTTCAGAGGCCACCCTCTCTGACAACGCCTCATCTATAAAAATTAACCTTGAGTTAGAAATGTCTGCCTCATCCTCATTACTGAAGACTGATTACAAAGAATTCATGTAATTTCTCCACAATCTCTTCATACCTTTTAATTACAACTTCAGTGGTCCAGTTGACCTAGACACTTATTTATTGTGTTCTTCCTGATACATTTAAAGTATTTCTTACTGTTGATTTTAATAAATTTTCAGTATTAGCCTTTTTAAAAAACTTTTCCTTGAAAATAATAATTCAATCTGTACAGAAATTGGTTTTTTTGTTGTTTTTTTTTTTTTTTCTCCTCATGAGAAGCTTAACTGCTTATAGCAAGATTTATATCTGGTTTTCTTCTTGCATAACTTTCTCCAGAGGAGTGTTAAGCAGGGAGCCAGATAAATACTAAGGGACGTTACCCACCATGATGTCTATTATTCAGGTCACTACTAGCAGGAATTTTGGGAATGGCAAACACAAACACCACTTGGAGGAAAAGGATCCTTTCTGTCCACACCACCTCCAGCAAGATGCATCAACATTAGGAAACATGTCCTACAGCCTGGCTGAAGCCAGGTACCACCCTCAGAGTATTCTGTAAAAGTTGGCCCTGTCTGAGTATACAAGGCATGCCTCAATTTAGTTAGCTTTTCTGACCTCTCCTTCTTGATTAAATTTTGTGTACAGCTTAGTAATCAGTCCTTCTCTCTTGAGTATATTACGATCGAAGACAAAAACTTTTACTGCATTTGGTTATTGTATATTCCCTGGTAACTTTTAAATTCTTTACCAAAAGAGATGGACTGAGTGGTACGTGTACAGACCCAGTCACATCTTCACGTCAGATAGGTTTTTTAGAGAGAATTTCTGCGTTGTTAATAGAAGTTACATAAAGGGACTGAAAAACATCTTTCACCTACATCTATCACAGGATACCCTGAGTAAAAATGTCTTTTTTTTTTTTTTTCTATTTTCTGCATTAAACTCTATAATTTCTGAGAAATCCATTTTCACAAGCCATTCCTACTTTCTGACAATTGCACACCATTGAATAAGGTTTTGTAATAGTTTATAATAGGTCTTAACTGAGTGATGTAATTATATAGATTCAGATATTCCATTTTTCCATTTCCATTCCAAATTTTCATTTTAGAAAGAGAGTGCTGAGGCATTCACCTTCAGTCATATTTCTGGAAGTAACTGCTTGTCATGTCTCTAAACACAGACAAATAACATACACATAATAGAAGAAATATTAGTACTAATACCTACTCTATCCATTCAAGAAAAATTCATCCCTGCATATTCTGCAAGGGCTTAATATAGGACAGAAAGGAATAACAACAAAAAAAAAAATAGAAGAAGAAGAGGAACAACAACAACAACAAGAATATATGAAAACAAGTGATGCACAATGCAGTTGCTCACCACCCATTGACAGATAACCAGCCACTTCCCAAGCAGCAGTCTCTCAGCTAACTTTCCCCTAGTTTATACACTGAGCATGACATCATATGTTATGGAATATCCTAGCTACATTTAGCAGGTCTGTATTGATGATAGCCAAACCAGCTGCTTGAGAGCTGGCAGGAATACAGTTGGTTATGATGCATTATACCATATTTTGCCTTGCTGCTACTCATGTGGGGTTTTTTCTTTATACAATACACTTTACTCTGTTATGCTGATGTTTTAACTGTGTTCCAAGGTTGTTGGCAGTTTTAAGAACACATTTTTGAGACACTCAACATCAATTATTGTAATGTTTTTTTTTTCAGGTTATTTGGTCTGTATTGTGTCACAACAGGAGACATCTCTGCATATGGGATTCCAGTATTTTTGTACTCTTATGTGGGAAAGCAGTTTACTTGTTAAAAGAAAACAACTTAATGAAATCATTCAAGTATTATTTTAAAACTGCAATCTTACTGATAGCTACTTAGATGCCAAGAAGCTAGAGGCCAGACTGAAATCACGGAGACTTGCAAAGGAACTTGACCTGAGTTCATACCTGTGTGACTGCAGACAGTTTCCATTGGTGATACATAGAACAGTAGTCACTTTGAGAACTATTCTCATAATTCAGAACCATCTTCTCTAGTGTGGGAAAATGTTTTATGCTCCCTCTAAGGGTGAGTAAAGTATTGAATTCAGGTCTTCCACAACCCCAACCACTTCTCCATCAAACAGGCTGTTGCTTAAAGCAAAGACAGATAATTTTAAACAGAGGAGTGGGTCTGGCTCAGCTGCTAGAAGGAAAACATATGGGAGGCACACTTCAGCAGTAACTTACAGGCTGAGATGTCTTTCCATGTCGCCAGGTGCAGGGATGGACACAAGCATTTGAACTAGCCTCAGAGGCACCCTAAGCCTTCATGGTGCTAGGTCTTTTCTTGATTGGCTTCTCATCAAAAAGATGAAAGTGTGAACTGGTATCTTAACTGTCCCTTAAATCAGTCACAAATCTGTTGTTAGTTGGGGTTCAATTCTGCCACACCTTTGAGTGGCACCTTAATGCACAGGTAGAACAGCTGAATTCAATGTGACTAATTGTGCAGTAAAGCACTAATCAAGTTGAATAATGGCAGCAGAATAGGGTCCTCAGTAATAAGAATTAATCGTACCAGATCTTTGAAACTGATTTTTTCATTGTACAGCTGAGCTGACAGAACAGATGAAAGCAAAAGAGACAATACTCAGGAGCATAGTTACTGATAAATAATTACAACAAGGACATTATAATTATTTAATTAAAATTTGTGCATGGGGAGAGATTATGAGTCTTTCAGCTTGCTGCCTCATTTAGATGATACTAGTCATTAACCAATTTTGCTGTAGTCAGCTACTAGATGTCCACACAGCCTGCCTTATTTTTTAAACCTCTTCAATCAGCAAAACTGGCTGCATGCACTGTGTAATACTACTGAAGAACAAAGTACCATGCTTAGTAGTAAAATTAAAGACAGTCTTGAGTTTTTAAAGGAAACCTGTACTTTAATTAATCAACATCATAAAATAAACAGGGACAGTAGACTGTTTATCTCTGCTTCTGAAGTTGTTAATTACTGAACCACACAGAGATCACTGTGGAGTTGACAATGCTCCTATATTTTTTTCTACTGAAGTTATTATGCTATTTTCTACTGGCTTTTGTCTGGGAGTATAAACATCACAGACATATAATATGTCAGAACAGTGGTATCTACTCCACAATAAAAAACCCCACATTTTCAAGACCAACTTCCCCAGTAATTTCTTCACATCTGCTAATTTTCTAGTTCAAGGCTGTCTTTAGGAACTTTTTCCCAGCATGTCTTTCTGCAGCTTGCCATCTGAATTTGCACCCTTAAAGCAGGCATTTTGCAACCAGCTGTAACTTTCTGTTTTCCAACTGGCAGATATTTTATTTCTTCTTATGTTTTCCCTCAGTTTCCAGCTGGTAGGTATTCTAACACCTCTAATGTTTTCCTTCAGTTTTCTGCTTCCCATTGCCAAACAGATGGCATGTTCTCACATTTACACAACAAATCCTAATGTTCTTTCAGTTATACCAGTACACAATAGGAGTGACACTTCTACATCTGAGAGAGTTCAGGCTATGTAAAACAGCTATTTGCAATGGAAAAAATGAGGCCTACAAACATAGGGAGATATGAGTATACAAAATACACAGAATTTAATATGACTCAGAATTTAACTTGACTAAAAGGAAAAAAGTACTTCAGAGATTAATGTATAACTATTTTAAAATAGGATCATCTTTTTGTGGGCTTTTTGCAAAATTTTGTTGCGTTTTACATTACTTCAACACTTTCTCTTTCCCTTCTGTTCTAGCAGACTTTCCAATAGGGACTTTCATACCGTAAAAATCCAGTAACACTGGAATGGAACTGTTTAATTCTCTGGTGCAAAAGAGTGCCATTTGATGTGTGCAATTATTTTGGATTTTCAGGGAGAACAGCACATGCAGAGCAAAATCAATAGATAGCCTTAGCTACTTGATTGAGAAATTTTAGGTGGGATAGTTCCACGCAATCACCTTCATCTTCCTGGGCTGAAAGCCTAAACTGCTAATGTAAAGAGCAACAAAAAATGAGAATCTCAGCCACAACAACAACAAAAACCATTTATATCTCATGAATTGGGGTTCTCTTAAAAATAATCAAACAATAGGCATTGAATATAACATTTTTACTCTGTAATGAGCAGGATAAGAAATAAAGAAAAATATCAGTGTAACTATGAGCTCCCACAAACTTCAGTGTCTTGGTATTCAGCATGAAAACAGAAAAAAACTGACTGTTAAATTCATTCCCTCATCTGTAGTTAAACAATAATTGCTCTAGGACTATCAACTATCAGAAACACTTGACTCATAGTAACCAAGAATATTTGTATGTATTCAATTGATATTAAAGTGATAAAACCTCTTCAGATTGTTTGCAATGCTTACTCATCACCTGAAGTCCCTTTTCCCCTTTCCAGTCATGAAGCAGACTACGTATACAAAACATTGATTAGAACAGATAGCAATTCCCAAACTTTTTCTTACCCTTGCTGAAGGGACAAAATTAGTTTTTATTGTACTCAGCAATTCTCTAGAATAATACATGAAGCATATCCTTTAACAGTTTCAGTATTAAACAGTTCAAGACAGACCTCATTTACTCTGAGATCACTGTATCTTCTCAAGAGCTAACTATAGTTTATATCTTCTGAACCAACTAAAAAGTCATACTTAGTTTCCTCTGCAACAATTTCTTTAATTAGTTATTAATAGTTTTAAATTGTTCTTTCCACTTTCTATTTCATTTTAACATTTTCAACAAAAACAATCAAACTTGAGAATTTACTCTATAAATAAGACCAGTTCCATTCTGAGGACCAGGCTGCTAAGGGAGGAGTGAGTTCCACAGTTGTACAATCTAGCACATCTAAACTCAAGTTCATTCTCTGATGACTTGACTTAATTTCTTGAACATCTTGTTTCACAACAGTAGAGGACTGAGTGCCAATAAATTACTTTGGGTTTATTTTTTCTTTCAAATTTTGCTAGTTCTTTTGCATGTAAATCTTCCCCCCCACAGCGGTCATTTTAAGGTACATCATCAATAAAGATATTTGGTTTATCCTGTCTGGAGCATATAGTTCATTTTCTGATGAAATTTGCCTTTTTTAACTAAGAATGAAGAGTTATCATCTACTTATAAAGGGAATTTATACATACTTCAGAACATGGCTTTTGATACCTGAATTAAACGTGTTCTGTCTCAGTGATGTTACCACACTCATTTGTGTGATTGTGCCTTTATCATGTTCCGAACACTAGTGATGAAAAATGTCATTTCCCTTAAAAATGCACTTTTCTGAATCTTTTTCTAGGTGTATAAGCCCTTAGAAATTTACATACGTCTTTCTTCCAAAATACCATAGGAAACAATAGTGACACAAGCCTTCATTTATTTTTTTTTTTTTAACTCAGGCATTCATAATTTAAATTCATGTCATGTCCTAAGGAAACACATATTAATCAAGTATGACAGAGGGCAGCAGTACATTTTGATTCTGTCTGTGTAGACTGGTTATATATTCTTGGAGCCAGAGAAAGTGTGACTTCATGTATGTGTGACTTAGTGGTTAGGACGCTAAGTGCCCAAGGACATTAGAAGCTGACATTAAGGATGGAGAAGACTGTTCTGATGAGTATTTCACCTAAAGATACCTGACAATCCAGTGGTTATGAAAATGTCTTGGGAAATGCAGGTTCACATCCCCTTAGACAAAACTGAGTGCATGTCTCCCACATGGCAAATGACTACAGAAACCACTGAGCTTTTGGGTGGACCACTTCAAGCAGTATTTCTTTCAGAGTCAGATTCATTAGATTTGATCTAACGGTGTCTAATAAATCATGCTCTGAAGATAAAGTGAATGGAGAATCATTCATGGACCAGGCATGAAAGAGATGTCAGGCTGCACTGCAGTGAGCTGCAGCTGGCCACAGGCAGCAGAAGAATAGCAGACAGGACATGCTGCTGGAGAAAATGCTGATGCTTATGATTTGATACCTCTCAGATTATTGACCAGGCTAGAGGATAAAAAGAAAGGGAACCCAGGGCTTAATTTTGGCTTTAGTTTTTTTGACCCCTAACCACAATTCTTTTTCTGATCTGGCCATTAAAAGTTTGCTTTAAAAAGATGAATGTATGAAGTAACATTGGTGAGTAACTTGCTCAGAAAACACTTTGCAACCTTTTGTAGGAAAAACTTCATTCCTGCATGAGAAGCTGAAGCAGTCACAGAAGTAATCAACCAATACTGCAGTAGATTAATTGGCAGAGAAGTTTATTTTTATTCAGAAACATACCACATTTAATTCAGGCTCACAAAGAGTTACTTCTTTTATAACAGACTAGAAATGGCAATGGTAGGCTAGCATATTGCTGCTGATGTCACGCTGATGACATGCTACCTCATCTGACAGCTTCCCACCTGTTTCAAGCCTTTAAGACTTACATGCCTAGAGGTGCTCTCTGCTGTACCACAATGAAATTGCTTTTGTACATTCTGGTTTTCTCAAAGTGCGTGTTTTAGTTCTCATGATTTCAAGTGCTTCTTGCATGTAGATGAGGTTCAAATTTCTTTCCCAGTTTTCTCTGAGGACATTGTGCTTCAGAGCCATTTCCTGCTCTTTATGTGAAGTATCTGTTAGAATGCCTGAGAAATATGCTAAAATAGATAAAAAATTTATTTTTAGTTTCAGATGCTATTCAGAGGTCTTCTTCCTTTGAGGTGAATTCCTCATTTATTTCCTGTTTCCCTGGCTGGCAGTCTAGACAACATGCATACAGCTGGTTGGAGACACAGACAACAGCCAGAGAAATACCTTTCTGTAGGGTTCCACTGTCCCACAATACAGGACAGCTAAGAGCTGAGTAACTGGAATTTGGACTGTGTAACACCATGGACATGTGAAGATATGGCTGAGCAAAGACAAGTCATGGACCGCACAGAATTAGACCCACTTCATCACATGCACCGTAGACAAAGCTTTTGCATGCTGCTCACATGCATGAGAAAAGCGTGGAGCACTGTTCCCCTCCAGTTTATTGCATTCCTCTGATAGGTTTGCTTCACATTCTTGCTGATGTTCTGTTGTCTTGTTTCAAAATACACGAGTGGCCAATGAGAGCACAGCCCTTTTGGGCACCAATCCAAGGCAATATCAAGCCTCCCCTTAGCTTCCCAGCTGGGAATGCCACAGTAATTAAAATTAGTCACACATAAAAGATGAGTAGATAAGAGTGAGAGAAAAGCTAAACAAAATGGATTAATGAGAAGTGTAAAAGTGCAGCTAGATAGTGAAAATTAATTAGAGAGAAAAATTATCAGCCTTATGAAGGTTGGCAGCAGGACAGTGACCAGAAAACACACAAATTATGCAAGTGGCATTTAAGCACTACAACTAGAGGCTGGCAATATTAGTGATGAACTGGATGTATTTGACCACTTGGCTCCAAGGACCTCTGGACTCCAGACAGAGAACTTTTCCAGGGTTATGTAAATTGAGAGAAAGAAGAAGGAACATTATTTCCAATACCATTCCCTCTGCCTTAATGCCTGCATTGTCAAACTCCAAGAAAAATGTTGGATCCTTAGGACAGGAATCTTCAACTATTGATTATCTGGATTAGACTTTACAGTATGACTTTTCTTCGCTATGCTGGAATATATTACAGTTTACTTCTGACTTTATCAGTCCCACTTTTCTTAGCTATCATGAAGAGTACAAATATGTAGGAGATGAGTAGACATCAGGGAACACTTCTTTTTGGTGTCTAGAAGGAGACTGATTGAAGTTTTGCAAATAAAGTTTTTGCAGATATAGGAAGACATCCATGACATAGGAATGCTCAATATGTTGATGATGGGAACTGGATAACTTAATTTAAAAAAAATGTATCGACCTCTCCCCAGCAAAGGGCTGGATTCATACTGAAACAGCACACTTCCATTGCTGTATTTTTTTTCTTTTTTTAAATCATTCTTTTTGGGGCCACTGTTTAACTTGTATTTTACTTTTGACCTCTTCGTATTGTCTAACTATATATATTTCTCTTATTGAATAATCCATGCTGATGACCAAATTGGAAAGTTTCTTAGTTATTTCCAATGTTCCCTCTCTACGTTACACTGCAGACACCCTCTTGCTCCTGTGCACCTGTCCAAAGGGAAAGAGGTGACTCTTTGTTGTTGTTAGTGAAAAGCCTTTGAAGAGCTTCCACTGTATGAACAACTTATCCAAAACCTCAGACAGATAGAAGTGCCCCAAAAGAAACAGCTCTTTGTCACTGCCCAATGGTGTGTAAAGGAATATACATTTACCAAGAGAATATTCTTATTATGTCAGTAAACTCTCTAGTTAGAAATCCTCCATTACTTTTTTATGAATGACCCAAACTGTGCAAAGGGTTTGAATTAGTCAGTTGATGGGACTGAACAACTTCACGCATGGCAGCTTCTTCACTGTAACAGTCTGTACATGGGAACCTCAGCCATCAGCAAATGGGGATACATTAGCCTGCCAAGTACATGACAGTTATATCAGTTAACTCCTAGTAGCTTCATACTCAATAATTGTGCCCCTTCTAATAAAATTTCGCTGGTGTTGCATAGTGACAGGCCTGAAAAGAAGAAACTGCAGCCTGCTAAAGACAAAGAGCATCAGTGAGTCTAGAAATGTTTTTTTCTCTTTTTTTTTCTTTTTTCTTTTTTTTTTTTCCCTAATTGTGTTAATTTTAGCAAGGAACCATATTTATTTGAACCTTCATTTCCTGGAGGTAAACTATGACAAAAACTGCACAGACGATGTAGAGCACCCCAGGAAATATGGTAGCAATAATGAAAGCAAAGCAAAGCAGCAAAGCAATTGCTGTGACCAGCTGGGTAGCCCAGGGAGAAAGAACGTGCTTCTGAGGGGAGTGTGGCAGGACCTCCACCTGAGCCATCTCCAGCATCAAGTTCTCGTCATTTGGCAATGGAAACTTAACTTTGTTCACATTCTGGCAAGAGAGTTCTTTAGGATTCCTACTTCAAGTTAGATTTCTAGGTGATTACTGCATTAGACATGATACTTGGAGTCTGGATTTATAGTTTTTGAGCATTCACAGAAGCTTATTAAAATTAATTTTTTCCCTAAGGACTTCTTCATTCTGATTTTTCACACACACTCTTCACAAGAGAAACTGTTCTTCAAAACTCATGCTTTTTGTCATAATAATTGCTTTACATCTCTTGGCAACTTCACACCTTGTGTAAAGTACTGATTCATTAAGGGTCATTAAGAGACAATATTTTCATTACAGGAAAAATCACAAAAAATGCCTACATATTGTTCTTAATGTTAATCATGTTATTTCATTTACAGGGAAGCATAAATGTATATGCAAACATGCGCACACAGAAACAACTTTTGCAAAGCACTCTGGGAACTTGAGTAATAGGATAACAATTATTATTGAATGCAATATTTATTTCTGATTGACATCAGAACATGAAAAATAACTTAAATTGTGTGTTTAGAAAAGAACATTAGTTTTTTAAGGAAACTTTAAATTACTATGACAACTTAGTGGTAAAGCGAAATAAAATTGTACAGTACAACTTATTAGACCTGGATGTTTCTTCATTGTTTTTATGATACAATACTAATTTTTGTTCAAATTAATATTTATTTTCTTCTTTATGGAAAAAGAGAACTCAAGGGTTAAATTACTAACATAAAGCTCTAGTATTGATTACACAGGATATATTTATAAACTACTAAATAGAACAATAATGAAATGATCTGCTGACCAGTTTCTGCTTTTTTTTTAGGTAAGGACCTTGTGCTACAGTCAAGCCTCATCTACTGATTGTGAAAAGCATCTAGAGCTTTCCCTCCACAAGAACCTCATCATCAATTTATCTCCACATTTTTTCCTTTCATTGCGACTAAGAAAATGTTTTCCACAACTATAAACCCCAGTAAAAAAGTTACAAGGTAAAAAAGTTACAAGAGTGCCCTGCAAAGGAGGTGTTATATACGGTTGCTTATATTGCAGTTAAGAGATGGTCAGCCAAATAATGATGCTCAAAAGTAGGGAGCGTTGTTCACCAGTGAAAGTTGTGCATTGCAAATGGTTTCCAATGTGCAGCTCTTTCTGAGCAACTGTTATCACCAAGAGCTGTTACCTAGGAAACAAAATGCACTTACATACCATGTATGAGTTTCTTCAGAAGTTACCTTTCCTGCTAATACTCTAAGATATTTAACGCTTTGATCCAATACTTATGATATACCCTTGTCTGAATACCACCAAAAACACACTCACAGAATGGGTAGACTGGCTAGAGCAATCTTCTTCAGACAATTTTGTTGTTGTTGCTAAGGCAAGGCATCATTTATCTTTTTTTTAAATTATTATTTTTTAAGAGAGTGTGCTGCTTGTATCCTTATAAGTAGTAGTAAGCAGTAAAACGATGACACAGAAAGGATTAAAATATGTAGCCACTGTGTAACCAAATTGATGTCTTAAACTCAACATTCTTTTGCTAAATGTTGATATCAAAGCGTTGGAAACCTGAGCAAAAATTTATAAATAAATAAATAAAAGAATAATCTGTAATTGAGACATACAGATGCAAAACTGTATGTAAATGTGTCAAGCCACTTAAGAAATGAAGTTGCTAAAAAGTGTTGAATCTCACAGTCACTAACTCTGAAGCTTGTTGCACTGGCCTCTGAAAAATAAATGTTGATTTTACCTGATGGATAAGATGTTGTTATCAGATGAGTGCTGAGAGGCTATAACCAAATTATTCTTAATAAATCCAGACCTAGGCATTCTCAAAGCTGAGCTTTTAATAAATCTATTGCAGTAAAGTGACAGGTTTTTAACACAAGATTATTTCTAAGAGGGAAGGAAGATAGCAGAGGTCTATCTGCTACAACAAAAGAACAAAGGATGATCTGAAACAAAAACACAAGAAGATTAATGCGTATGTCAATAACCTAAGGTTTAGAAATCTTCACAAGAACTTTTTGTATTAAAAATAGGAAAAATGTCAGAAAATGTATCTCTAAATGTAAAAACAATCACAGTGATGTGCAGAACAAGACATTGTGCTCACATTAGCCATCGCTGGCCAAGTTGTGTATTATTAGCTATAGGAAACAGCTCTTCACAGTACGTTTGTTTTGCAAATCTGCTTATTTTTCTCTGGTTTTCCGTACAAGAAAATTCCCCACCTTTTTTCAACTCTTGTTTAGTGAGTTAAGGACTCTCTTTCTGCTTTCATCATTAATGAGCCACTTATGCAACCAAGCATTAAAAAAATATAAAAAAGCAATGACCTAGTTGTCATAAGGCAAGTCTCAAGTCTCAAGTCTTTGTACTAGAGTGGTAAGTCAATTTGTTTACTCAAAAAGGGGCTGGACAACTTGACAGGAAGACACACATTTCTTGCAATGCTTTGTGCAGGGAGGGACTGTAGAAGCAATGCTCTGCAGTGTACCTTTTGTGGGAAGCAGGAGGAGGAAAAAGCTGATGGGAGCAGGGTTAGGAAAGTCTAGATAATTTAAGCCATCAAATCAATGGTCAAAGGCTTACAATTAACCTATTGATTGAAATGGTTGGGTTTTTAATGCTTACAAATTTTGCTAAATGCAGTGATTTTGTAAGAAATACCCAGCTATTAACTCACTGGCTTCAACTTTCCGTTTTCTATACTTAAGCTAAGATTTTTTTTCTTAGGAAAAGGCACACAGAAATCAATCTAGTGACTTCCAGAGCATCGAAGTACTCCAGACTCTAGAGGTTATGATCCCTGCAGCAGAAGGAACCTTTTGTTTTGCTTGGTCTTGTTTTGTTTTAACTGCTCACCTCTGGCAGAACCAGAAGTATTTATTTTCTCTCTCCACACTGTCAGTTCAGCAGGAGCTTAATTACCAGCCAGCATATTGTGATTGGCCAAGGAGTATCAGAAATGAGCAGATGTATCAAGGTTTGCACCACGGCGCAGGAGTAACAGCTACAGTCACTCACCAGCCTCAACTGTCAGCTCCATCTTCCTCCTGCATAAAAATAAACATTTCCCCCACAATAAAGTCTTTTTATAAAAGCAATAAAACAACTCAAGGGAGCATTGTTATCATGAGCTAATCACCCCCTTAGGGAATTAGAGGCACTTAGCTGCATCTAGAGCTTCAACACCTGAGGGGCTGTGATTATTTCATGGTAACCAACAAGGCATGACAGACTGGGAGGTTAATTAGATAATATTCAAACTTGGTAATATTGAGTTTGAAGATTTCTTTTGAAGTTGTACAAGCAAAGCTCTGCTTATAAAACAGCAGTGGGATATCAGCACAGAAAGGATAATTAACATTTCCTACAAACGAACCAAGGTTTTGAATAGCTAAAGGAAAAAATAATAAAGTCAAAGTACTAAACCCTGAGGCACTACTTTAACAATGAGTAATCCTGATGAGTTCACTCCCTGGAATCTTGGGCAGAAATTGACTCAAATTACATAATGCCATTTAGTTGCTAAACCCTAAATGGTGGAGGCACTTCAGTCAGCCTCATACTACTTAACGGTCTATTGTCTCAAAGAATTTAGTGCAATAGTAAACGCAGTATTAATAATAAATAATCATCCCAGCTGCGATCCATAGCCTATGGTTTGAGAAATAGTAAGAAATTGTGTCACTGCACTGGGGGAAGTTAAAGAAAAAGGATGCTGCAAACATTTAAAATTATACAACCGGTCATTTTTCTGGAAGAGCATTCAATTTTTGTGGACAATGGTAGTGAAGTTTCAGAAGTATCTGCATGTGTGTGCAGGGCTGGAGCTATGCTGCAGATGTGTATTAGTGGCCAGCTGCTCCATGAGGACCTGGCCTGCTGGTCCATGGGCTGCTGCCATTTCCCTTGCCCCTGGTCCAGCAGCCGGCGACTATGGGGCGAAGTGGCCCTGCTGGCTGACCTGGCTGAAATGTCACTGTCAAAAGAAACAATTTTGCATCCTCTCTCTGACCTGAGTCACACTGTGGCCACGTGAGTTATGGACCCCGCACAATCCGTGCTGAGGAGCTGCAGCTGCCAAGAAGACCAGGATGTTCGTTCTTGGTGGACAGCCGGCTGTAACATCAGCTTGTAACTCTCAGCTGTAACGCAGCTTCCAGAAACAACCTGTAACTTTTAAAGGCAACTATTTGTACTGACCATCAGTTTAAAAAAATCCCAAACCTGGCTATCTTCAACTTGTTTACTTATAAAATGGAAAATGAAGATTATTATTTGTGTCCCAAATAATCTCTGATTATTTCTCTTTAGAGTAACTTTTGTTGAGTTACTAGAACTGGCATTGAATTAAAAAATGTAGTCAAGGACTTCTGGTCCTAAACTGCATATATTCTGCAGGATGCATCACTACAACAAAGCTGAGATTGCCACTCAGTCAGAAATTCATCAACAAAATCATTCTTCATCATAAAATTCTGATTTAATAGAATCAAAATATCTCACTGAAACCTGTCAATTCCATCAAAACCTTTGACAACAAACCACGTAATATTGTGAGTTTTCTTGTCAGCCTTCCAGCCCACTGACCAGGGGCTCGCAGGTTGCCTGGCTTCACAGGCTGCCTCCTTCCCTGGCCCCCCGCTGCCCATGCCAGGCTGCCTGCCTCCCCAGGCACTCACAGTCATACATGGTGCCGCTCCTTCAGCACTCCCCGTCTCCATGCCCTGGCATGCCTGGTGCATTGCCAAGATTTTCATCCTCACAAAAAAACCCACCAAAACCAAAAACACAAACACAAACAAAAACAAACAAAAAAACCCCCACACCCTTGCTTATAATTTGACAGGAAGTACAGATGTTTTTCACATGTTCTTTCTGTAAAATCATACATAAATCTTCACTTTTAATTTCCATGCTAAAAAAAAAAAATCTATAATCCTTCACAGAACTTAAAATTAAAAAGATTTTTTTTTTAATGAATAAAGCTCAGGTAAAAATTAGATATCTAGATGCCACTGAGGCAAGTATAGATGGGTTCTAGAAAATAAAATAAAATAAAATAGGAACATACAGAAAAGACTCACATAATTTTTCTCAGAAGCTTAAGTGTTTGTAAGTTTAGATATGAAACAATGGGTGACCACAAGGATGTCCCAAAACATCTCATGTACCTCCAAGAAGTGCATCAGAGTGGGATGAGCCAACTTCTGAAAGTTCTTGTTGCAGTGGTTGAAGAGAACAATCTGATGGCCACCTTGTACTAGATTTCTAAGAACAGATTGCTCAAGTTGGCTAAGAAGTATTCCATGTGAAAAGCTGAAAAATGGAAATGGAGCAAAGGATAAAAGCTACATGAAAATACTTGAACTACATCTTCTTTGGTGACACGTGCACTAATCATTATCTAGAGAGGATGCTGCTCTTTTCAAAGTGCTCTTCCTTGTATCATTTGCCTCCTTCACCAACATCCTCTTTAAGTGCTTTCTTTTATATTTACTTAATTATTTATTCTTTTTCTGTGTTTGTATGTTTTTATCACTAAGGCATCAGATATTTCAGTCACTAGGAACATATCCTACCCTTAGACTACTTCAGATCATTTGTCCTTTATCTTACACTTAAGAAATGCCTAGTGACACTTGTGGAATAAAGCACATGAATGTTTAATTAAATGGATATACATAAAGTGCCAGTGCAATTGCATTTTGGAAAAAGAAGTGAAAGCTTCTCCCACTGGATGTAATACAGGACCCTCTAAAATCACAGCCACTGGAGTCATTGGAGTGCTTTAGACTTCTATAAGAAAATGCATCTTCAGGACTAAAGCTCCCAAAGTTATACACCAGGGTGTCCCTGTGGCTACTTATCAATGTAACCTTTACTGTTTTTGCTGTTGCTATCAGATATGTCTGTGTATTCAACAAAAAAATGTCAAGGTCTCAAGGACCTCAACATTAGTAGGGATACACAGAAGAGGCATTAGTACTAGACTCATTTGAAAGAGTGACCACAGATTCAGTTCTGTGGCAAAGACTTGGTCAAGTCCACTGCACACAAACATGGCTCTAACACAGTTTGACCAGTAACAATCAGAGCAAGAATTCAAGTCCAACCTGACCTGCAAGGTCAATGGCCTCAACCCCAAAATCCTTCCCTTGGAGCACATGCTCATCTCCTTGTTTCCACTCCCATTTGTACCATGTTACTTACATATTTGCATTACACCAAGTCTTTGCTTCATGGCCAACAGTGCTAGATGTTTTTATTTCAACATCTTCCCTTTCATCCTGCATCTAGCACAATTTTGTTTCCTCCATCCTGATAAGGTTGCAGATTTAGTTCCTGAGATTCCTCACAATTGATGTAGTTTTGCAGCTTTTTATTAGGCAATGATTTCATGTATCAGGTTTACCAGCTATGCCTTCGAAGCCACAATTCCAGTGAGCCTGACATAGATTATACCTGTGTGCATGAGTAGGCTAATAAAAATCCCTTCTGTCAGCAGTTGCACAAGCAAAAAATAGAACTTAACATTGACCTGCTTTCACTGATATGAAGCTCATTTGGTATTCATGAAAGCCATGAGGATGTTAAGCTTGTAATGGTATAAACACTGAGCTACAGTTTTTCTTAACATTGACTCCCATGAGGTTGCCAGAAGGGAAAAGAATATATGTGAGTCTATACGATAACTTATTTATATCCTTGCCTATAGCTTTCAGCACCATCTGTACAGTATACATAATCTTTCTTGTTAGAACAGCAACTCAGGGTCTATGCATGAACATAGATATCTGTGTATATTGTATGTTACCAGATTATTGATATGTAGTAAAATACTGCTACTTTTACTCACAATGCATAGCAGTTAACTTCCAGACAGGAACCCTCTGTTCCTTCCTGTGTTTGCACTATATCTCCCTGGAAACCTCATTTTCTGTTTTTAGTTAAGCATTTCAGAAAATGAAGGGGGTTTTCTTTGTTTATTTGGGGTTTGGTTTGGGTTTTTTTTAATACTTCATTTGACCTCTTCTTTTTGCCTAGCTGAAAATTTTTGAAAAAAAACCACACACACACACAGAAAAACAATTTCATGAAGTGTGCTGTTTAAAAATAATAAGAAATTGATTCAGCCATCAACTCCTCAGCCACAAGTGGATGTTTTAGGTCTGGTTCTGATATTTTCTGTCAAACAACTGCTGCTGAATGTAAACCCATCAGAAACACTGTCTAAACATTGGGAGTAGATGTGGGGGACAAGAGGAAAACAAGTAACTGAGAGTCATCTCACAGAAGTCAAGGACTTTTCATGTGAGTAAAGTTACTCACAAATAGCAAGGGTTTGCAGTCAGTGTTCTATGCTGTAATTCAATCTAACTTCAGAGAAAAATATTAAGACTCATTCCACTTTTCTTTTTTCATGGATGCTTTAGGTAAAACTTTCTCCTTCTCTACTATTTGTTTCTCTGATAATTACGGCACATATCATACTCCACGGGTGAGAAGTTTTCAAATGCTTTCATAGGGGAGACCACAATTTAACGGTTGCAGCTTTGCAAGCTGCTGTTCTGCCCACTTGACATTTTGTGGGCAATCTCCCTTCTATTACTGAGCAAGTAACATCCCTGTGGCAATTGCAGCAGTGGTTCACATGGAAAAGTAATACGAGGAAAGTATTTCATGTATGTGCAGCTGTCTGTGGTGTCACTCTAGCTGGTGGAAATAAACTGAGGAGATCAACCAGTTATTTGGGAAACACCACTGGTCGATAGGCCACAGTTAGTTGTTATCTACGTGTTTATGCAGCTTACCAAGAATGTAAATGTCAGAAAGGAATCTCTCGAAATGATCCTCCTAGCTCCCAAATGTAAATCCTCACCCAAAAATATCCCATATACTCAGTTCATGTTTTCATTTAAGGGTGATTCAACTAGCTTTCGGGCAGAATTCCTGTCAAACACTTGTGACTTTTAGAACAATTTGTTGATTCTTTTCATATTTTTGTATATTCTTATAAGACTACACAGATCCTCTTTCCTACTTGCAAAAGCACTGGAAGTGGCACTCCATATGGTTCATAAAAAGGCTGAAAAATCTGTTGTGAAACTTCCAGTATAGTTGATAAAACAGGTTATAGTACAAAGTAAAATGGGTAAAATACAAATTGAAAGCTAACTGAAGAGGGTAACTAAAGGTACTAGTAAAAACAATAAGGCAAATCTATTAAGACCAATAAAGAGGAATTACATGAAATATAGAATACTGAAGGATCATAAATACTTAGGAGGTTAATGGATTCATATTTTATTTCATTTTATATACTGTGCATTTTATTCCTTCAGTCACTGTGGATGATGTCAAACAACACAATGTCTCCTTATCTTCAGGGCCAGAAAGCTGCACTCAGGACTGTTAAAAGAAACGGCTTTAGAAAAATGTAAACCTAAGTCTTGACTGCACATTGCAGAGGGGTACTGGGATGCTCAAGTTAACTGAGGTATCAAAATCCCTGCAACAGCCTTCTGGTAGACTTGTTAACCTAGCTGAGAGACAGTCGGATATTGTGCCACAGATAATCAACATCAACATCCCACAGATTAAATCCCAAAAGACTCAAGACATCAATGACAAACTGATACTTTAAGAACTGGATGATTCAAGTAGCTATATAGTTAGCGCAGGTGTGATTGTACACAGAGTCTGGATGAAACTGGGAATTACTTAAGTGCGGTATCAAAATCCTCATGTGTTTATAACTGAAAAACGTGTTCATTTATTACTCTTTTATGGTATTATCCATTTGATTGATAAAGACAACTATAAAATTCTTCAAGCACATCTATACTATCAGGTGTGGACTGTTGCTAAGTTTCTTCTACCCATCTAGGCACAACATGCTTTGACCTGGAAGCCACAGAGATATGTCAGATGTCAGCCCACACTACGTCTGAGCTCTTGGGGTAGCTTGGGGTAGCTTGTGGAGGGCACACACACTCACATTCCCCAAGACTTCTGTAAAGTGTTTGACCCCTTGTAAGAGCCAAAAGAGAAACTGAGCACCCACAAATTAGTAGGCACTACAACAGATCTTAAATGTTGTGCTTAATCCCCAGAACAGATTCAAAACTTCATATGTACATTTCTGTTTCCTTTAGATTATCTGGAAAGCAGTGGTACAAAAGGAGGTTGAAACAATCTATGCAGAAAGCACCCTAGGGCTGACCAGGAGGAGACATTAAGCAGATGAACAGACTGAATGCCATCTCTTTGAGTCATCAGCACTTGAATCAGAGATGCAAGACAGCCTGTAACTGATGGTGGACCACTGTGCAGCAATGAAACCATAAGCCACGGAGCCAGGACAAGGACTGAGGAATGGGAAACTATCTTGCAGTGGTTGGGACATATACGTTGGAAGCATGTCCTGAAATTTGGAACCTGAGATTATTTATTTTTTTTTTAGCCCAAAATCTCTGCTTCCAACCTGACCACTAGATAATACTGATGTGGACATTTGCTTGTTTTCTCTTTAGCAGTAAAATTTACCATTCTTCAGGGTATAGGAATCCACATGGTGGGAGTGTGTGTCTTGGTCACTGCATTGAGAGCAAGCCTGTGGTAGATCATATGGGTGGGTGGAACACAAGTGCTGGCTTGGAGCTAGATATGATCTCCCTCCATGGGGTGTCCTGAGGCTCTAGTCCACTTGAAGATACATATTCCTTGGCTTTCATATAGCATCATGGCCACTTCCCAGCATCATGTTCTCAGCATTGCAGGGGGTCATCCTTCTCTTAGGGAAGAGCACCTGCAGCAGAGATTCTCTGCTTCAGACATGGGAGGAGACTGGTCAAAAAGTGCTGTTCACAGCAACAATCAAGACCATGAAAATAAGCCATGAACTCACCCATGTAGTTATTTCCCTGGATTTTATTAAATGCCACTAAAAAGCTGCGTTTTACCAAACCGAACTCTTAAGATGCTTTTTAATCATTAGTGTAGTTGTGGAACAAATAGATGTTCTTAGTCAAGTTGGGGTCTTACAAGATTAGGCACTCATCTTCATCACAACCGGAATACAGTTATTTTTTATTACTGAAAATCCCAAGTTTGTCTGTGCACTTCTGACTAAAAGTTTGGAAGAGCAGATTTTTAACCTTGAGAACACATGCATGTATTCACACTCTGCCCCCAAAATGTGCTGGGTTTTTGGCCAGAAATCCTTCATAAGACCTTACAAACCCTTTCTTGCAAAGGGGAAAATATCACTCATCAACACAAGGTCCATGTCTCCTAAATTTCTTTTGTAGGCTAATATTTATGCCATGACACAGACCCAGTTTTTCTAATCTTTGATCTGTAGGAAGGCACTCACATTTGGACCCAGGGTCAGCACAGGAACATTTCTTATCTCACAGAAGAGGTTCTGACTCTCAGTGTTTCTCTTGACCAGGAAGCCGTCACTGACGTGAAAGCCGTGGGCTCTGTCCTGCAGCCATATGTCTGCCTTTGCATTACAGCAGAGCAGAGGTAACCCCAGGAACAGCTGGAGAAAATGAGGATTTGGGCGACTTTTTGAAGCTATAGAAAGGCAGATTCCTAGCACGTGCCTGGCAGCTATGGTGAGTCAGATGGCTTCTCCTTCACAAGGCTAGAGCTTAGCAAGTTCCAGCATGACATTTTTCATCAGAAAGACTCAGTAGAAGCTGGTCTAAACTCACAGCATGCCAAGAGAATGGATTGCAAAGCAACTCCCAAATATAGCTAAACGCCAATGGACAGTTTGGGTGGGTTATGGTCAGAGCCCAGCAAGGATGGCAGGGACAGCCCCGCTGAATGGGCCCGGGGACCCGGCGGCACCGCGGCGCCTGCCCCGGCTGTGCCCCGGCTGTTCCTCGGCTGTGTCCCAGCTCTGCCCCGGCTCTGCCCACGGAGAAATGCCGCCCTGTCCGCCACTTCTTCCCAAAGTTTTCCTCCGTGTCCTAGAGTCGACAGAGACAGTTTGTCCGGTAGCCACTAGATGGCACCTGGTATTTGGCAACCATGTCCCTTTTTGACGCTCTGTTTTCCCCCCGCCTTCGAGTCGAAGCTATTATAGAGATGGTAAGCTCTGGCAGAGCAAAAATAAAACCGATCCCTCATTCGTGAGATTTCCACTGCCACGGGTCTATAATTAACATTAGTGACTGTCCCTTCTGCAAAATATTCTTCAAGACTGCCATAATCTCCGTGGTGCCCTTGCTGTGCTTTGCTGTGCTGCACCATTCCCCAGAGCACTGCTCCCGTGGGCTGGGGACAGCATGTTACCACTTACATGGACATGGAATTTTTTTAGGTACCTACATCCAGCACAGAAATGCTTGCTTTGGAGGCTTGGGTTTGTCATTGGGCTCATTTCAAGGGAAATTTCCAACAGCGTTAATGTGAAGGATATAGGATGTGTGTGTGTATATTTGTAGGTACACATGTATTTAAATATATTAAGCCATGTGAAATCTCAAATTTTGGGCTACTCGGACTGTTATTTTTTCTGTGAAAAATTTTGTTCCATACATTGTTTCCACAAATGTGCGGTGGCTCACTGTCATTTTTACAGTGTTGTCTGAATTGTCTGTAATATCAAATTTATACTCATTTTTGTGAATGAGTTTCTGGCTTCGTTGGGAGCCTTTCCCTTGTGTTCTATTGAAAGGCACTGGAATAAAATGCAGGTTTCCTGGTTGCAAAGGGTCACAGTGTTGGAATTTACTTCTCCTCTGCTTTTGGCAACAACAACCTCTGTGTAAATCTGATAATATGACTGGCAAACACATGTTAGGTTAGAACACGGTACAGCAGCTGCTGTGCTACTGGTAGTAACTTAGTCAAATAGATTCAGTAATGTCCAATATTTAGACATGTACTCTTGCAAATATAGTGGGCCTTTGGGGTTCAGGAAACCTGATAAAGCAGCTCCCTGATTTTGGATACTTAATGTGATAAGGCTAATCATAATAAACCTTTTCAAAGGGAAATTCCCAGCCCTTGCTGTTACATTAGGACCTAAAAAATGAAAAACAGTATTTTAGGGGTAAAAGCTTATCAGACGTTTTTGGGGGAGGAGAGGGGCAGGAGGTCAATATTGGGGTTTTTTTCCTTGAAAATTTAACTTCTGTAGTATTTTCCTTTCCTGCTCTTCAGGGTGGTTTTCTCCTTTCGAACACCTGAGTGGTGTCCAGCTGCTTCAGTGGGGAACACCAAAGTACCTTCACAGACAGCATTAGGAAAGCAATGCTCTGGATTAGGCACTATTTAGGAATAAGTATGAAGTATGAGTGCTGAGATACCTCTGTTGCATTCTGATTCTGATTTCTGCTCTGATTAAATCACTTAGCATTGCTGCTGTTAATATTTGTTCCAGAAATGTCTATAAATCAAATACTGCAAGAGACGCCATTGTGTTCGGCACCATGAAAGTAGAGAGCATGCAGCATCCTCTCAGCTGTTGTTTCCCCCATCTGTCAAGTGAGGACAATGTGTTTGCCTTCTACAAGTATATGAGTACTAATTAATTAATATTTGTAAAAGGATATATAAATGTTAAGTATTATTTATGAATTATATTATAAATGAAGATTAGTGGAGAGGCCACGGAGATACTGCACAGATGGCATTATGAAGGCAGAGCAGTGCAGGGTGCAAAGATCAGCCTGGAAGAAGAAGAAAGGAAGCAAAGTAAATGGTTAAGGAAAGATGTTTTTGCTTGACAAAAATCAGAGTGCAAGGGATGTGAGCAATAAACAAGTGAGTTTAAAAAAACCCAACACAACAGTGATCTGGAACTGTATGGAACATGTTGGAAACAGACAGGATAATAGAAAAGTTGAAAAAAATAGGCAAGGAGATCCCTAGTGTCTTATAAATCACATAACACTGTGATTTATATGCTTTGTATTTTAAAGTAGCTCCTGTACCCTCAGAGCATTAAAGCTTATTTTTCATCACAACAGAGCACCTATTCTTCAGTGAAGTGATAAGAAATGCTGCACTACCAAGGTGAGAGAGCATGTAAGTGTTCAAAAGTCTGGGGCCTCAGCATGAACCACAAGGCAAGTGAAAATGTTACAGACACTATACTGTATGATACTGTGTTATATGAGCTATTCTGAACTTCATAAATAGCTCCATCAAGGGACTTTCAGAAAATTATGGAACGTGGTTCTGGACAGAGCAACCAGCTCTTCTTTTGGTCACATCCAATGTCCATGGAAGAATCTGTGGGTGTTTTAGTTTTCTTCTATATTGTATAGGTCAAGCACCTGCTTAACGTTCCTAGTTAAAAAAGTGTAGTTTGGCAACACAACAGGACATAGTGGCAGCACATTTTTTCCCACGTACTGGAAAAAATATTTCTAAATATTAGTATTCAAGTTCTAAACTGAATTTTAGTTTGACTTCATTCTTATTGATCTGTTATTTCCTTTTCAGGAATGTTAAAATACTACCATGACTATTCATGAAGTGCAGGCTTTGGAGGTGAAATGCTCAGCTAAGTCAACAAAGTCGGCTTCAAAATTGCACTGTGAGTTGTAACTCTTGCAATTTTCTATTTGAGTTGTAGCTGAAAAAAAATTAAACAGTACAATGTCACTTATGCAGAAGACCAAAAAAAGGTACAGTGCTTATTTCAAGAATGTGCAGTATACTGCCTGTGAATGGTCCTACACCAAGTTTTAGTTAATGAGGAAATAACCAAATATTCAAAAGGAATGGACAAATCCAAGAATTGTATGGTCTGTTCAGACAATGCACAAACAGACCCAACAGGCAACATTTTCCCAAGAGATTGCTTATGGAAATTTTTTGCTTCATTTCAGTTGTTAACAAGCATGAGCAGCTGAGCTCCACCTCCTCTGAGCAGAGGAGTGATCACCAAGGTTTTTCCTACCTGCATTACTAGAAAATGAATGAATTAGGTTTTGACCATTTTACCTTAGTTATTTCACTGACCCTCAAATCCAGAAGGCTGCTTTGAGTAAATGTGGGGGAAAACATGCGAAATTATATATCCTGGCTTGACTTTGATCTCTAAAAATGAGGATGATTTTATTTTAGGTATATAATAATATTGCTAACCTCTGTTCACTAGGCAATCCTTCCTTTTCCCTCAGCTCTCAGTTTGACACATCTCCAGCATGAAATGGACTAAGATTGCCATGAAACTGAAGGCTATGAGTGTGAAAATTGGGGAATGCATAGACAAATTCTTCTTTCCTTTTTAAACACATGCCAGTGAACAGGTCCTCTTTTTTTTCTCATTGGTTTTCTGTATATCGTGGTAAATATTGCTATAAAACTAGACTAGAAAGCCCAAATGAAATTCCTTTAGAGGAATTCCATTACAGTCACAGGATATCAGACACCAAAAACCAGGGATAGACTCAGGTCTGAAATGGTACACTGGCTGAAAACTACCAGAAAGATTGGGTCAGTTTTCTACTTGAATTTTGCTAATGGGAAAAACAATAAAAAATGGGACATCACTGCAGAGCATTAAAAACAGCCAGAAGAAGCTGCAAATGTCCTGATTCTGACAGGAATGCAAGGAGCAGTCAGTTTTCACCTTCCACAGGCCTGGTGAAGGGCAGGACCCTTGTAAAACTGTGAGACAATGACTATGGGCCTGCCTCTTTAAGGGGCAACTGGCCCTTAAATATATCATACTAATCACAGTTCCAGGGAAAAGAAACACTGAATAGGTTCAGAACCTATTGCTCCATTGTCACACTCTCAGGTACCTATGTCTTGACACATACATTTGCAGGAATTCTGCAAAGATCTGTGATGTATTCAGTTTGTAAGTGGAAAGCAGAAAGTGTTTCAGTTATGTCTGTATACTTGGAAGAGACAGTCAAAAGCAAAATGGGTATTTAGGTTTATCATATGCTTATTTGCAACCAAGGCCAGCCCTAGTGATTGACAAGTCAAAGGCTGGACAGCCAACTGTTGGATGACTTGAGTAAGTGATGTTCAAAGTCTAAGGCTTCTCAACCATCTTAAGAGTGTCTGAAAAAATGATCCATAAACTGGAGTTATTTGCAAGAATATGTTCAAATGTTATTAAAAAAAAAAAAAAAAAGTCTCTCAGATTACCAACTACATTAGATTTACTTGTAGGGGTTTGGAGATGAATAAGTGTCACAGATTTTACAGAGATTTTGTTAGCAATGACAGAGAAATCTCTTGTTTAATGTGGCTAAGTGAGTTACATGAATAGGAAACTCAGACACTTCTAAAAATCGTGATATGTCATATAGACAACCAAACAGGAAAGGAATGCTTCCCTTCTTCTCCTTCCACCATACTTAACTTAAATGAAAGTCAGTCTACCTGGCTATTTTGTAATGAAATTTTCTGTCAAGGTAATTAACCTTAACTAGTAATTAAATATCAAAAATACTTATGGTACATATATTTTCATGAAAGATATGTTTTCATTACCTAGCATCTATTTGCTTTAAATATGCCTCATCTTTTAAAATATCTTAACTATTTTATTTTAATTTATGAATGTTGTAATTTGGAAATAAGAATGTGAGAAGTACATCTGTATCTCGGGTAAAACATTTTAATGAAGGACTAATACTTAGTATATAAAGAATATGTGCATTAGTATATCACTAACGTGCTGGTGACTAGCAGATGCTCTTACACTTAATTTTCTATTTTTCTGTCTATAACTCATCTGCTTAGCATCCTTATGCTATCTCCTTTTTAAAAGTCTTTCTTCACTTAGGCAGTTTGTGAAGACAAATGTAAGGTGAGAAAGAAAACTATTATTCTGGTTTGCAACTGAGAATGTCAAACCAAAGGACTTCACTATACTTTTCACTTTGCAATCTCTTTTTATGAGTACAGTACGAGAGATATGGCCATGATTTGGCACATTGTTGGTCCATTTAATTTTCATCCAAGAGCTACAGAGCCATCTACCTACCTGCTTTAATATGTGCTAGTAGGGACATTAGATAAGAATGACACGTTCCTTGTTGTGACATATGCTTTCCAGGCAGGTTTAGTTGAATCACTTAATACTAGATCCACAGAGACATCCAGACCCAGAACCAACCTACTTAATTTTAAATTTGAATATAAAATGAAGTGTATGTCCCTAGAAAGGGCTTTGATAATCTTATAGTCGGTATTTGCCTAAAAGGTAGGAAAATGTGTGTCTGATTTCCTTGAGGTAGAAAAACGAACTGAGCCCTGCTCTTCCTCATTAGATTACTAGACTAAAGGATAGGCTTCTTTCCTTTTTTGCTTTTTTTTTAACAAGGTAGACAGACATATCACAAGTTAGAGGTGTTTTTCTAAAGAGCTCAGTCCTGTCTATGTGCTTTAGGGATGCCCTGAGCAGGTTGGATTGAACTACTCACTATAGGCAAGGAAATACCTTATTTGAGGATCTCAACAGCACTTAGACAGAGGTAGAAACCAATCTATTCAGGACTTTCAACTCATTCAGGGCTCTCTTTTATATAGAGCTTTTATCTAAGGACTTCAAAGCACTCATAAAATAAAATAAGTATCGTTTCCTCATTTCACTGAGTGAGAACCAACAGAGACGTAGTATTTACATGGCGCACTTTACCTGTCTTCACACAACCATGAGTCAATCTGACTCCTAGTCTTGCTTTCCCGGCACACTCCAGGTTGAACTAATCTTATTGTGTTCAGAATTGCAAGCTCAAACACCTCAACTCATAGGAACTAAGATAACATTTAAATTAGGCATGGCTAAACCCTTTGAGATCCTAAGATTTCTCTTCTACATGTATTTTCTAAAGTGAAAATAGAGATATTTTTTCTTTGTAGGCTTGGTTGAAGTTTTTTGAGACAGCTTGTTTTAGAACTCCTCCTTGAGAAAACAGCAGGAAATCATTGACTTCCTTTATAGCAGCAGTTAGCCTAAACAATCACTGTTTCCAAATCTGAAACAGAAGCGATATATGTGTATCTGACTTCACATAGCGATGAAGAGATGCTGTTGAGTAGTGCTTTAATGAGAAATGGCTGAGACAGAAAAGCCTTGAGAGACTAAACTCCCATGTTATAAGAAGGATGCACTAGCAGTCAGACCTTTAAGGCCATTTTGGATAGAACAGAAGGGTGAGTCAGGGTGTTTGGTCAGTTTTGAACCTGAAAGCAGAGGAAGGTCCTCTGGTTGCCTGGTTTTCAAAAAGACCCCAACCAGTCAACAAAAAAACCCACCCAGGATTACATACATTATGTAAATAAGCAATACAGCAACAAAGAAACTTGACTGTTGCTGATCTCTCAGCATTGCTAAAATAACCTGTAAGAAGCCCAGTCTGAATTAATAAGTAACAAGTTCAGTAGGCAAACAGAAAATTGATGAGTGTTCTAATGAAAGTACCAGTCTTAGCACAGATGTGACCTTTCCCAGAAGCATCTCTGCCCAGGAAGTCTTAGGTGCTCATGTTCATGGTGAACAGTTGTGCAAGCAATCAAGGCCACAAGAACTCAACATCTTCCAGTTCTCTAGAATTACTCATGCATATTTTTATTCTAATATTGAGAAGCTGAAGTCCACAGAAACCTTGGGAATAGCTCTCTCTAAAGGGCTCTCAAGGCCTGACTGAAGTTCAAGGAAACTCGAATTTTTGCAAACCACACTCTGGAGTCAATGTTTGCTGACTCCCCACTTCACCTGCAGCAGAACTGCTGAGCAGCCCTGGCTCCAGCCCATGCTCAGCTTCTGTGTTTAGTGCTGAGTCCAAAAGCCAAGGCTGAGCCAGAAGCTAAGGAGCAAACCACTTTTAATTTTCTTTGGAAATGTCTATTTTCATACCCAGGAAATTAATGTTGATAGACTTTTATCCATAATTCTAGAATTCTTTGAAAAATGCTTTTTCTGACTTTTGGTCCTTCTGGTTCATGGTGAAATCTGTCTTTGAGATCCAATAACAGTTTGAAAAATGAGATAGAGCAAAGCCCACAGAGCAGGACCTTGAAGGATTTTAAGGAGATTTGTATGGATCATTATAGCCGAGCTGAGATAAACAAGCGTGAGCCTGGAGAAATGCCGGCTGTCAGTAATGTTATCCTGAGTTATAATATGGAATCAAAATCAGTTTCTACCAAGCCCAGTGTTCATAGAGAGGCAGCTACAGACATTTTGACCCTCCCCTCTCTCTACCCCACCATGTCCTTGGTATTCAGGTTGCTGTGGATTTAGGCACCACCAACCCCTCAGCCCCTGGGCTGGCACCAAGCTCAGCCCATAGGCCTGGTCTGCACCATGGGAAGGACACAGCACTGCCCTTCGGGGAACACCTTCTGGCAGGTCTGCTGGCATGGGGCTGGGGCCAGGTGGTCCAAGTGCTCCCTCCTGTTTCTACCACTCAGTTGCTTTTACCCACTGAGGCCTATTTCTGCACCTTCCCCTGCACGGACCTGTGTACAGAGATGGTTTAGCATTGTACATAGCACAAAAACAGCAGCTGGAAGAGATGATCAAACATGACATTGTGAAAGGGAAGAAGTACCATAGGGATGTGGGAGAAGCTGGAGACGATGATGACAGATGACTATTTGCTGGGATTACGGAGTGTTGGCTGTGTCTTTGTAGGTAGTCAGCAGTAGGAGACAGCAGCAGTTTAGCTGTGCTCACACACTCATTCTCTTTCCTCCATCCTACCTACAGTTTGCTCAGGTTTGGTCTGGGGTGGTCTTGATTTTTCACCTTCTCTGTAGGTGCATGGCTAGACATTTGTGGGAAACTAGAATAAGAAAATTGTGTGAGATGGATTCATAGGCGCTGGCACATATAGAGACAGAGCGGTGAGACCATCACAGCTCACAGCTGGAGTGTTGTTTGAGCGAAGGCTGAAGGCACCAGCCACCAGGCATAAAGAAGGCCTGGGACTTCATTGGGGTGGCTGCAAAAGGGTGTTTAAAGACCTAAAGCCTACCTTGTACATCTCCAACTGCATGACAAAGTGGGGTGATTTGCAAACACTTAAATAGAAAAAAAGTATAATGTGGTTTATTAGTTGTAGTGTTTCATTACTCTCCATTTGACGTGATTAAATGTCTAGGATATGAATGAATGAATGAATGAATGAATAAATAAGATTAATTTAATGAAAGAGTGGCTTGTTCCTGATGACTGTCATCCACTCTTGGTTGTCCTGATCAAAATGAGTAAATGTGTAAATGAAGAGGACAAACGTGATAACAAATAAGATAGAGAAGACTAACTTGTACTATCTTCTCCTGCTATGCAAATTAAATAAAAGGAAACCACTTGGGAAAAAAAAAGAAAAAAAAGGAAAAAAGAAAATACCTTTATGCTGAATTTATAGCGACGAATGTCTACACTTGAATGATGGAGGTGAATAAAGCACCATTTTGGAAAGGTTTTTAGGGGAAGACGGATTGAAATAGCAGAAGAGAAGTGACATTAGAAAACCACCAGTGCTTGCTGCTTGAGGAAGGCAAGATGCACCACGAGGTTTTCTCTCCTCTTTGGAAAGAAGCAGACCATTGTCAGAAACTAAACACCACACTAAGTATAACAGTGAATTCATTTTGCAGTTCATTTGTTGTTTTTTAATAACAAAATAATAATATTCCTGTATTGAAGTGTCACAACAAAAAGAAACTTGAAGCACAAATTTAAATACTATTAGCTTGTTAGTGGTGGTTCTTAGGAGTCTTATTTTTTTTCCACCAGCTCCCATCCTTTTTTTTTTTTACATTTCTCCAGGGCATGTCATATACAGTGAAAAATCTCAATGGAGGCCCACAGGTATCACTGCTGTTTAGTCAGACTTCAAATTGGGCTCTAATGGTTTTAGATAGAAGAGCAGATGGAGAGGGTTGTTCACTAGACGGTGCCCTTGCCTCAGAGTTCACCTCAAGTTGTTTTCAGAAATCCTCTCGCTTCATGCACATTACTTATTTATATCATCACTTTTTTTTCCCACTTCATAGATAATTGCTGCTTAATTGTTACTGCCTTTATACAAGCCTCCACAATAGCAAGCAACAAGACACACTGCTAAATAGAGGAATCATTAATCTGTGTATATATTCTGGGTTTCCTTTAAAGATGGGCTGGAAATAAGCAAAGTCATTAGTAGTTTGTTTGCAACAGTGTATTTATGAAAGCTCTATGGAGAATGTGTCAACAGTCAGTATGTAACAGAGCAATTAACACAGTACTTTTGTACTTTTGACTGTTAGCATGGGAGTAAACAGAAGCAGATGTGAAGTGTTTGTGCCGTTAGTATTCACAGACTGTTCTGACATATGCAAATACTACTAATGCTTACAGAGCTCGCAACCCTTATTGTACCATGACCTTACTTACCAAACCCTGGGACAGGACTGCTGCATTTGCACACTTTCCTAATAATTATTAACAATAAGCAGATACAACCTTTTTATTCTTAAAGCGTTAGGGACTGCAATGGTACATCCTCACAGCTAATATGTTGATAATGTTATGCATACACAGCTTGTTTTAGACACTGGCTGTTCTTTTAACATAAATAAAGAACATATAAAAAAAAGAAGTAATGAAAAATATGTGCAGCAAGATAGAAAAGGAATCGCCTCTGAATACTGGATCAGATCTAATTATGCAAGCCCAGTGAAGTTATTAGTGAATACACGCATCAGATTCTGTATATTTAGGACAGAGTTCAAGATGAGACCTTTCTTTGCCACAGTCCTAAAATATACATTTTGCTAAAGCAACTCTGGTCAGGCTGTTAAAATAGGATGCTGACACTGAAATTACTTTCTAGTCTGTAAAAATAAGTAAATAAATAAATAAAATATATATCATGTACTTGACCTAATAAAATCACTTGTACTCTGGGAAAAAGAAAAAAAAAGGGCAAAAGAAGGCTTCTTGTGTTCAGTTATTTTTCATGTGCACTATTTATATCTGATATACCTGGAGTGATTTTCATCTTCAAATGCTGTCTTTAACCTAGCTATGTTATACAAGTGAGGGTCGGATGAGATTTTATTTTCCAATTTTCTGTTAAAGATGTGTGGTTCCAGAACAGGAATTAAACCAAGTACAGAATTTACAGTGAAGTTTGGCATTATTTCCTATGTGGAAATTGTTTTACCAAAAAGAAAACATAATAGAAGATACGCCCAAAAAGAATATCGAAAAGCCACATCTTCAATCTCATTTCCCTGTATAAAGATAGAAACAATGTACAGCTAATTCTAAACATGCTGCCTTTTTATTCTCTTTATAAGTACAGTGCCTCATGAAAGTAAAATTCTCTTTTGCAAGTAAATATATGCATATTTCCTTTCATTTTCCCCATTGCAAATCAGTTTTAGCAGGTCTCACTACACTATATTTTGTTTCTTAATTGGTCTCACAATGAGGCAGCTCCTTATTTGGGCTCAAATGGTTAAAAAAGGTCGGTTGTAGCCTTAGGAGGGCACTGGGCTGTGGGCTCAGAGTAGCAGCTCCAGGGCCAGACACTTCATCAGAGGCTGAGCAGGACCTGGGGAAGGTGTTGCTGGACAGCTGGGTGCGGTTGGTCTCACCTTGATAGCTTGACCTTATGTGTGTTTCCGCACTCACCATTGTGGAGCGGGTGTTTTGCTGTATTACTGCCACTAATGGAAATATTTTCCTTAAAATACCTCATTTGCGTACCTGAGATTTCTTGACTTGCCAGGGTCATAGGGACAGGCTGAGTTTTTGAAGGCTTTGAGATATTTGTGTGCTTGGGAAATCAGTGGTCCTGTTAAAAATGTTGAGAGATTTTCCTTACCAGGTTCTGTGCTATGAGAGTATGTGTCTCTTTCGTTCTTTTCTTATTTTTCAAGTTGATGATAACCATTTGAGATACCTAGAAAGGTTACATTTCAGGAGGCTGAGGTTGTTTTTTTCAGATTCTTTGGATTCAGTTTTTGTGTGCATGCACGGCTTTGACACCTCTAAAGCACCACTGTTGCATTTAGTTGAAGACACTTGATTTCTCATTCAGAAAACTACGTGAAATAATCATGATAATAGCTTTCCATTTTTTTTTAATTTGAATGATATCACTTGCTATATAAACAGCGAGCTGTGAAGAAATGACGAGGGGTGTGATGGTTAGTAAAGTTGGTTAAAATAAACGCCATTCAGTATCACTTTGCTATCACTCTGCCTTATCCCTAAAACTGGACCACTGTCTAAATTACAGAAAAAATCTGAAATAAATACTTATATAAGCATGCAAGCATATTGTTGTGAGCTAATGCCAAAACAAACACAGGTTTATCTGGGCCCTTAAGTCCCAATATGCCTCAGGGATTTGAACTATTTTACCAAACACCAAGACTTTCCTCCAAGTTTTTGGCTTAACTCATCAACTCGCTTGCGTATCTAAACAATCATTTGTCCGCAGCTGCAGGCAATCAGCATTTTGTGCATACAGTGTAGATTCCCAAGCCAAATTACAAGATAATGAAAATACATGTAATTACACGTTGGTAAGCCAGTCTAAATATAATTTACACTTGGGAAAAAAGAAAGAATAAAGGATGATAACAGGTGAATAAGAAAACAAAGAAATGCATTTTAGAGATCCTTCCTAATCTCGTTTTTCAGCAAAATAGGTGTACTCATTTATGCTGTGTTTGTTCAAATGGTTATTTGTGCTCTGATACCTTTTAATGGGTCTTACTTTTAAGACCCTCACTTTTCATTGGTGTGTAGTGCACAATCCCATGCCTCTTTGTCACTCACCTAGTTTCAGAGTGCCTGTGCAGTGCTGTCTAGAGTAGACAAGCCCAGATTCTTGCTTGGGTGAGTTACTTAGCCTGGATACTCAAGGGACTCATGCTGTAAACTGCCTGTGTTATCGAGCAAATCATGCAGCAGCTATTTGGCCACTTGGTAGTCATGGCTTGTGATGTGGATGATGGGGATGTCTCCCTCCAGGTAGCCTGTGCGTAGGCTTTGGATGAGAAGCAGCTTGCTAGGTTTAGAGAGACTTTTGTAATTCTGGATCTTATTTGGTGAATTTCTTTTTTAGTTTCTCTAACAGTTTTTAAATGCAATATTATTTTAAGCTTTCAAGAATGATTTTATTGCTGACAAAGAGATTGCATTTTCTGAAAGATGTGGTTTTAGAATGAAATGCATATACTCATTTTCAATACCTTGATTTGTCATCCCTTATCTGACTAACTTCAAATTATTTTGTTTCATAATTTCCGTTGTTAAAAAACAATATTCAGCATTTCAGAACTATTAGCTCTGAAAAGAGATCTGTTACCATAAAGAATTATTAGTGAAACATTTTCCCAAGTAACCATTTTTTATGTCACAATACAGATGACTTTTGGGGCAAAATTACACACACACTGTTTTTAGAAGTTAATTTACACAGACCTACATATGCAATGGACATAATGAAATGTTCATGTTTTGTTTTTATTTTGGATATGGGATTTTTATGTTCATTTAATGTCTTTCTCTTTTGCACTTTTTCTTACATTATATTTTTTGAAAACATATGTTAGTGTTTTTCAGTTTATATATTTTTCCTTAATATTGCTTTTTGAATTTTGTTAAAATTGCACCATGAGAATAACTAGAATATGGTGGGGGGGGAGGGGCTATTCAATGTGCAAGTTGAAGAATTAAAATGTACAGAATTCTAATTTTTGCAATTATTTTTATATTTGAAATGGTAAGTCTAGAAATTTTAGAGTAATGCATGATATTTCTTACTGACTTTTGTATTTTAATCATTAAATACAGTTTCAGTGACTAATACTTATCTCTGGGTTAAAAATACATCCAACTTAGTATAATTTTTCTTCCAGTTGTGTGAATACGGGATGAGATTATGTTCCTGCCTTTATTTACTACATAAAATATCTAGAGTTGCATTAAAAACCTTCATCATACTGCATGTTTCCCTGCAGGATATAGACAGCCACAAAACAGATGTCTGGAGGCATCTTTGCAAGGATGAAGGTGAGGAGACAGATGAAACCAGAATAGGATGTCGTGGGGAGAATGTTACAGAGCTTATGACTTCCATAAGAGGTTGCTGTCCTATAGACACTTTCTATCTATTATCAGGAACCTTGAGCACATTAGGAACGGTGGTTTTAAAAGTACTTGCCTTTTCCCTAGTTCACATTAAGCTGAGTAAGACCTTACCAAGCTCTGGTAAAACCTCCATCACTCAATATTTTTAGCAGGACTGGATAGCCTGGAGTGCTTAGCTGAAGACCCACCACAGTTGCTAAACTCGCAAGAGGAATTAGTTCCTCATTAATCAGTGATGTAGATGATCTTGTAGCCTCTTCTGAGCACAGAGAAGATAAGAGAGGAAAACTGTTTCTTTGTGGAAATTCCTTCAACTGTTCAGAGCCTGTTCAGTGCTGTCCTCAAGATGACTCTGAAAAGCCGTTAAAATGCACCAGAGGATGTGCAGATAATGAAAAACTGTGGGCTTCATGGAGGAATTTTGGGGTGACACATGTTAAACCTAGACTCTATCTGTTAGGCTGACTAATCAGCATGGTCCCTTTGGTCCCTTTGGCCCTCAGAGGTTCTTTTTTTCTTTTTAATTGGGTATCAATATGCACATGGCTGTGTTGAGCAGTGGACACATCCCTGATGTACACACCTGTTGGGGAGGAAGCCAGCCAGGGGACCAGGCTCTGTGCTACGGCCCTAAGACAGGAGCATCACCCTTGTGCAACTTGTGTTGATGTGCTCCTGGGCCTGCTGTGGCTGGGCTTCAGCAGGGAGCTGTGCACTCACCAAAGACCCTTCACTCCCCTGCCTGATGAGTATTTAATTGCTCCATACGAGCATAACCATTTTTACTGTTGTGAGGATGAAAGGACTCCAGACATTTTTTTTACTTTGTTCCCACATTTGATAGCTACAAAGTACAATGATGCCAAATGTTCAAGGAGGAGCGCTCTTTCAGAATATTTTTTTTCAATTCTCAAATCTCCTCAGATTTTATTTGAGAAGGTGTTTGATTTTTCTTGCTAGTTCAGCATTTATGCCCACTAACCATTTTCAGACTGGCATAAATATATGCTACGCTAAACAAACTGACAGCAACATAGGTATAAAGCACAGGGATTTATATTTGTAAAAATAGGTTTATGATATACATTTATTTTAATGTATTACTAAGAAAGGCAGGGCTCAAGACTTCTGAATGTTAAATAAAGATAATAATATAATACAATCAGAGAGATCAGCTTATTTGAGAGATCTCAAGCAATGACACACGAAACAGATCAAGCAGAAGAGTAAAATAAGATTCTAGCAAATAGACCGCACAGACTTGTCTTATATGATAATCAGTGCCTCTACACCTAAGACACATTAAGAGGAGGCAAAGTATGGGTATCTCTATTTCACACTTGGGTAACTGAGGCTCAAAGAGTACTGTCACTTGCCCTTGTTCACAGACACTCTGGGTCTCCTGTATTTGGATTTCCTAGTTCAAGCACCATTTTTTCAGCCTGCAGGTCTGGAGCTGAGTCTGGGGCAGGTCAACAACATAAACTTCAGACTCTCTAATTCTGCCGGCTAACCAAAACAAGTGTGTCTGCGAAGACATCAAACACCGCAATGCAGGAGAAATACCAGGAAAAAAGCTCTCTTGCTTGCTACATCCTGCATAGAGTTTTCAAAATAAAAATTCCTTCTCCCAATGTAAGCACATCTTCCCCAGGGCCTGGTGTTGGTACGTGGGAAAGGCTGGACTGCAGATCACTTGGCCACTTGGATCCTGAAATTCAGCTTTGGGGGATTCTGCCCCACTCAGCTGCATTTGTGTCATCCCCAAACCTCCTGCCCATTCTTTTGCCAAAAGTCACCATCCCATACTAGTGAAGAAAGAGACAGACATGCACTCTTTGCCCCACCTGCTGCAGTTCACAGTCCAGAATAAAAGCACAGGTTTACCCCATTTCTGTTTTGAAATAACACACTGGACCACATGAAGGGCTATCCTCAGTGCAAACAAACATTCACTTTTGACATTCCTGTTATGATGACAATAAATCCCATAAGACAGGCAGAGCTGCAAGGTAGGGCAGTATTGCATTTACTTTCACAGTAGACGAAGTTAGTGCATATGTAGATAAATTAAATATTTTCCAACAAAATTAAATAAATATGTAGATAAATTAAATATTTTCCAAATAAAATTCAGGTACCTGAAAGAACTAGAAAACCAGTAGTAGAACTCTTATTTCCAGAAACACCTGGAGTACAAGGGAAGTCCTGGAAGACTGTTTGAATAAAGCTGCAGTCATCATCTCTAAAAGTGGTGAAGAATAAGTTGTAAAATCACAAAATTGGTTACAAACAGGCAATTTTCTTTCAGGGACCAAAAAAACTGTAAGCACAAATAAGCAAGCAAGTGATGAGTAAATAGCTAAAACTAATTAAGATCAGTAACAACTAGTATGGATTTGTCAAAATAAAATAACATCAAACCATCCTAATTGCCCTGTATACAGCATAAAATAACACTGTATACCAGAGAACAAAGGATGTGATGTATCTCTACTTTAGTATGGCTTTTTGAAAATTACTTCACATAATAGTCTTAAAAGCAAGATAGGCAAACATAGTTTTCAGGAAACAACTATGTGATGGGTGGAAAACTATATTCAGAGAGTACTTCTTAGTGGCTGACTGTCAGGACTGGAAGGATGCATGGAGTGGGCTTACACAGGTGTCTATCTTGTTCTGTTGCTTTTCAGTATTTTCATAAATGCCCTGGATGATGGAAAAGAGAGGTTGCTTATTAAACTTGCAGACCACACCATGCTGGAAGTGCTGTAAGGATGCTGGAGAACAGGGGCAGGAATTCAAGAATATTTTGACAAATTGGAAAAAATACGGTAACACCATGTTTTTTGTGGAGTTCAATGTCTACTTTCCCATCTGTTAAATTTCCTTATTATTTTTAAAATCAAAATTTTATTCTCATGCAGATCATTCACTGGAGTTGTGCATGCTTCCAGCACAAAATAGAAACATGCACTATTTTTGTACCCTGAAATGACTGTGGAGTTGTAGACAAAAGTAATGAGTATTTTATGAATTAAAGCTTCAGATAATTTCCTTATTCTTTGATAATTTCTCATACCAAGTCAAAGTAAGACACTCTAGACTATATCTGTAGGAGTATGCGAAGCTAAATGGCATAAATTCAGCCTCATGCCTTGGTGCCTCAGTGTATACCTTAGGTATAAATACTCTTTCATAAAGGCCTACTGTACAGCATCACTAAATTATATAAACTCGATTAATGTGGAATCAATGTGGGTTCAATTTAGCAACTTGACAAAGCTTGGCACTGTGCTACATACATTACTTGTACTGTGCTGTTCTAAGAAACATGCTTTTTAAAAAATAATTTACCTAAGTAGTGTGAATCACTAGCCTGAAAATAAATTGAGACCCTCAGTGGGTCCTTGATGCCTCCATTTTCATTAGGAACTTTAACATTTATCTCTTTGTTTTATGCCTGTTACATAGAATTATAGTCTCCCCTGGGGACATTAGATTAGGGATTATAAAATCAATGTGGTGTAAAACCATTGTTCCAGCACTTTCAAGCCATCCCCACAGAATGAGAAAAGGGCAGCTGGACCCTGACCCACCGTGTGGGACAACATTGCATAGCTGAATGATCTCTTCAGGAACTGCTAACTTGACAGCCTGTGTAAAGTTAGATAAGGGGTGATAGTAGTGTTCACTGAGATATAAATAATTACTCAGCTCAGCAAGCAAGGTAGCAGTGCACCCTGCAGGACCTAAATCAGACAGTGCAGTAAGAGCCAAAAAGCGTTGGATTCACTGCTGGTTTATTGAGCTTAATCAAGACTCTAGATTTGGTCAAGTGTAGTTGACTTTCTGTGAAACAAATAATTAGAAATGGCAGCATCTGGAAGGATTGCATTCTTACAAAGTATGATAATCCTGTGTACACAAATACATTATTTTTCTGTAATATAAACATTCATTTTAACCCCAGTGCCTATTTCTGTATGTATGGTGTTCAAGAGATGACTGAAAAGACTGTCTTGAACTAACTACTCTCCCATGACATAAGTGTAGGCTGAAAACTTTATTAGGGTAAATAACAATGTTGCTTTTTAACCCACCAGATCACACAACATGACGTATCTTTTGTATTCAGCTCTGAAAAGGGTCAAAAGTGGTAAATTACTCCAGTGAAAACCATACTTTTATCGTCTCTGTCCTAATATGCATAAAAGATTTGAATAATTCAGAAGGTTTATATAAAGATATGGTTATCCAAGCCAGTAAAAAACCTCCAGTTGCTCTGAGAGCCATTCTATGCTTCTATGAATCTTTATTGACCTGTACTTAAAAAGAATAAGCTGATTCAAATATTGTGATTTATTTATGTTAACAATGGCCAAAATTATCACTCACCCAAGAGCAAAGTTAAGAATATTTTCCAGAAATATCAATAGTTCCCAGATGTCATCGACCTCTGTCATACACATGGCATGAGAAGAAAACTATAGTAACGTGTGCCCAAACTTTGCCACCACTGTATGTTGCTGTATTAACAATGAAAGACAAAAAATATGGTGCATACATAATTTTCTTTCAAAGATGATTTGAGATTGTTTCCATGGTGAATTTGGTTTAATTACAGCAACTCAAAATGTTTTAAAACTTAATTTAAAACATCCATCTGCATATTTAATTACATAAATGTCATTGTACTAACCAGTATAGTGCTTAGGAAAACAGATGTCAATGTTATTGTTTAGGGTAACATTACATTTGAGAGGTGTTGTTGTGAAAGTCTAAACATCACATGCATTTCTTGATAAAAATCTTTTCTTCAGTAAGAACAATAAGAAAGTGGCGCCAGTGTGACACCTCTCCTATAACTAACTGCTCAGTTTTCATGCTCTATAGTAAAGTTTAAGTTGAAAGGAAACTACTGCAAAGGTAACATATCTTTCCTGTTATTTTATGTTTTTCTGGTTTATGTTTTTTCTTCAAAAAGCTATAGGTTCAGAACAGATGTAAAAAAGCACATTATTTCTTTAAACTTTCACTGCAATAAGGAAGCTGAGCAGGACAGAAGTGTGACAGCAGTCCTGTTGTCAGTGACCAGTCAAGGCCTGGCCACTGCTTGTGATGGCTTTCTCACACAGACATTTCCACTTGAAAAATGTTTGTAATAAAAATAAAGAGGTTAGGCTGCTGGGATGAGAAGTGATTCACCTCGTGCTGCCTCTCCTGCCCTCTGCCTAAACCCCAGGCACGTGCTCCCACCACACTCGTTAGAGTGGAGGGAGATCTGGTCCCTTGACTCTCCTGCAGGCAGCTACTCATCACGAGGGAAGGACTTTAAAGCCACAAGTGACAGCTGAGTATCAAGCTTCTGACTGTACCTTTGAAAATCTCCTGAGCATTTTTATTTCACAAAATGGTAATGCACACATTTTCTTGTTTCCCACAGCTTGTTTTCCTTAAGAGTGATTTTCAAGTCCTATGAAGTATATTCCTTTCATTTAATATCTTTTAAAATTAATTAATCATAAATATATTTTGCTTATGCAAGGAAAGAATCTATTTTTATGTCTATTAACCAAAAATACATCCACGTTTCCCTAAGACCTTTATGCTTGAATGTAATAAATTAGTTATTTCAGCTTGTTATTATCAGAAAAGTAACTTTTGTGGTGAATTCAAAATTTATACCTTAGATTCAAATTTGTATCCTCAGTAGTCCCCACTACTACAGTTTATTTTGTAGGCATGTAAGTATCATAGACTAGATCTGTATTGTAGATTAGGGACCAGCCTGGTGACCATTTAAAGCATAGATGAGGTACCATGTCTACAGGAATATAGGATCATCATAAAACTTAGACTCCAAACCACTTAATTCTGCTAAAGCAAAACTCATGCCCAAGCAAGACAGATAGTGGGGATGTAGGGGTTTAGGATTATATTTCAGAGATATCATGAGTATACTTTACTTTCACCAGTGAGGTTCCTCAGCAATCAAACATGCAGAGCATTCTCAGGCAGTGAAGAAACTTCAACATCTACTTCCAAGGATGACACCTTAAGGACCAGGGTCTAGGGTATTGTATGGTGAAATCATCTTTGCTCCCAGAATGAGCCAAGCCAGGAGAACATAAAACACAACAAGAAAAATTGTGCATACCAATATAATCTCTCTTTCAGCATATTATCATGGAGACAGAGTCACTCCTGTGTGGCTATACAGCTTCCAGCCTGAATCTGGCCCCATTCCAGCAGCTTGGAGCTGGGACATGAGCTTTGCCTGGTCTCATCTTCCACATAGATGTGCCCTGTGTTCCACAAAGACCATTGTTTTTGTGAATATAACTACTAGATTTTTAGTTTGAAAAATAACACTTCTATCTCGTACCTTTTTCACAACATGAGCTGAAGGTAGGGTAGATAAGAACCAGTAAGCTAAAGACACCAGAGTGAAGCTGTCAGTCCTGCTAAGCTGTTTTCTAAGGTTCAGTTTTCTCCTGTGAACTTGGTGGATGCCTAAATCCTTTGTGTAAGACCTTAATATTTTAGAGAAAGGAAAAAAATCGTTAAATGAATTTTACTTAAAAAATATCAATGGGTTTTGAATGGAAATTTGGTCTAACGCATTGGCTTGCCATATGGACAGAGTCTTATAGAGCAACCAGTTTCCATATGCACATATGTGGAACTTATTTGAATTTTTCCCCTATTTTTATTTCATTGTCTTTTTTTCCCTCTTGTTTTGTTGTTGGGATTTTTTTCTGTTTTAACAGAAACTAATAATTTTTAAATGGAAGAATAAAGAAACATTATAGATAGACATTAAGGACAAAGGAAAAGCACATTCAAATTAAAATATCTCAAAAGTTAAGTTTGCTCTGTCTTAGACTATTTGCTCTCCTACAGTTCCCATTTCATTATAGTCTATATTATTGAAGTTATTAATATACAACAAAAAAGCAGGTACATTCTCTAATTATGGACTCACATTAAGTCCATACAATGTGTCAACTTGTCCCCTGGCTGACATTGTAAATCAGTCTCTATGTGCAATGGATAATTTGGATTTCCTATTTGTTACTATATTTTTAAATAAGGGAACAAATAATACTAGGGATTTCTACTCACACATTACTTTATAGCTTTATTAATATTATCTGCACAATGTGTGGAAAAAGAAACCGAACAGTGGTTCACAGTGAAAAATCTTCTTATCCAAAACACTCAGTTCTGAGGTTCCAAGAAAAACAAATATTTGGTAACACATTGAGTCTGTGATACAGTCTACCCTCTAAAAGGGAAGACAAACAGCTGCTGAGAAAGATAAAACAAAATGGTAATTAACAAACAGAGGGACATCAACATAAAATGCAGCTGACAAAAATTGTTCTTGGTTTCTGAATGTCACGCACAAGCTGCATAATTGTGAAGATGTACATAATTTTGTTAAGACCTTCACTGGACAGTCATTGTATTTGATGCATTGATAAGTTTTATAGAAAATGCCACATGAATGCCAAAAATACAGTCATCAAAATAGAAAAATTGTTGATGAAGGGTGTATAGGGCTTCAGTTCCTGAAACTTCTCACCTCATCACTGCCAGGTAGAAATGAATGCCAAGAATTTACTCCATGTGCATAGAGCTAACAAGTTAAATTTTAAAGAGGAAAAAGAAGAGCATAAAGAAATTCATTAAGTGTAGTAAAGCTGTGTCAAAAGAACTATTTGAAATTTAATAGCCAGATGCAGCCAAAAAAAAATGTTGTATCTTCTAAGCAAAAAAAAAAACCTCTGACTGCCACCAGTGTCAGCTTTGCATTGATAACACCCATCCTGCTGTTCACCAAAGAACTGCATTGTCATGCAGCTGCTGAGAGCATGGACACTAAAATATCCTTGAAGACCATTGGTGAGGAAGTTCTAGCAACCTGGAGATGGGCAAGAGCAGGGGTGGGCACAGAATCATGGTCAGACCAGGAATCCCATTGTGTCTGTCAGACCCCAGGCCATAGCAGCCAGGCTGCCCTTATGCCCCAGACCTTTGTTTTTCATTGAGCACCTGCTGCTCTGCATTGTAGTGAGGAGGGGAGGTTTTGACAATTGGCACAGACTGAAGCATATGAGGAAAAACTTCTTTACTTTGAGGGTGTCAGAGCACTGGAACAGGCTGCTCAGAGAGGCTGTGGAGTCTCCGCTGGAGACATTCAAAACCCACCTGGACACATTCCTGTGTGACCTACTCTAGGTGAACTTGTTTTAGTAGGTGGGTTGGACTAGGTGATCTCCAGAGATCCCTTCCAGCCCCAACCATTCTGTGATTCTGTGGCCTGTGGGCAGAAGAAATGGGGAATGTAAATGTTCATCTCTCAATACTGCAAGAAAACAGAATTGTTGTAGAGTACTCCTTTTCATTTGACATCTTCTGGTAAAGTAAAATGGTTCAGAAGCTCAGTGAGGGTTGCCTGCAGCAGCCAGCAAGCAATCACTAACACCATGAGAAGATTTTCAGTAGCCAACCAATCCGGACACCAGACATGCTCATGGGTGCACAGCAGCCCACCCTCTGGAAAGGTCAAACAATGTCCTTACCCTCTTGTGGGAAACTCTGAAGTGTTTTCAGCTGCATCTTGCATACAGCAATCCCATCTGATGGGGTGAAATACTCAGCAAATGGAAATACATACCTTCTTGGCATTGTGGTGATCACTTTTGTCTGAGAGGGAAAGGCAAAGGATGCCTTACCAGCCTACCTTTTTGAATGGCAGGAGGAAGGATGAACACATACCTGCACTTAAAGATTACTTTTACCAGTAATATGATTATTCCCAGCAGGGGACAGTATGTGCTAAAATACAGAAATATGTGCCTAATTATACAGTTACACCCACACATCCACATCACCCTTTCTTTGTAATTTCCTTCTGAGGAGAAAAGCAGAGCTTGATCACAGCATGTTTGGTTGCTGGGTGCAAAGCTTTTCCACAGTCCATGACCTCAAAATCTGAGTTTTTATGTGTACAAAAGCAGCTTAAAACCTCAGCTGAACCCCACTATTCACTGCAATTTTAAATGCAAACATATTTTAAAAGTGTACCTTTTACTGCATCAGTAGGACATATAATCGTAGAATCATTTCAGTTGGAAGAGACCCTCAGGATCATCGAGTCCAAGCATAACCTAACTCTAGCACTAAACCATGTCCTTAAGAACCTCGTCTAAATGCCTTTTAAACCTCTCCAGGGATGGTGACTCCACCACTTCCCTGGGCAGCCTGTTCCAATGCCTGACAACCCTTTCCGTGAAGAATTTTTTCCTAATATCCAATCTAAACCTCCCCTGGCACAACCTGAGATGCAGTGATTGTGTCAATCTTTGAGGCTAGATATGGCTAAAAGACCTGGAATATCAAAGACAAAACAGCACTAGTTTTGTCAGTGAAGGATATACCCTTCATAGGTGGTTCTAGGAAAGAAGTGCACTGCAGAAGTAGCCTGAAAGTAGGTGCTAGAATGTAACTGTAATACATCAGAAAAAAAGAAATGCAAAAGCAAAAAAGAATGTGTAACTAATGCAAAATGTAAATGTAAGTATAAGGGGCAAGATAAAATCATATTTATTTTATAGTCATTATTCCACTATGGAAATATTTATTATTAATTTCAGTAAAACTAAAGATGTTACTAATATGGGAAGGTTATTTTTATATACTTATATCGCTTCAGTCATATCAATATACTAGCTTCTAAACATGCATGCATGCTCCAGGATATACTTTGGATTTTTATTTAATCTGCATGTTCTGGAAAGTCAATGTCATGCTCTTCATGGCCTATTTGGATCATGCATGTTCCTGAATTAATGTGATACACAGATGCACAGAACATGTGGAAAATATTTAGTTGTCCAAAGTTGTGCAAAGCTGCATACTGGGAAACTTATCAGGTTTACACCCAAGACTGGATCCAAGACCAACTCAGCTGTGAAAATGCGAAAATATAATTTACTGACTACGCAAAACTAGCATTATAAGTGTCATGGAAGGTGTGAAACAGTCATGAGATACATGGTGCTTTTCCTTATGGGTCAGACACAGGGCTTGCCGATGCTGCCCCTGGACAAGAAAAGCTTCTACTCCTCCTTGCGGGCCCAAGGCTGGCAGATTGTGAAAGGGCAGTCCGGCTATTCCTTTTTTCTTCTGCTGGTGAGCTAATTTTCATAACTCCCACTTCATGAGTGAGAAAATGGGCTACTGAATGTTAACAGTATTTGGTTTATCTGGGCTTCTAAACTGAGATTGCTCTGCATGAAAAAGGTCAGAGTCTACCAAAATGACAATTTCAAGGACATTGAATATAGATTGTCTACTTCACAGGTAAAGCAGCAAAAGCATTTTGACATTAGGCTCAAATGCCAACAACACCAAGCTTCAGATTTCAAATTTGTGATATGATTTATAGGGAGCGACAGATAGAATGAAACAGAATCCTCTCCAATGAAAACTAAAAATCAAGTGGCTTGCATATCCCAGCCTGCAAGTTAAATCTCTCTCTCTCTTTCTCTCTCTGATCCAAGGTTTGGTCACATATTTCTCCATAGCTGAACAGAATAAGGGTGGTTGGGTCCTCGTGTCCACAAGAATGTAAAATTCAAGCTCAGGATCCTGCTAATACACATACACTTAGAAAGATTAAAATGGTCTTGTGTACTTTGATAGTTGCTAAGCATGATGGATATGCAGTGGCTTGTTTGAAACGTGGTAGTTGACTCCATTTGTGTGTTACTAGATGTTTGCGAAGTAAAATGAATTTCCCTAAAACATATTTGCTCAAACCTCCATGAAAGGGTAATTCTGAGGAAGAAACGTCTTTGTCACCAGGAGAACATAGCAGACACATTCCTGGGGCATTGGCTGCTTGTATATTTGGGTTTCACTTTAAAGATGATGTGCCGTGGAGACACTCTAGGCCTAGATATAAGCCAGAGATCAAGGAAAAGGACAATCCTATAAGGCTGCCCTGAACAAATGGAGCTAAAAAGTGTTCAAGTGAACACATGGATTCAAACTTGGAAGTCCTATAAATGCTCAGTGGGGGAACTTTGCAAACCCATATCCGCCTGTCAACCACTAAAGGTTCATCACCACAGTGAATTTTGTGATTGCTCCATTGGCAGTATTTCAGCTCTTTTTTTTTTTTTTTTCACTGAAACCAGTATTTTTCAAAGAAATACAACAGATTCTTGTTGCCTAATTATATGTTCAAAAGGTCCAAGTTGAATACAGACAAATCACAGCTTTTCAGTTGAACGTAGTATTTCAACATGCAAATATATCTTGGCATTCTATAAAAGTTATAACCACACTTTTCCCAACCACCATAAATTTGTCATAAGTATCCCAATTTTATACAGTAAAAATCAGTGGGAACTTTTGCACAAACTGAGGTGAGTGGTGGATCAAGCCCTGTGTACACTGACCTCATCCTACTCCCAACAAGACCTAGAGCCACTTTTGCTTTCTATATCTGAAAGGTGATAACCAAAATGAGGATTCCGGGAATGTCAATTTCACATTCTACATTGAAGTTGTGTCAGCCAGAAAACTTTTTGAGGTTAAAGTACTGTAAAAGAACACAGTAAATACAAGTTTCCTTTCTTCTTATGCCCCCACCACGTGCACACAGTTGCTTGGGTATGAAGCTCCAGCAAATAATCTGACAATACAAACATGAACCCTTTAAGTGTTTAAAATATCCTGATTACAACATTATTAAATCTGTGTCCCTTTACTTGGGAACTCTGCTCTTGACAGGGACTAAAATGACTCTAAACCTCATCTCTTTTTCACACAGAATTTCCTAGCTCCTGCTGTGTGGCATCTACCACTAATCTGACATGCCAGAACACTGGCAGAACAAAGAGGAAACCATTGTAAATGTATTTATTTTTTAAATCTGCATAAAATGAGTATTTCAAGGATGCACTATTCAATCTCTGACTGCAAAGTTTTGCCACCCCTAATCAGCCTTCAGTGTAGAATTTTATCAGAAAATGCAGAAAGAAATAGTAGCATTTCATAACTGCATCTGGAGGTAATAAAGTGTGGGTCTGTATGAGGAAGCTACGACAAAATATGTCAGGGCATGAATATCAAGCACAGTGACTGCTGTGCTCTAAGACTCTATGTAGATGCTCTTCAACACTAAGACTTCATTTTTCTTTTCCAGTTTTACTTAATCCATTTTCACAGTGGACTCTTACAGAGGAATTAGTGTCCACATAGAGAACTATTTCTTAAAGGTATTCTGAGATATTTTCCAACTAGACAAGCACTAACTGTTAATATATTTTAAAATATATATTTCCCCATAGTAATAAAATAACAAACCTGAGTACTTTTTCAGAGGAAATTAGAGTTCCTCAGAGACTAAATCACCCCCATCTGCTGTTTTGCAACCCATGTTGTATGGCAGCCTTTCCTACTTAGACATGCTAAAATAGTGCATGAACAAAGAGCAACCCTGGCACATGCATACATTTCCCAAATTTACATAAAATTAGAATTTCCAGAACGCATAATGTGCCAGCCATCTCAAAGTATTGTTAGTCTGACTTGTCTTTGAACCAGGTTGGTACAGTATCGATTATATATGAAAAAGGCTGTTACTTTCCCTGTAGTACATGCTGTTTTGCAGAAAATGTCACTAAAATTTTAAAAATGTGCCAGACTGTTCATATAAAGTGGCATGCAGAAAGCAGGCATGTTCTATTTTTTTCACTTAGGAATGAAATTTTTGATCAAGTTTTTGTTGTTTCATGCCTAGAAAATGTGAAATGTAAGCAGCCAGCCATATTCCCTGAAGCAGGCAGCTGAGTTACCTGTTTCACTAACCAGAAAGACTCACGTGTTATCCATCAGGACAGGGATCAGCTGCTGAACCACGTCACTGCTAGTTGGGACATTTTAGATATAAATATTATGATGCTACTGTGTTACTTAGTGTCAGAATTTTAGATTAATTTTCAATATCTAGAAATTTAATCCACATCATGAATTGCTCCAGGTCTGGCCTAATGAGTATTACTGGCATATCACGTCTTTCTTGCAGTTATTTTTAAGATAGATATGTGAGAAGAGGGACTACACAAAGAAAGCATTTCCCTCCACTAGGAGTAGAGCAAGCCAGCCCAAACTGTATCCTGTCTGCTGAGGGTATAATGGGAAATTTATCACGAAAAATTTATTTGTATTTCAAGTTTCAACAACATTAACAAAACACCATAGATTTTGTTAGAACTCACACTGAGAGAAGATACAGTGAAAATTGTTTGAAATCATTAATTTTACTGATATTATTAATAAAAGAAAAATTCTATTCAGAGAAAAATTGCCCCAGCATATATTAAAAATGTACCCTGACATTTTTTAGAAATTCTTAGAACAATGAAACATGGAACATTGGCAATGTTCAAAACTGTGTGTTTCCAAAATGAATCTCAGTGTTTCTTGAATAGCCTCTTGCTCTGAATTGTACCAAAAATGCTAATTCCATTTTGGTATTCCATTTTTATTCTATTAAAGAGCGTGTTTTCATATTTGACTAGTTTCAATTACCACATTTCATAGCACAAAAATGCCATGGAATGGAAATGCAAAGAAAAAAAAAAATCAAGATTCCACTTTTTTGTTTGTAAACATTCCCACTAAACCTATGGCTGGAAATAAATTTCAGGTGCTATGTGTTAATCACAAGCAGGCTAGTGGAGTATCTCACAACATGTTGTTATTTGTGAACTCAACATTTGTGGTTTTGATACTTAGCAGTGTTTGAAGACAGCTGGGAGAGGTTTTCACAGCCTCCAACTCTTCCCAGGAACTTCTGTACCTTTATCTTGGTTTTCGGTTCCAAAGTAAAAATAGATCTACTTATTTAGTTAGTTTTGCTCTCTGGAAAATATTTCTTAGTGCATACAACATAGAGGTTTTTTTTCAGTTTTGCCCATGTAATGGTACTGTAGATTCATACCCTGGTCTTATTGCCATAAATGTCTGCCTTTGAAGTTGAAGCTTTGATGCTGAAAAAGCTTGCACAGACATTATGCAGACATGTTGCTTTTGTCCTTACCAAATCACTTCTAAAATCAGTATACTTTCACACTATTTATCTGTTAAACATGACAGGAGTTTGGGTTTTAGGGATTTTTGTTGTTGATTTGTTTTCTTACTTTTGCATTAACAAACTTTCATTTTAGTGAAAAAAACCTCACATAGACAAAGAAGTTGAAGTTCTAGGAAATCTGTCTTTTTTTTTTTTACTCTTCCCAACCTAGCTGGGGACAAAACTTTTTCTAAAGTTGCCAAGTGAATAAATAGGGTATGTAATGAGCAACCATTACACATTATTTTCCTCACTCATGTGGAAACCCCCATAACTCACTAATGAAATCACCACTTGTGAGTCTTTCCTTGGAACTAGGTTAATCATCTTTTATGGTGAATTTCATGCCTCCTCTATTCATGTATATGACTATCTCATGTGTATATACTGGATTTATATTTTATGGTCCAATTTATCATTTTGTTGCATTATGACTAAATATTCTGAAGGCCTTTTGGATATAGAAAATATGTCATGATAAAGATTCTACTAGCCTAATTAAGACAAAGATTCTTAAAGATTACTGACAAATTAAACCAATATTTTTTGGTTTTTTCACTTTTGCTTCCAAGTGTTTTAATCAGCTAATGTGAAGAAGCCTATCAAATAGGAAAAAAAAATACACCTATTTTTATTTTCCTTTTCTAAAATCCCCTAGAGACATAATGCAAACTCCAACTTGGTTGATGTTTTCCAAAATGTTTCAATCTGTGACATGAGTTTGCAGCTATGCAAACTCTGCTGGAATAATACACTTTACAGTAGTAAACTGGTTTCAGATTAGTAATTTTCTGTACCATACACTTCTATTTTAGTTTTGGTACTCCAATCTTCAGCAAGTGCTACTTACAGTAAGCAAGAAATCCAATAAGAGATATTTTCAGTATTTTTATACAGCCTAACACAGCTCAATTTTCATGCAAAACCACCACAATAATGTAGCATTATATCATGAACTTTAGGTGGTGTTTCTGCACAGCAGATAATAATCACGAAGGAACTGTGACTTAACACTTCAAGTGATTCTATCTGTCTTTTGACCCATTGCTATTTCACAGGCAGAAAGTAAGTCTGAGTACAAATATTGCATGTGAAACTGCGCTTCTCCTTATCTTGGGAACACTGATATGCTTTTCCACCATATCTGGATTAGTTTTACACAGTGCCATATTAGGTTTCCCTTACAGAGTTCTAAACTAAACATCTGACCTGATAAAAAACTGGAATTACTTTCAAAGCCACACCCCACAAGCTGTATTTCCAATTTGAAGCAGATATTTGAAGTACATAGACGCCTGGGTAAAATGTTCCTGGATACAGGTGAAATCTGTGTTACAGAATCCAAGACTCTTAAATACACCATGAGCACAGCATTGCAAACGTACCTTTGGAGGCCTGCAAATTCTAACTCTGCTGTCTGAGTGGCCACAACAAGGAGCACTTAAAGCAGTTTCTAAGAGCACTGGCAGGTAAATAAAGGCAAAACCACAGTAGCCAAAGATGAATCATAGAGAGCATTTTGGAAGGTCACAGAAAGGCACCTTCCTGAAAAGGAAGCACCTACATTTACATAGTTGAAGGACTGAAGAGACATTAAATGGTGTTCTGTCTCACAGACACCCTGCCTAAAACTAGCAAACATGGGACCAAGACAAACAGGCCATGCAGTCGTATTTGAAGTCCTTTGGACCTATCAGGATATGAAAGCTAAGGAACAACTTAATAAATTATGGGGTTTATGCATTGTTTTGATATATTGGTATCCATGATGATCTGATTTTTGCCGTGGATCATCCATGCCACAGACACAGGCAGCAGGCACGTGTGGGAGAGCATCACTTCCCAGCCCTGGCTTGTGGGTTCGGGAAGGTTTTGACTGCTTTCCATATGGCTCAGAGATGGAATGAACAAACCCAGCCAGCTCTATGGAGAATGAGCTCATGTAAACCTGCAAGGCACTTTCAGAGCTGAAAACACTTGGAAACGTCACAGCAACACCCAGCTGATCCCCCTGGAATCAAGCTGGCTCCTGCAATGTTTATTTGCTCTGGCCACATAGGACCTGAACTGATTCTATGTTGTTCCAGGAACTTTTCTCATGCTCCATGGTACCCTGTACTTACCCTGCAAAGGACACTTTTCATGTGAGCCCAGGACTATTAGGACACAGGAATCGTCTCAGGACCAGCAGTTTGCCCAGCCTGGCAAGTTTCTTTGAATGCAACACAGCTCCTTTCTAGCTCTGTGGGAACCAGGGAACGTCCAGAAAAATGAACAAAACCAGTAAGCCCAGCTGGACCCAACTCCTTTCTTGGACAGACAGTAGAGTGCCTGTAGTCTCTTCAGCTATTTTATCTGAGTTTTAAAGCAACATCAAGCACTGGCTGCCCATTATTTCAGATACGGAAAGCTGTTATTTCTCTGATATGCTTTTGTGTTGAATTAACACTACTGTGCTTTAAAAGGCTGGCAGGTGACTGAACTGCCCTGTAATGGCTTCAAAGAGAGACGGATTCAAGTGCAGAAATAGATTCTGGCTTGCCGAGGTGACTGCAGTGAATTGGTGCCAGAAGTATTGGCCTGAAGGAAAAGAATTTATGAGGTTCCTCAAAATCAAAAGGACAGTTGAAGCCTGAGGTGCAAAGAAACGAGGCACCGCAGTCATATCTGAACCTGCATCTATGTGTGCTTTCCAAAGAAAATGCTGGGCTCTGTGAGTAGGGGGAGAACTGCGGAATCAGATATCAGACACCTCCTCAGCCAGCAGCCACCATCTGCCTGGAGCAGCAGTGCTGGATCATCGTTACCCTGTGATACTTTGTGACTGCAAAATTAGTCGGTTTGCAAAGAGCTGAAAGTATGAGTAGAATCCATGTAAAAGAAAAGAAATCACAGAATAACTCTCAGGATGTCAAAACCATCAAGGTACCTGAAATCAGTTCCTCTCAACCACCACGAGTGACCCTTCGTTGCTATTTCATTCCACATAGGACTTCAGCTTTAAAAGACCAGTGTTTTCTTGCTAAAAACAGGATGCTGGGTTGTGTAGGTGTTCCTGGCTCTCCAGTCTGGATGCAAATCTCTTCTTTTATCTCAAATGGGACAAGAACTGGGTGCACAGCACCTGTCTTGGTCTCCTGTGTGGTAGGGAAGACGGGCACCTCCTAGGGCACAGGTTGAGTCATGTCCCAGATTGGGGCAGTGGGCATCTGGAGATCCCAGGAATGTCACTGATGGTTGACTTTTAGACATGGATGGAGTCCTTTCCAAACACACTTGATTAAATCAGGTCATTGCTGTTACTGTGTGTAAACATTTTTTAGTCTTACTCTACAATAGATGTTGGAAGGGTGGTTGTAATATCGACTTGAAATAAGAAATCATCGCCCTGAAAAGACTGAGGAAGACTGGCCTAGAACACAAAGAGGTTATTAAGGCCTTTGAAAAATATACCACCTGAGCTTGAGTCAATAGCCAGCAAGGTAATTAATAAAGAGCAAGACTAACAATACATTTGTATTCTCTTTGTGTACAAAATGTAGCGGAATAGACATAAAATCCATCCTGCCATTGTCTTTCTCTTCCTGTGGTTGTGATGGAAGGGAAATGAATGGATTTAAGAGTGGTTTCCTATACAGTGGTAGTCTTGTACAGTATCCCATTAACATTACAGAATAGGATTGGTACTGCAATGAATTATCTAGACAAGAAGCTCTGTACATACTTCTCTATCACTCATGCAGGGAATGTGACTAGACTTTCATACAAATTCACCAACTTTTCACAGAAATAAAATGTAAAATACAACTACTGTAAATTCTTTCTCTAGGAAAGCTAGAGTCCTCTAGGTTTTAAGAATACCCATTTTGAGGAAAGTAAAATTATTTCTGATCAAGGCATTTTACGCACTTGTTTTGAAATGTTTGGTTTATAACGTTGTATTGCAATAAATCTCTCACTTTATATTATATTGTTGGGATGCATGCTGACAATTGATTTTAGAGCAAGCTGCTGCTGGCAAGGCAGAATGCCCTCTCCTTACAGCTCCAGCTGTATGCTTCCTTCCTCTCTTCATACCGGAGCACCCTTTTGTGTGGTCAGCTGGGTTCAGTTAGGAACCTCTTTATTTTTCCAGAATTCTAGGTGGACCCTGGTCTGAGTAACAACTTATATCTAAGTAGATGGGTACAAACCAAATTAAGTTTTCTTTGTTCGTATTCCAAGGTAAGTTATTAGCTCAGACACATGTAGTTACTCTGTTTCCAAGCCAGAGTTGTGTTGCAGCTCAGATATATAGATATAAATATAGATACAAATATAGGTATAGATACAGATATAGATATAGATGATATAGGCATAGATATCTGTTTGTATATACCTTGAATGGTCCACTCCCAAGCAAGTTTTAAAGTTGTTTTAGAGTAACAAATGTTAACTCTAGGGGTTTTGCCAAAATAAACACAAAACCAAACAGAAGCAGACCTTGCTGATAGCCAGTCTGCAGAGTACTGTTCAAACAGCTGGAGCTCCTGCAGGTCCCGGCACCGAAAGTCTCGGTGGGAAAGCATCAAGGCATTGCAATATGCACTGCAAGGTAAAGCATAATGTCCTTGTAATATGCATAACAAGGTAAAGCATTTCAGTTACAGGGGACAAAAGATTTGCAACAATCACTTTGTGCCATGGTGTTTTAAGGCCCTAAGAGCCTAATGCAAGTGATTCCCTGCTTACTGAAAAGACAGCTGAAAGAAAATCAAAATTATAGAGTGAAAAAATACAGGGCTGCATAAGCAAAGCCATTCTGAGTTGTCTGACGGTTCTGAGCAGCTGTTCATTGAATTTGGACTCATGCATTGACAATTCCTTTGTTTATATTCCAAGTTTATTATTTAAAAAATATTGCCAAATGCCATTTATATTCAACTACACACTTTTTTGTCTGTGAAGTAACATGAATCTTTTGGAAAAAAAATACGGAGGGAAATCAGGACCTAGAGCAAGAAAGTTGCCAAGAAAAAAGTGTTACAAGTGTCCAAACCATAGATTACAAGAGAACCAGTTCAATGAACACTGAGTTTTCCCTGTACAAATATTTGCTTAATCTTCCATCAAGTTCTTTTGTATATTATTCCCATTTTCTATAAACTGCATTTTGCATGCTTTAAAGGAGATTACACAGGAAAAAAAATCATATTTTAGAATCTCTGAGAGGCAGGATTAATGAGTGGCTTAACCTCAGTTTCTTTGAATGGGCATTTATTGATCCTCACAATAACATAAAGAAGTGAATGATGGAGAATTCACTTTGTCTATCTCACTTCTCTGGTGTGGTGGACTCAAAAGGATTGAGGCTAATGGTAGTGAGACTGTGAAAGTAATATATGAGACCAAAGAAACTTGTGTCATTTAACATGCCAGGCATTCTTTGTTTCTTCTTAAAAACTTACCTTTGCAATTTGCAACTCTAGGTACACAAAGGCTATTTTAAAATGCAGGATTTTAATAAATTCACACACAAAATTTATGTGCTCACTTTACAAGGTCAAAAGCATTTTATTTTCACTAACTCAGCTTGACCATGTTGGACATTTAAAATTCAATTTATGTCTTTTCCACCAAGTCCAGTACATAAGCATCAGCAATAATGATTTGGAAGCCACATATCTGTACAGTTTCAGCTGTTATTCCTAATGCAACTATAACTATAGCATCTAGGTGGAGTACTGATAGCCTTGTTAAAGATTCATGCAATGCCTGGGACACAGCTCTGTTCTGTAGCTACATCAGTGCTGCTAGGCTGACAAATATAACATTGTTCATCTCCCTGTGCTGTGACTCACAAGCACATCTCACAGTAACAAGTGTTCTTTCATAAAATAAGTTTCTGAGCACTGCAGGATGCAACAATAATTTGTGAAATAAAAATAGCATCAAATGAAAAATTAACATTTAAGCAAACCATCTGTAAATCTCATTCTCATTTAGCTTGGTTTACTGTGGAATTAGTAATTACAATATCTAAGATCAAACTGCCTTGAAAACACTGATGCAAACTTCATTTTATGCTGCTATGTCTTAGTGTGAACTGTAATAATTCAAGAATTTTTCAATCACTATTCACTACGTGATTTTATTTGTCCTAATTTTATACAAGTCAACGTCCTAACTCTTGGAAGGGATCTTAATTTACACAGGTGTTAGAACAGCAGTGGGCCCTTCTGTGCTAACACTGCAGGTGCAAATTCTGTGCTATGTCATGACACACAGTGCCCTGCTGACTGCAACGTGACTACATCATGTGTGAGACATCACAGCTAATATTTCCAAAAGCAGCTTCCGTGCCCATCAAAGATGTCTGGTCCATATTCTATTTCAGCTGAGCACCCAAAATCACAAAGCACCTTCACAAATGTGCCAAATGTTATGTCTCTTTACTGACATTTCACTTGCCAGATGCCCTATCATTTTTTCCCACTGGCCAGCTGAAAGTCACATCTTGACCTGGCAGCTTGCTAGAAGAGCTTGTGTTGCAGCGTGTCTAAGCTACCACGGAAGAAATGTAGATTTATTAAAGAAATACATCCATCCAAGCAAAATCTTTGCTTCCCATTCTGCTTGTTTTTTCTCTGTTACCTCTTAAGAAGAGGTAGCAGAGAAAAAGAGCAAGGAAAGAGATGAGCATTATAAAGTATATTTAGTCCAAACTACATGTCCAATATGTCCAGAACTGATTTAAATCCCAAGAGGAAGATTCTGCTATATTCACAGAGTTCTGCTCTGCTCTTAGATGCTGCAAGATCTCGTTGCTAACAATGTATGTGAAGAACAAAGGAAATCCACACAGACTTTTCATGTGAGATATGCTAGGATATACGCTTGAGGACATAAAGCTGGGCTTTGGTGAAGGAAGCCATAATAGTAAAGACTTCAAACAGCACACTGAACCTCAGCATCTCCCCATCTGCAGTCCGTGGAAGGCAGGGGCTGATGTCATGCAGCTACTGGCAAATGTATTTCCCACCACGTGGGCCCACATTGCTCCAGCTGTATGCAGGCCTTAGGCTGAACCGCCACCACCATCACCACCACACATGGCTGATCCTTCACACATAATTCTGACCCTTAAGCAGCTGCTTTGGCCGGAGCTGGATGCAGCCACATGCGGTGCCACGGGCTGTGTGTGAACAAGCAGCAGCATCACTGCCAAGAGCTCATAGAGCCCACTCTCAGACAGCCAGAGATGTTCTGTAGGATCATGCATGTAGGGAAAGGCTATCGTAGGCCATAGAGAAGTGGGTAAGGCAGTACTGTGACTCAGTACTCAGTGCAGAAACCGCACATGGGTCTTAACTTGTTATAACTTCTTTTTTTTTCCCATTTTATCCTTTGAGACTCTGAGACCAGCTTTATTTTGGGGCTGCCACAGAATGGCCTGTCTCACACTTAGTAGAGTCCTGTTTTGATTGGCAAAAGCTGTGGCCATATAGTTAAGCTGGTAATAAACTACTAACTTAGAGTGTTTTTCCCAGTTAAAATAAAATCCACATTTGTTTTACAGAAATAAGAATGTCTTGCAACTTCCTAATTACAGCTTTAAATGCCAAATTCTTTCAAAAATCATTATAAGCTAGTTAAAGAGAGAAATAAAAAAATGTTTTATCGTAATTATACAACTATGAAGTTTTCTAATACAGAACTATTTCAGAATTTCCATTTGTTTAAAGTGCCTTGTAGATTTCTCCACAGTTTTTTAATTGCACAATCAAAATCAAACACCTGTTTGAAATTAGCATACATCCAAACAAGAAAAAAAGGCATGCATTTTTGACAGTGAGAATAATTAACCGCTGGGAAAGACTATCAAAGGATATGATACATTCTCATTCACCCTCTTTGAAACCTACCTCTTTCACAGGCAGGTCTGTTTTTAAAAGACACCATCTCTTATCCTGGGATCATTTATTTGAGGTTCCATTACCTGTGCTATGCAGGAGATCATAATAATTGTGGTCATTTTTTGCCAGAGATGTCAAAGAACATTTTGGCTCCTGGGACACTCACATAGCAAATCCCTGAGCTCTGGCTCCTGTCAGCTGCCACCAGCCTGCAGTCCCTCTTTCCTGCAGATAAAACAGCCAGCAAGTTTCAGAGATATTTGTCCCCATTTGGTCTGCAACTGTCACGTTGCCCCTAGTACAGCCCTCCACCTGGCCTGGAAATCTCTTTACTTGTTAGAATAAGAATAATATAGTAATTGCTCTGAAAATGTTTTATAAAAGAAAAAGTTATCCCACATATTTTATTAAGATGTAAGAGCCCAATTAAGAGGTGTTTTAGCCATCTTTCATTGATTTCACTACCCCAATACCTTTAAAAACACAGCTGTTTCTTCTTAGACTTAAATATTTGGACCTTTTTGCGCCAAGAGTTGTTCAAATACTGAATTAAATGCTGTCCCAGGCATGAATAGCTTACATACCTGCTGCAAAGCAGTGAGCCAAATTCCACTCCAGTGCAGAATTTTCCCCATTTCTGCCCTGAGTATTCCACCCTCTCCTGCTCTGTCTGGGATTGCTGACTAGACCTGCCTCTCACCTCAATAACCAGAGGAGCTGGGAGCCCAGGGGATGTACCTGTGCTCACTAAAGGACAGAGTCAGTCGCTTGAGGGTTCATCACCTAAATCCAGCCTACCTTATTCCCAGCATCCGGGCACTGGATGAGTATAGATCCTAAGCAGAGGAGTTATTGCTGATCTAAACAGTACTTATAAGTCAGGTAGCACAAGGGGACAAAGGGACTGTGCCACAATGGCTTCTTTCTGCTTCCTCTCTATCCTCTCTTCCACTTTCTCCTCATTCCACAGCTCAGTGGAGGCAACTGCAGCTCCCAGGCAGCAGGCAGGATCCTCAGAAACTCTCCTTGTTGTATCTGTAATTTTATTCAGCATTTTTAATTTCCCCCCAGTTTCAATGGATGAACATGTAGCTGTAGTCTCAAGTATGTCATTATGAGAAAATATTCAGCCCAAAATACATGGTCTTCATAATACAGAGCATAACTAATAATAGCAAGGAGGTGTTAATATGATGCAAGGAAATAGATTTTCACTGTAGCATGTAACAAAGGCTGCAGCCAAAATTACCCCAAAAGTCATGCAGTATGATTTGTTAGACCTTCCAGTTACTCTCAGGCAACATAGAACTACTCTACAGGTTGTGTCCTACGCATGTAGTTTTTAAATAAGCATTTTTTGTCAGTGCTGTCCAATGCTCAGATTTTTACTGAAAGATTTTCCACTAATACTTTGAGAGAATTAATTCTAAGTATCAGTATCACTGTGAAATTTTCATCAATTTCTTGAAATTGCAAGTGTATCATTGCAAAGCGACATGATAAAACTACTAGTTTGTACATTTTTTAAATGTAGAAGAAGTCAATAAGAGCAAATTCATGTAAAAAAATTGTCTAAAGCTCAGGCATTCCAGATTGGAATTTGTAGAATAATTCACTTGGCATGATTTTAAGCCTCTTCGGCCACCTTCAGTTCCTCGGCACCTTCACCATTACCCAGCCAATATATAAGCTATTTCTTCCATTACTTCAAGCGAATGTGGGCTCATTGTGCCAAAATTTGCACCAACCAAAGACCATTTTCACATCTCAGTAGTGCAGAGCAGTTCATCCCAGGGAGAGCTCACCAGTCACACTTGGCAGTGTGCTTGACCATTTTTGCCCAGAAGAAGAGCAGCCCTGTGCTGACCCAGTGTATGAGCTGACCAAGCCCCTCCTGCCTGCAGTGTACCATTTAGACATACCTACAGTCACAGATCAGCTGCTGCAGGAGCCTTCATGCCAAGAGGAGGAATTATAGCATGATTAATAAACAGCTTTGCCTTTGATGACAAATAGAAGGGAAAATATTTTGAACACAACAAGGTAGCTGCTAGAAGGAGGATTGCAATTTTAATGTTGTGGTTAGAGGGGTTCTCCCTGAAATCTTCAGGATCTGTAATACTGGAAGGGTTTCTTTCCCTTTAGAGAAGAAGCCATTCAACACACATGGCAGGGTCAGGAGTTTGACTTCTCTACTTTTGCAGTCATTTCTGTCTAGATTCACCATGGCAGAGCTCTATCTGCTTGACTGCAGCACCAACCCATCTGGCACCTGTCCATTTTGGGCCATGATTTGCTTACCACTAATGTAATGGTAATTAATTAATTAATCCTACGAGGTTTATTCGCATATGAATGAAGTATCTGCTATATCTTTGTATAAATATGCCTTTGTGATAAGCAGATGTAAGAAAAGCCAAATGAAGTCTCCATAATGTCAAACTGAATGGGAGTGCTTGTGGAATATGGACGTTTAAAAGGACCTAAGTATTAAAGAACTGGGCACCTGAAAAGGAAGTTCTCTTAATTACAGCCATGATGTCAAGACAGAAACAAGATAGTTATTGAATGGGAACTGCAAGGTTTTATTGCTGATTTAATTAAGAGCAACATTAAATTCTATTGCAAAATATTGTCTGTTCTCATGCACCAAGGCTGAATAATACTAGCCTATATTCAATAAAGGTCTCAGGTGCCTGCAATGAGAATTAGGTGGAGCTGAGTTATGTAAAGTCAAAGTCATAATCCAGTGACTCACGATGGCTTTCCATTGTAAGCCAGGGTCCACAGTGTGCCCCAAGTTATGGTTTCCTTGTCATTCTCATCAGGAGATCTGACATTAGCCCTGGTGTCCTTTCCTCTTAGTGATGCCAGAGAAGGAAACAGATGCGCAGAAGAGTGGTGGGGCAGCCCAGTCTTCCCCAGCTTCAAGTTCTGACCAGGAAGTTCTCTGGGGGTAAGACTTTCCAGAGTATTGGCATCTCTTCCTCACTGTGTATACTCAGCCATGGCTTCCACCTAATTCTGGATTTATTTAAGCTCACCAGGTGAATTTCTGTTCAAAAGAGAGGTGAGTCCATAGTCAGTAGGTTTTTGAGATGTCTTTCTGAAACAACTCATTTTCCATTGTATTGGATAACAAGCACAGAAGCTTCACTCAGGGCTCGGGGTTGCACTCCCAGCTGGTGGGCACCTGAGGTCTCCCCTGGGTCAAGCCCTGTGAACTGTGAAGAAAACTTGTCCACAACAGTATGACTGGCTTAAATGTCTCACAGGACAAATAAACATCAAAATTGTGATGCCTAGTGCATAACAAAAAAATGTAGCTTTTTATCGACACAATAGAACATGGTTTAGCACTTGTTTATTAAAAAGTCAATTAATGAGATTACAGTTGTCATTAATCTAATTTATAATCAATGTTTATTGAATGCGTATGTCCTTGACTTTTGTAGAATTAAAAGGAAAGTACATGGCAAGTCATGCTATTGCCTTA